>NC_060138.1:542964340-543276285 GCF_021461385.2 Schistocerca piceifrons | reverse complement strand
CACAATAACTTTTCTATAATCATAAATACTCATTTAACTGGTTGAATTTGGAGGGTATCGCATACTTCGGTAAAGTAAAGCCTTTAATATGTTCCGTTACAAGTTGCATTTCCGTACGTTGAACGAGTTTCTTCAGTCGTCGTTGGTCCCGTTCCTGCAGGATCTTTTTCCGGCCGCAGCGATGTCAGATTTGATGTTTCGCCAGATTCCTGATATTCACAGTACATTCGTGAAATTGTCGTAGGGGAAAATTGCCACTTCATCGCTATCTCGGAGATGCTGTGTCCCATCGCTTGCGCGCCGATTATAACACCACGTTCAAACTCACTTAACTCTTGATGATAATCTGCCAATGTAGCTGCAGTAACCGACCTAACAACTACGCCAGATAGTTTTTGTCTTATATAGGCGTTGCCGAACGCAGCGCTGTATTTTATGTGTTTATATATCTCTGTATATGAATACGCGTGCCTGTATCAGTTTCTTTGGCGCTTCAATGTATTATTGATGACTGAAGTCTCTACAATGTGTGTCTGTTGTATTCATTAAACTTACAGAAAGACGCTGGGAATTTATCCGCCGATGCAATCACGGTGATGAGTGGTTACTTCGTTCTAGAGCTCGAAGGTTTCTTTAGTCATTTAACCAGTACGTTCTAACGTTTTACCTCCGCTGGAAGGAGTTACACGTGAATATCCCTGATTCACGCAAAGAAGATTCCACTGACAACCGTTTTTATTTACCTCACGTTTGCGCAAGCAGTGCTCGACTTACGAAATCCCGCGGCCTACTCTTGGAGTGTACGGTGCTGGACGAGATGAGGAGGTGCCAGGGCCCGCCCGGCCACGTAGAGCGGAAGGGATGGGCACCGAAGCGGCCGCGATGCTATCGGCGCGTCCGCCTCCGGAATGCGTGTGTAGTCGGCGCGGGCGCGGGCGCGCAACTCTCCTCACTCGGGGCTTCCTGCCCCGTTAAATCTCGCTCGCCGCTGTTCTCTTGTTGCGAGGGCCCCTCTCCCGCCTGCCCTGCTCGTGAGGACGCCCGCGTCCCTTCTCAGCAGGGCCTGAACACGTGGAGCGACGCACGGGACGGGCCGTCCTTATCGCGCATACAAAGGACTCTCCTGCATGCGCCGCACTGTTTCGTTCCTCACATCCGCGCTTCATCGTCTCACTTTGTCTCTGAAGCAGCGAATATGTAAGCTTGCAGACCGTACAGCTAAACAATTATTTTTAGCAACTAATAAAGTTGTGCGTGTCCCAATAAACTTCACGCTTTAGGAAGAACAAGCACGTGCGTTTAAAGCTGTGTGTTTCCCGAGCTTGACGTCGCTGCTATTAATAGGAATATCTGCGAGAGGCATTTTTATTATTTTAAATAGCGGAGAAACCCGGCGTTACCCACACATTTATTTATAGCTGTCTGACAGACGGATGATAATTTCAATTGTCTTGCGTATTCGGGTGATGATGATGATGATTAGATCCCATACTTCGACGAGCGTAGGGGACGACGAGGGAGACCCGCACCGCCGACTAGACAAGGTACTAGCGGAGGTGGTTTGCCATTGCCTTCCTCTGATCGTAATGGAGGTGAATGGTGATGATGAAGACGACACAACAACATCCAGTCATCTCGAGGCAAGGAAAACCCTTGACCCCGCCGGGAATTTAACCGGGACCCCGTGCGCGGGACGCGATGACGCTACCGCAAGACCACGAGCTGCGGATGCAGATGATATAGCACTGCTAAAATGGAATAAAACGATGAGTTGAAAGAGAAAATGAGACAATGGACAACTGGGACAAAATGAATCAAGACAAAACGGTGTTCATGCAAATTGAAAAAAAGAGATAGCAGGAAGAATTTCTTGAGATACATGGCGTGAGGTTCAAGAGAGTTCACCAGTTCAGGCACAAGGGATCTCGGTTTACCAGCAACGACGCAATAGAAATGGACATCACAGAAAGAATAGCAGTGGAAAAGAAATGCAAGTATGTCCTCAGAAGAGTACGAGGAAGATACGGGGACCACTCTTAGACAAAGGCAAACGTAATTGCATAGGGAAATACAGTGGACAGAGCATGCGAGAGGTCAGTAATGTGTCGGTCTTATAAATGCAGTCAACGATAAAAAAAAAGACGCACCACGAAATCGGTAGATGAGAGGTACATGTCCAGGCAATCAAATGATTACAATTTCAGAAAAACTGGATGATAGCTTCACAAATTGAGAAAGTCGATAACGCGTTGGTCCACCTCTGACCATTATGCAGGCCGTTTTTCTGTTTCGTATTGATTGATAGAGTTGGTCGATGTCCACCTGAGGGCTATCGTGCCAAATTATGTCCAATTGGCGCGTTAGATCGCCAGATTCCCGAGCTGGATGGACACCCATAATGCTTCACAAGTGCTCGTTTGTGGAGAGATCCGGCGACCTTGCTGGCCAAGGTATGGTTTGGTAAGCAGGAAGACAAGCAGCAGTAACTCTTGCCGTGTGCTTGCGGGCGTTATCTTGCTGAACTCTAAGCCCAAGGGCAACAAAACGGGGCCTACAATAATGTCGACGTACCATAGTGCTGTAAGGGTGCCGTGGATGGCAACCAAAGTGGTCCTCTTATGAAATGCAATGGCACCCCAGACCAACTCTCCTTAGTGTCGAGTCATATGGCAGGCGACACTCGGGCTGGTATCCCACCACAGTCCTGGCGTCTCCAGGTCATTAGGGTCTTCGCTGGTCATTAGGGTCCATTTCGAAAAAGGACTCTTTACTGAAGATAAATCTGCTCCAAAAATGAGATTCTAGGCCGAGGTCGTCTCTGGAGACGCTCTGGACAGCGACGGGATACCAACCTGACGGTCGCCCACGTATCGGCCCAACAACAAAGAGTGATGGTGTGGGGTGCCATTTAATTTCATAACAGGACCCCTTTCGTTGTCATCCACTGCGTGCTTGCAGCACAACGATACGTCGACGATATTCTACGCCCCGTTTTCTTTACCTTCAAGTCAAGCCGTCCTGGGCTTATATTTCGGCAAGATAATGACTGCCCGCACGCGGCCAGAGTTTGTACTGCTTGTTTTCGTGCTTGTCAAACACTACCTTGATCAGAATATCGCCGGGTCTCTCCCCAACTGAGGACGTTTGCAACATTATGGGCAGGGCCCTAAAACCAGCTCGGAAATGTTGGAAGTTTGTGGTAAGATCCTATGGGACCAAACTGCTGAGGTCATCGGTCCCTAAGCTTACACACTACTTAAACTAACTTACGCTAAGGACAACACACACACACACACACACACACACACACACACACACACACACACACACACACACACATGCCCGAGGGAGGACTCGAATCTCCGACGGGAGGAGCCGTGCGAACCCGTGACAAGATGCCTCAGACCGAGCGGCTACCCCGCGCGGCGCCAGCTCGGTATTTTTATGACGTAATGCACCAGTTGGACAGAATTTGGCACGATATCCTTCAGGAGGATACCCAACAACTGTGCCTATAAATGTCAAACCGTATATCTGCTTGCATGAAAGCCAGAGGTGAAACAACGCGTTATTGACTTGCTCAGTTTCCGAAGCTCTTTCTCTAGAATAATCGTCTGCTTGCATTCACACGTACATCACATCTACTTTTTTCTTCGTGGTGCTCACGGTAAAACAGCGGCGTTCATTGTCGAGTATTGCGCGAAGTACAAGTCGTGGAGAACGTGTGAGCAACTCTTTGCGCGGGGATTTAAGCATGGAAGTGTTGTGGCAAAACCTCCAGCAAAACTTAGTATTGAATTGACAACAGAGCGGCTCTATAGCGAATGAAACCCGAAACTATTAATTATCAAGGGTCATTCTCGCATCAGTCTTATTGCAAATATTTTACGGACCAGTTTTATTTTGCGTAAACTGTAGTTGTAGAGCAACACGCAAATTTTTTGTGCCGTGCACAGCCTCATTAATTATATACCTACGAGGCTGAACACAGCACATAAAACTGGCTAGTTTTTTGTGCTGTTGAAGCCTCATTAATTATATACCTACGGAGGCTGAACACAACACATAAACCTGGCGTGTTGCTCTACAACTATAATCGATCTGAAGATGTTCGGAATACCCCGCCGATCCAAAAAGTTTCAACATTGGATTAATAAAAAGTAGAGAAAAGGTAAGGTGATGGTTTTGATATCTGACATATCCTACGAAGTCTCCCCTCACTTGAGTACAGGGAAGAGACCATTCGTACAAACATGTGAAAGTGTCAGCAAAGTTCTTCTTTCGGATGTTGTTCAACTCGCTTGTCACATTGTCGTGAATGTCGGTTAGATCGTCAAAGCGTTGAGTCTTCACGAGAACTTCTGCACTTTGTCGTTCTGTGGTACTTTCATATTGATAACAGGAAGTCTTGTCATTCGTGATGACTTTTTTCCCAGAAAATAATTGTTCACAATTTGTATTTCAGTTCAGTCGCGGCAGGCGTCCACATTATTTTTCCTTCTGGAGTCCAGGTGTGCGGGACAAACTTTGCAAACACTTTCCTCTTCTTCCAAACGTTGTGGAGTGTATATCCCGGACACCTGATTTAGTGCTGTTGCTGTATTGCGCTTTGTGACACCACAACTTTGACAGACTAACGTCGCACGTGCGTTACTTAACACTGCCTGCTCACAACTCATTGGTCCAATGCAGATCTGTTGTTAAGAGTTGATAGTTCGAGGGAGGAGGAGGAGGAGGAGGAGGAGGAGATTAGTGTTTAACGTCCCGTCGACAACGAGGTCATTAGAGACGGAGCGCAAGCTCGGGTGAGGGAAGGATGTGGAAGGAAATCGGCCGTGCCCTTTCAAAGGAACCATCCCGTCATTTGCCTGTAGCGATTTAGGGAAATCACGGAAAACCTAAATCAGGATGGCCGGAGACGGGATTGAACCGTCGTCCTCCCGAATGCGAGTCCAGCGTGCGCCACCTCGCTCGGTTTCATAGTTCGAAGCGCCACCAAAGTTACTCCGCTGTTGTCGCTTATACGACAGTGATAAAAAATCGCTCTCGGAACTTTTGGAAACGACAATGTAGACCATAATAAAATATGTTACAAGTAACGATGACGTCCAGAAAAATAATACCTCTGACTTTTTTCTTCTCAAAACCCTTACAGCTTTTCAAACAAAACAAGCTTTACTAATATTCTACATCTTTATTCTTTGTCTGTGTATTTATTTTTCAACACAGTAACCCTGGCGACAAACACATTTATCCCAAGGAGAGACCACTTTGTAGATACCGCCACTGTAGAATGTTTGGCTTCGTTATTGAAGCCATAACATCATCACTGATTGCATCACTTCACCATTGTCAAAGTGAACTCCTCCAAGATGATCAAATGAAAATAGGATGGGGCCGAGTCGAGATTGTATTACTGTGTTTACAGGCGCTCCCGAAACCGGATTTCGCAAATAGTTTCACGAGCACCGCCTCCGCTAAACACTCCAAAATCGATTGTGGAAGTCCTTTTCTAGCTTTAAATGAAACAACAAGTTCACTGTTACCAGTCACTGTTTATTTATCTCCACAATGCGTTTCAAACGTTTAAACTTCCGTCATCAGGTGGATTTACATTTGTTAGTTTTCTAGCTGCCGATTATCAATTTTCACAATCGATTTTTGCTGTTTCTGAAACGTGCTTGAGCTGTTAAGGTTACGTCTTGTTTTCAAAATGTTCGGGTAATATAGACGAAGTGGCTAATCGCGCAATGAAGGAAAAGCAAAACTATTAGACTGAGCATGAAGCTGTCTACTTCTAACATCTAAGTGAAGAGATATTGCGAATGTGCTCCCTAAATCAGAAACTGGAGCAGCTGTTAGCCAGATGCCATATTTAACTGGACTAGCAAATCCGTTTCGGAGCTTAACATGTAAACACGACAGCGAAAAACGGTTTCTGTAATTCGGTTTCGTCTTTCGGAAGATGTAACACATGTACACGTAATGTACAGAGGATATTCGATGACGGCGAACACAAGGTGCCGGATTGTTGCAGAAGTCACAGTGCTCGTATATGGTCCAGCGTTGTTATGCTGAAGGGAATTCTTCGAACTCGTCCTTTCAGTTTTCTGAGGGTCTCGCAGTACACCGTCGTTACACATCGCCCTGTTACGCGCTATTATTCGAAGCCCTCTAGCGGCAGGGGGTGCAACTTGCGTCAATGAAGCAGGAAACCTTTTTTTCTTTATTTTTATTTAATTCCCCTCTCCCCATATGCCAATGGTGCAATACTGTGCACTTCAGCCAAGAACATTCTTAAAAGGATATCAAAGAAGACAATAAAAAATATGAGGACTGGAGGACTGTTTGCTTTTAAATTAAAAAGATAGGTGGTGATATTATTCTACGAAAAAAGCACTGTAGCACTGCACTCTCATTTAAAATATGAAGGATATGTACTGGGCGAGAAGTATTGTGGGAGAAGAGAATATGTTCCTTATGTGTTTTAAAACATAAGGGCCTTTTAGGTAGGAAAACTATGGACGAATACAGATGGTAGGAAATACAGAGGGTGAGGACAAGTAGTGTGTGTGGGTAGGGTGGTGGTTACAACAGGAAGGGAATGGGGATGGGCGGAGACAGAAAAGAAGAGAGGAGACCTGATGTGGCGCGGAATAGCTGGGGTAGAGTTGAAATTGGTGGGAGTGACAACTATCAGCCTGGATGTCATTATCTGGGAGTGTAAGATGGTTGAAATTGTGTAGTAGGTGAGGTTTGCAAATTAGCTCCGATCGAGGGTTAGTCCAAGATGTTTTTGTGCGTTTGTTAACTGGAAAGGGCGGTAATAAATGGTAAGGTAGAAATCATGGAGGAAAAAAGGTGTGGGTGGTTCCTCCTATAATTACTGCGTGGGTTTTGGAGGGGTTAATCTATAGGAGCCATTGAAATGGGAAAGTCGATAGAGTAAATTCATGGCATGTAATGCACTGAAGCGCCAAAGAAATTCGTATAGGCATGTATATAAAAATACCGAGATATGTAACAGGCAGAATACGGCGCTGCGGTCGGCAACGCCTATATAAGACAACAAGTGTCTGGCGCAGTTGTTAGATCGGGTACTGCTGCTACAATGGCAGCTTAACGGGTTATCAAGATTTAAATGAGTTTGAACGTTGTGTTGTAGTCGGCGCACGAGCGATAGGACACAGTGTCTCCGAGGTACCGATGAAGTGGAAATTTTCCGGTACGACCATTTCACGAGTGTACCGTGATATCAGGAATCTGGTAAAACATTAAAACTCCGACATCGCTACGGCCCGAAAAAGCTCCTGCAAGAATGGGATAAACAACGGCTGAAGAGAACTATTCAACGTGATTGAACAGCAACCCTTCAGCAAATTGCTACAGATTTCAATGCTGGGCCATCAACAAGTGTCAGTGTGCGAACCATTCAACGGAAAATCATCGATATGGGCTTTCGGAGCTGAAGGCTCACTCGTGTATCCTTGATGACTGAACACAAGAACACAAAGCTTTACGCCTCGCCTAGGCCAGTCAACACCGACATCGGACTGTTGATGACTGGCAACATGTTGCCTGGTCGTAGAGTCTCGTTTCAAAATGGTTCAAATGGCTCTGAGAACTATGGGACTTAACATCTATGGTCATCAGTCCCCTAGAACTTAGAACTACTTAAACCTAACTAACCTAAGGACATCACACAACACCCAGTCATCACGAGGCAGAGAAAATCCCTGACCCCGCCGGGAATCGAACCCGGGAACCCGGGCGTGGGAAGCGAGAACGCTACTTCCACACGACCACGAGCTGCGGACAGTCTCGTTTCAAATTGTATCTAGCGGATGGACGTGTACTGGAATAGAGACAACCTCATGAATAAATGGACCCTGCACGTCAGTATAGAACTGTTCAATCTGGTGGAGGCTCTGTAATGGTTTGGGGCGTGTGCAGTTGGAGTGATATGGGATCCCTGATACGTCTAGATACGGCTCTGACAGGTGACACGTACGTAAGCATCCTGTCGGTCCACCTGCTCCAGGAACACTCTTCTGAGTTTAAACCATACCGCCGGCCACCAAACTCCCCAGACGTGAACATTATTGAGTATATCTGGGATGCCTTGCAACGTGCTGTTCAGAAGAAATCTCCACCCCTTCGTACTCCTTAGCATTTATGGACAGCCTTGCAGAGTTCATGGTGTCAATTCCCTGCAGCACTACTTCAGACCTTAGTCCAGTCCACGTCACGTCGTGTTGCGGCACTTGTGCGTGGTCGCCGGGGCCATACTGGATATCAGGCAGGTGTACGAGTTTCTTTGGCCCTTCATTGTATCTCAGCTGCTGTGGAGAGCAGAACAATGTATTTGGAGGCATTACTTTTCAACACACCTTCGTAAATTTCGTTAGTTGGTATCCTTTTCGGCGTTACAATTTTAACGACCAGTAGTGAAACAAACTATGAGGCGACCGCGGTGCCGTCAGTAGTTGTCACGTGGGAACAGCAAGGGACGCGCCTCGCCCGCTTGTGGTGAGCGCGCCCTGGAGCTACCTGGGCGATAGCCGCCTATCAATTCTAACTGCCGACGTAGCGCGGCGCGGCGCGGCGCCACAAATCAGCCGGAACCCGGCCGCCTGTTTACATGTAAACGAGCCGGTCCCGTCCGGGCAGCGCGCGCGTTATTAAGAGCGCTGGCTGTGGCGGGCGAGCCGCCTGCCTGCGGCCGCGCTGACCTTTGCTGCCTACCAACCGGCCCGTGACTCACCGCCCACGGAGCAGCGCCGGCCGGTGCAGTCGCAGCGACCGCCACTTTCGCTGGAGCGCGAGCCTATGCCTGGATCAGAATAAAACAGTGATTGACGTCTGGGGATGCAAGGTGCTGGGGTGGGGTGGGAGAGGGGGCGGGGTCACCATTACAAGCAAGCGCAATATGGCTCCGGTGGCAGCAGCTCAAAATGGTTCAAATGGCTCTGAGCACTATGGGACTTAACATCTGCGGTCATCAGTCCCCTAGAACTTAGAACTACTTAAACCAAACTAACCTAAGGACATCACACACATCCATGCCCGAGGCAGGATTCGAACCTGCGATCGTAGCGGTCATGTGGTTCCAGACTGAAGCGCCTAGAACCGCTCGATCACAACGGCCGGCAGTTCCTAGCAGCAGCCCCCAGCTGGCGCTCGCTATTTGGGACCACTTTCTGCTTGAGGCACCACTTCCATCAGCCCGTAGTATTCGTATGCCAGTAGTGGTGCCAGCCGCCAAAGAATAACACTGTCAACTGGGGACTACTCCGCTTCCAACTGGCCGAAAAAACGACGACGCACTCTCAGGTCCAGACACATCCTCTGCCATTTAGACGTTGTATGACTGCCTTGAACACCACGCACTCCATCTCACCTTCCACATCCATCTACCTTCCCCCACATACATCGTTTACCAACTCATAAAATTCCCACCCTCCTCACTCAAGGTTGAACACCTCCGAACAACCTACAGCATCCACAAACTCGACTCCAATAATCCTATAGTTCCCCTTCTACTTTCCAGTCTTAGCATGCAGCTGCGCCTCTTACCTACATATCCCACCAACCCTCCACCTGTGCACCCTCTGCATAGTCACCCAAAGGAACTTCAACCACCTCCTCTTGCCAGATCATGGACACCATTCTGACATTTACTATTCCTACCAACTTTAAACCCTCTCACCCAACCCGTTCCATCTCACCAGGGATCCCGCTCTTTCCCTTCCCCATATTTTCCCTCTTCCATCCTTCTTAGCCTCACCCCTTTTCCCCATCAAATTTTAGCCTCACTTATACTCCCTCTGCTCCAACCTATCTTGTATCCCAAAAGCCACTCCTGCCCCATCGATACATCTGCTTCCGTTCTCCATCCACATATCACCCCCATTCTACCCTCCTCAACGACCCCTTTCAACAACAGACTAGCTGCCACAGAGCAGGTCCTTCCAGCTTTAGTACAAATGAAGTACTTCTTTTTAACATGTTCTGCATCAACTTTTTTTTCATATGTTTTTAAATATTTTTAAATGTAATCTTGTTGTATTTTTGATTTTCCCCTTTTTTTTACAACTGCTTTTAACCAAAAATAAAGGAAGTCGTGATTCTCATTTATAAAAACTACCATTTTATTTTCCCCTTTGAAAACTTTTTAATTCATTGTAAGTATTTCACCTTTCTGTTTATTATTCTTTCATCTCATTTAGAATTTCTTGCCAGTTGGCTGAAGAGCGGGTTGGCTGTGCTACTGACAGCCCACTCTCCCCTCCCCGCTCATATGGGGTGAGGTGGGACGACATAATAAAGAAAAAAAAGCTCAGTTGAATTCCTGTAGTGAAGTAGAAGTGGATAGTTCCTGTGAATTATTATGGGTGGAGGTTACACTCAACAACCGAACTAGGTTAATAATTGGCTCCTTTTACCGACCTCCCGACTCAGCAGCATTAGTGGCAGAACAACTGAGAGAAAATTTGGAATACATTTCACATAAATTTTCTCAGCATGTTATAGTCTTAGGTGGAGATTTCAATTTACCAGATATAGACTGGGACACTCAGATGTTTAGGACGGGTGGTAGGGACAGAGCATCGAGTGACATTATACTGAGTGCACTATCCGAAAATTACCTCGAGCAATTAAACAGAGAACCGACTCGTGGAGATAACATCTTGGACCTACTGATAACAAACAGACCCGAACATTTCGACTCTGTATGTACAGAACAGGGAATCAGTGATCATAAGGCCGTTGCAGCATCCCTGAATATGGAAGTTAATAGGAATATAAAAAAAGGGAGGAAGGTTTATCTGTTTAGCAAGAGTAATAGAAGGCAGATTTCAGACTACCTAACAGATCAAAACGAAAATTTCTGTTCCGACACTGACAATGTTGAGTGTTTATGGAAAAAGTTCAAGGCAATCGTAAAATGCGTTTTAGACAGGTACGTGCCGAGTAAAACTGCGAGGGACGGGAAAAACCCACCGTGGTACAACAACAAAGTTAGGAAACTACTGCGAAAGCAAAGAGAGCTCCACTCCAAGTTTAAACGCAGCCAAAACCTCTCAGACAAACAGAAGCTAAACGATGTCAAAGTTAGTGTAAGGAGGGCTATGCGTGAAGCGTTCAGTGAATTCGAAAGTAAAATTCTATGTACCGACTTGACAGAAAATCCTAGGAAGTTCTGGTCTTACGTTAAATCAGTAAGTGGCTCGAAACAGCATATCCAGACACTACGGGATGATGATGGCATTGAAACAGAGGATGACACGATTAAAGCTGAAATACTAAACACCTTTTTCCAAAGCTGTTTCACAGAGGAAGACCGCACTGCAGTTCCTTCTCTAAATCCTCGCACAAACGAAAAAATGGCTGACATCGAAATAAGTGTCCAAGGAATAGAAAAGCAACTGGAATCACTCAATAGAGGAAAGTCCACTGGACCTGACGGGATACCAGTTCGATTCTACACAGAGTACGCGAAAGAACTTGCCCCCCTTCTAACAGCCGTGTACCGCAAGTCTCTAGAGGAACGGAGGGTTCCAAATGATTGGAAAAGAACACAGATAGTCCCAGTCTTCAAGAAGGGTCGTCGAGCAGATGCGCAAAACTATAGACCTATATCTCTGACGTCGATCTGTTGTAGAATTTTAGAACATGTTTTTTGCTCGAGTATCATGTCGTTTTTGGAAACCCAGAATCTACTATGTAGGAATCAACATGGATTCCGGAAACAGCGATCGTGTGAGACCCAACTCGCTTTATTTGTTCATGAGACCCAGAAAATATTAGATACAGGCTCCCAGGTAGATGCTATTTTTCTTGACTTCCGGAAGGCGTTCGATACAGTTCCTCACTGTCGCCTGATAAACAAAGTAAGAGCCTACGGAATATCAGACCAGCTGTGTGGCTGGATTGAAGAGTTTTTAGCAAACAGAACACAGCATGTTGTTATCAATGGAGAGACGTCTACAGAAGTTAAAGTAACCTCTGGCGTGCCACAGGGGAGTGTTATGGGACCATTGCTTTTCACAATATATATAAATGATCTAGTAGATAGTGTCGGAAGTTCCATGCGGCTTTTCGCGGATGATGCTGTAATATACAGAGAAGTTGCAGCATTAGAAAATTGTAGCGAAATGCAGGAAGATCTGCAGCAGATAGGCACTTGGTGCAGGGAGTGGCAACTGACCCTTAACATAGACAAATGTAATGTATTGCGAATACATAGAAAGAAGGATCCTTTATTGTATGATTATATGATAGCGGAACAAACACTGGTAGCAGTTACTTCTGTAAAATATCTGGGAGTATGCGTGCGGAACGATTTGAAGTGGAATGACCATATAAAATTAATTGTTGGTAAGGCGGGTACCAGGTTGAGATTCATTGGGAGAGTGCTTAGAAAATGTAGTCCATCAACAAAGGAGGTGGCTTACAAAACACTCGTTCGACCTATACTTGAGTATTGCTCATCAGTGTGGGATCCGTACCAGATCGGTCTGACGGAGGAGATAGAGAAGATCCAAAGAAGAGCGGCGCGTTTCGTCACAGGGTTATTTGGTAACCGTGATAGCGTTACGGAGATGTTTAATATACTCAAGTGGCAGTCTCTGCAAGAGAGGCGCTCTGCATCGCGGTGTAGCTTGCTCGCCAGGTTTCGAGAGGGTGCGTTTTTGGATGAGGTATCGATTATATTGCTTCCCCCTACTTATACCTCCCGAGGAGATCACGAATGTAAAATTAGAGAGATTAGAGCGCGCACGGAGGCTTTCAGACAGTCGTTCTTCCTGCGAACCATACGCGACTGGAACAGGAAAGGGAGGTAATGACAGTGGCACGTAAAGTGCCCTCCGCCACACACCGTTGGGTGGCTTGCGGAGTATAAATGTAGATGTAGATGTAGCCGTTCCAACTTTGCTAACATGTCCTGCAATTAAGCTTCGGAGCACAGTTCTATGAGTTCGAAAATGGCGCTAAGCACTATGGGACTTAACATCTGAGGTCATCAGTCCCCTAGACTTAGAGCTACTTAAACTTAACCAACCTAAGGACATCACACACATCCATGCCCGAGGCAGGATTCGAACCTGCAACCGTAGCAGCAGCGCGGTTCCGGACTGAAGCGCCTAGGACCGCTCGGCCACAGCGGCCAGCCGTGAGTTCGATTTATAAGACAACAGTTCCTATTAAGCAGTCACTACTTATAGAGCAATAGATGCAGTCAAGCGACTGTCTGCATAATTACTTTCAGTCATAGTGATCATAACATAGACTGCTAAGAGAGGGCAAAGTTATTTAGATTTCATTGTATTAGGTATAGGACATCAACTGCCACGTAACAGACAGTTACCAAAAGTTAAGTTGCAATCATAACTCTTAATAAATGTCATTGGTTATTTCTTATTGTGCTGCCACATGTCTGTTCTAGTGCTGCCCTGTCAAGCAAGGGTTGAACTGGTAATACAAGGATGTAGCGTGCCACCGATTTTAAGAACTACAGCAGTAAACAAGATTGCTGCTACCGTTAATGTTTGGGCTCAATTAAGAGTCGCATTCAGTTACACATCATAATAACCCAAAGAGCTGTTTAAGAATTAACCAGGAGAGGTACGAGAGCTCTCCAATTCCTTGTGTTCCTATTTTCTGCGAATGACAAGGAGCATTTCCCTTGGTCCCCGACTGCAAATGCACGCTGTTCTCACAGTGTCGTTTCTACAGTGTCATTTCATACAAGTAGGATCACGAAGAAACAATTGTTACATTCTTACCATGGCTTATGTGGTAACACTGCACTCTGTTCACGCAGCAGGGACCTACACATCTCGCTCGTGTCCAACAGTGAAGCTCTTTCCACTGCTTCGCTACCTATTATGTGGTATCTCAAAGGTGCTGAAGCAAATACGGAAGGATGCCAATTTTTGACGTCTGTCGATCGGAAGTGGAGGGGGTAAGTAAAGAAGGTGGAGGGGCACGTATTAATGTGCTCCTTCAGCAGTACTTTTGCTGCCCACAAGCTGTAAAGCGATTTCAACATATTAAACACGGTGAAAAGCTACTTACAGTAGAGCGGAGGAGAAAGCAGAGTGTAAAATTAAGTTATCTTATCGATTATGACACAGCTGCTAAAGTTGATTCCAATGACATATAATCAATAATTTTTTTCACTCAAAGCATGGAAAATTACAAAAAACACAATTAGTGGAAAGGTGCATTTTCGCAAGTCTCTGTTATAGACTTTTTAACACGTTTTTGTCAAGTCGCTTTCTTGTCTCTTTGTCTGCTTGGTACAGATTTTGTAGTTGATTCTAAACTAATTTCCCAAAGCGCTAGAGCTTTGAAATTTTTAATCGCCTCAGAAATTGATGGCAATGCAATATTAACTCTCTTTCTCGTCGGTCTGTTCGGTAGCGGTTGGGAGGAGGACCTCGATGTAAGTCCCATAGTGCTTTGATCCATTTTTTGGGATGAGGACGAGAAAGGTTGGCAATGCCTGGCATCTTGGCTGCCCTGCAAAACCGGTGCGTTGTGTATAGTATCATAATGCATTTCAGGCCTGTATGCGAGCAGGCGTACGGGCACGGATGGGTAAGGGGGGGTTGGGGTTGTTTTGGGGAAGGAGACCAGACAGCAAGGTCATCGGTCACATCGGATTAGGGAAGGACTTGGAAGGAAGTCGGCCGTGCCCTTTCAAAGGAACCATCCCGGCATTTGCCTGGAGCGATTTAGGGAAATCACGGAAAACCTAAATCAGGATGGCCGGACGCGGGATTGAACCGTCGTCCTCCCGAATGCGAGTCCAGTGTGATGGGTAAGGAGAAGGGGGAACAGGGAGTAGGCGATAGGCGGAGAGAGGGCGAAGATGAGATCTGAGCATCATATGTGACATACATGTACTTGGCTGCAAGTAAAAAGCCAGCATTATTTTAAGAAATAAGCAATCAGCAACATTTTTATGTATTTTTATTTATGCCTATAAGAATTTCAGGCTTTCAGGTATGTTCATTGGGCTTAATGCATATTTAATCTTCAGTTAGTACGTCTCTAAGAGCATCAGTTCGATATGGATTCTGCGGCTGGCTTGTGAAAATTAACATTTTGTTTATCTACTGTTTCTCGCGTGTCATACATTTCAGTGTATTACTTGTTAGATATGCTTACCTTCGACTTACTGTCATGGCACAAACACTTTTTCTTTGCGTAACGGGCAGAAAGAGAGCGGCATCTGTCATGTCGCCGACTAGTATGTTTGGTTACATCGGAAAATCATGTTTATGGTCAGAATTACATTTTGCTTACAGGATTCGGAAAGTACTGTTGAAGTCAGTTTGGTGTTAGTAAAGATTAATTAAAATAAACAGGACAAGATAAGCGATAAGGAAATTCGACAGACAACGAAATCCATACAAGAAACTTCGAAAAATGAAGAAGTTATTGCTTCAGCTTGATATCTGCACGGTTTGCGAAACATTTGATGGCGGTAATGCGACACGGCCAAAATTGTCGGAACCGATCGATTAGCTCGGCGATTTCTACCTGCACACCGTGCAGACTGCTACCGTGACCTACATGTACAGGGACGTGGACGTTGTACAATGTGTGTGAAGGCAACTGGCTGCTGAACAGACAGGCCGCTGCAGGCGGCGCGAACAGCTGAGTCGTGGCGTGAATCACGCCGCAGACGTCATGCACTCTGCGAGATCCGGCTCCGGACCAAAGACCTTCTGGTAGGCGCGGAGACAGGCGCAGACAGTGCAGCACCCCGCGGAACTAGCAGCCAGTGGCAAGAGACAACTCAAAATATATAGAGGCTGAACCAGAATTCCACCAACAAACTTTCATTGGGAGTACGTAGTATGAACCAAAACAAGAAAAAAGTATGGGGTAAACAAGAACTATGAGCACTTGTTGATCTCCGCTACAGCTGAACACATCTGTTCTACTGACAGCACTTGTTCATCTTCGCCACTGTGAAACACCCTTCTACTAGTGAACTGATCATATCTCTTAAGGTATGTAGTTTAAAGACTATGTTTACTAGTAATCTTTTCCTTGTTTTTGTCCGTACTACCACCTCTCAAACTTTGTTGGTGGAGTTCTGATTCAGACTGGATATACGAGGCGCGTTCAACAAGTAATGAAACACATTTTTTTCTGAAAGCATCTTGGTTTTATTCAGGATCCCAATACATCATGTTATTCCCCATTCTTTTAGCCACAAAATCCTGTTTTTCAATATAATCTCCATTAAATGCGACGGCCGTAAGCCGTCTTTCTTGGAGGTCCTGTATGTCCGCATGGTATCTCTCTATTGGTCGACGTCAGAGCCAACGTCTTGCTGCATCAATAACCTCCCAGTTCAAATGGTTCAAATGGCTGTGAGCACCATGGGACTTACTTCTGAGGTCATCAGTCCCCGAGAACTTAGAAATACTTAAACCTAACTAACCTAAGGACATCACACATATCCATGCCCGAGGCAGGATTCAATCTTGCGACCGTAGCGGTCGCGCGGTTCTAGACTGAAGCGCCTAGAACCGCTCGACCACACCGGCCGGCCTAACTGTTGGACGCCGCGCGGGATTAGCCGCTGCAGTCATGGACTTTGCGGCTCGTCTCGGCGGAGGTTCGAGTCCTCTCTCGGGCATGGGTGTGTGTCTGTCCTTAGGATAATTTGGGTTAAGTAGTGTGTAAGCCTAGGTACTGATGACCTTAGCAGTTAAGTCCCATAAGATTTCACACACATTTTTTGAACTGTTAGACGAGGGTGTCAACACAGCCAACGGAGACGTCCAGTTGAGCAGCTACGTGTTTGATTGTGATCCATAGACACCTACAACCAGAATGTCCGCACATTCCAACATTGCACACGGAAGATCGGACAAGTTTGTGCGGCCAGATTACGAAGATGACGGACACCTCACCCAACGTGTCTCCTTGCTTCTCTTCACTGCCAGGTCTCCGTAGACATTCTACAAACGCCTATGAATATCTGCTGTGCTCTGGTCTTCCGCCAGAAGAAACTCAATAACAGCTCTCTGCTTGGAACGCACCTCCGTTTGAAAGTAGCGAAGATGAACACGTGCTCATATCTCTTAAGATACGGGTCTTAGAGTCCATGTTTTCTTGACTTCTTTGTTTCAAAAGATGATTCCTGTCACATCCCTGAATACTGACCATTCCTCCTGGAACACCCTATATATGTATAGTCTCACGTGCCCGCAACACTATCAGCTCCACAGCGAGGTCGAACGAATAATGCTGCGGGCCATGAGGCGGTAAAGAAAGGATAAGAATCAGCATAGCGACGATATCGCCCGTAAATTAGCATAAGCTACCGTGACAATCGAAAATTTTATAGCCCGGCTCCTGGGAATGAGCATATCGGAAACGGCGAAGCTAATCTGCTGTTCACGTGCTACATTCGGGATCATCTATGGAAAGTGTTTGAAAGACAGTGAAACCACGAGCAGACGACAATGTGTTGGACGTCCACGCCACATCACACAACGAGGAAATCGATCGGGGGCTTGTCCGCTCTATGAAGCCAGATCTGCAGACAGCAGAATACTGGTGCAGGCACAAGCGTTTCGGAGCACACTATTCAGCGCACAATGGGTGAAGATGAGGCTCCCAAGCAGCTAAGCTGCGTGTTTCTGTGTTTACCCAGCGATATCGTCAATTACGACTGCAATGGACTTTGGATCATAGGGACTGGAGCGTGGATCAATGGAATAGTGTCCCCTGGCCCGATCAATCACGTTATTTGTTACACTGGATAGGTAGTCGTGTCCTGATACGCCGACACCCACACGTATGGCTGCTCGAAACATCCACGAGGCCATGGCCACAGGCTGGTGTTGTGTTACGGGGGACATTCTCCTGGGCTTCTGTGTAACCTGTTGTGGTAAACGTAGGTACCACGTGTGGATTATGTGGACATTATTATGGATCATCTGCATCCGCCTGGATGGCGATGGGATCTTACGGCATTATAACTGTCTGTGTCACAAGGCCAGAATCGTGCTACAGAGATTTGAGAAATATGTTGTGAACTCACGTTGATGCCTTGGCTGCCAAATTCGCCAGACCTTAATGTGGTGCAATACATCTGCAACCACAAACCACAGGTACATAATTACGGGAATGACATGGCCTGCACGTAGACGTCTTGTGTCACATACATCTGGAAACCTTACGAACGACTTGTTGAATCCATGCCACGCAGAATCGCTGCTTTATTTCATTTCAAAGGTGGAGCAACATACTGTTAATCAGATGGCCAGGAACTTAACTGAGCTTTTTTTTCTTTATTATTTCATCCCACATCACCCCATATTTGGCACATCAGTGTATATACCTCAATGTAACAGTATAATTACCCGACATAATCGAGCTAAGACTAGGCAATTGTGGGAAGTAAGCTCAGGCACCTGATAAAGATCAAAATAGAGATACTTGTCGTTTCGCGTACGGAAAGCTATCACAGATAACGTCCTGCACTACTCAACAGACGTAAGTGGTTGCTTTATCGCGCTACTGATAAGTTTTCTTTTTCTTAAAATATTCTTAATTGAAAGAGAAGGAGCTCTGTTTCTATTGGATGCTTCAGTTTTTAAGCCACTAAGATAATATCACTTAGCAAAGCTACATTTTTTCATTTCGGAAAACGCGTCATTATTAAAATGCACAAATCCAAAGTTTTTTCTCTACTGACTATATTCGAGTCTGGTCTAGAGGTACCATCTTTGGCTACTAATCAAAATGTCCTCGGTCCAGGCTTCGCTCCCAGCCACTGCTTAAATTTTGAATCAAAATCATCAGCAATGGCGGCGAAGACTTTTTATATAAAGAGGCACCTCCGTTCTGCCGTGAGGCTTGTCAAAGACGGCGGAGGCGCGAACAGGGGTTTAACGCACTCTCTTGCCCTTGGGGTGCGAAAATGCCCTTAAAGGGCAGAAGAGTCAGTAATGGTCAACGGCAAAAGGAAGCAGAAGACAACTGAAACCACTACATTAAAACCACATATGGCGTTTCCACAGGACATGTAACCTGTAATTGAAAAAAATGCCATGATCTCCCCAAGATTTAGGGTTCGTCCGCACATCGTATCTCCCGGAGGGAATTGCCAAGGGGCAGGTGACCTTGAGTAAAAGATTCAATAACTAATTGTACGAGTCAGAGCGTGGAATGTCAGAAGCAGTAAAAACGGAAATGGAAGGGCTCAATTCAGATGCAATAGGGTCAGTAAAGTGAAATGGATAGAGGATTAGGATTTCTGATCAAATATACGGTGATATCAACAGCAATAGAAAAAGGTATAGGATTCGTCATAAACAGGAAGGTAGGACGGAGAGTGAGTTACTACATACAGTTCGGTGATAGGATTGTTCTCAACAGAATGGACAGCAAGTCTACACCAAAAATAGACGTTCAGGTACACATCCAAAAGTCACAAGCAGAAAATGAAGAGCCATACCAGTAAATGAGCATATACAGTGGGTTATTGAGCACGTGAAGAGAGATGAAAATCTAATAACCATGGGGGACTGGAAGGCTGTACCAATCGGAGAAAAAGAAGACAACAGTTACAAGAAAATATGGTCTTGGGAGTAGAAATGACAAAGGAGAAACACTGAGTTCTGCAATAAATTTCAGGTATAGTGGACATATAGTTCAAAAATCACGAGAGGATGAAGTATACTTGGAAAAGTCCGGAGACATGGGAAGATTCCAGCTGGATTACATCACGGTGAGACAAATTCCAAAATCAGATAGTGAACTGTAAGGTGCATTCAGGAGCAGTTATAGACTCTAATCACAACCTTGCAGTGATGAGTAGAAAAATAACTGGGAAGAAAGCTTAGGTCAAAGACTAAATTGACAGACGGACGAATATACAGTAATATAGGTCATTTAGGAATAAAATGAATAGGAAACGCAGGGAAGCCAAGACGTAATGGCTGCAGGAAAAATCGGAACAAATTGAAAAAGAAATGGTACATAAAAAAGTCTAAATCACTTTCGGTAATATTAAAAGCAAGGGTTTTAACAGCAAAAGTTCAGTGGAATTTCCACTGTTAAATGCAGACGACAGAAAGGCAAGGTGGAAAGGGCATACTAAAAGGCTCTACGCGGACAACTTGCCTCGTGACGTGATCGAAGAAGAAGTGGGTCTCGATGTGGAAAACGTGTTGAATCGAGTATCAGACTTAGAGTTTAACAGAACTATGGAATATTTGCTATCAAACAAGAAAGAAGGGAAAGATAACTTTGTCTCAGAATATCTAAAATCTTCGCGGGAAATGGCAAACAAACGAATGTTCAAGTTCGCATTTAGAATCGATGAGACTAGAAATATACCGTCATACTTTCGGAAAAATATCGTCCACATAATCCCAAACGAGAGCTGACGCAGAATCAGTTTGCTTAACAGCTCATACATCCAACCTCCTGACAAAAATAATATACGACTCTATAAAATGTAATGATGAGATAGAAAAGTAACATAATATATTAACAACTCCGCGGAAGTGAATGAAAGTGCGGGAGAATGTTGCCAGAGGTCTCCCAGTCGTGCACAGAAATCTGGACGTCACGTGGCCTGATATCAGAATGACTGTAGCGCCAAGTGGGGCTGGCTGGCAACATGAGGCAGTAGAAGGCACGGGAAAAGACAGACCACATTAATAAAGTAGCTGTTATCGGCGTCCTTAATTACAACATGGCCCGGATACAACATCTGGATGACTTCCGTTGGCGAATCATCGGGAAACTGAAGGACGTAGTGCGACGAGTGTAGCGCAGGAGTTTGGTGTTGTTGGCACTACTGTTTCATGTGCATGAGGAGCTTTATGAACCACAAGCACTGCTGCTCGAAGAGTATGTGCTCGACCACGGTCAACTATAGCAGCATATGTCCGCTACATTGTGCAGCAGGCAAGAAGAAACCCACATCAAGCAGCGTGTACAATTGCAGCGACATGTAACACGACCAAAAAGTACGCAATCTCTCCCTCCACCGCGGCGCGGCAACTCCATGAGGGTAATTTCTTTGCCCGGTGACCAGAACGTTGTGTTCTGTTGACACCCACACATAGGGCCTGAACCAATGGGATGTGAGGTCGCATGCCCTGCTCGGATGAGACCAGACTGAGTCTGAGTTGTGATTCTGGTTGCACCCTTATACGACGAGAAGTCAGAACACGTAATGCATCCAGGAAAATTATGGAACGTGATCGCTTTGATGGTCGAGGTGTTTTGGTGTGGGGAGGGATCATATTACTAGGCGTACTGACATCCAAATCTTTCAACAGGTTACTCTCATCGATCAGTGTTATTGTGACACTGTACTCAGTAGCGCTGGGAACGAATGGTACCTCAAGAACTCCTTAACAGAATGGAATCACGCTGTAAAGCATGCACTACAGTCCTTGGTGGCCATGCACGCTGTGAAGTATCATGCCCCCCTTTTTTTATGTCCTGAGGACTATCATAAATCGCGGGGACTTCAATGTCGTTATTGTCCTGAAAGGTGTAATTGCTGTTCGTCTCATTGCATATTACTTTCAGTTACCGTCTGTACTATACTGTAGCATTTCTTTCTATGAATGGTCAAACTTTCATCGAGTTATGTTACTTGGCAGCGACAGATCATGCGGATGTTACTTTCGTCCTTAAGTTTTGCACGCCAGTGTATAAAGACGAATGAAAAAAAAAAAAAATGAGGGTCTCTTAGATGCCGATGAGCTTGGCTTTAGTTAAGATAAAGGCATCAGTGATAGCGATTGATAAAGTAAGCAAGACGTAAGAGAAATCAAGACAACTTCATATGATTAATGGACTTATAAGCAGAGTTCGTCAATGTAACTTGGTGCAAAATGTTCTAAATTCTGCAAAAATAGGAGTAAGCTATAGGGAAAGATGAGTAATATACAAAATGTACAAGAATAGAGGAAGATGAGCAATATGCAATATGTACAAGAATAGAGATGTAACGGTAAGAATAGAATACCAAGAACGGAATGCTTAGATTAAAAAGGCTGTAAGGGAGGGATGCAGTCTTTGGTCTCTACTGTTCCAGAAGCAATGGCGGAAATAAAAGAAAGTTTCAAAAGTGGGATTAAATTCAGTGTGAATGGATATCAATGATAAGAATCGTTGACGACATGTCTGTATTCCCCATTCCTTCCCGCTTGCACGCTAGCTTGCATTACTAAATTTTTACTGTTCTTTGTTGCCACAAATTTCTTGCCTCCTCAGTTAGATTCAGTCCTCCTCATTTATTATCCTACCAACCGATGCGATCTTCAGCGCTCCTCTATAGCACTACATTTAAGAAGTTTCTATTCTCTTTTTGTCATTACTCTTAATCGTCGACGTTTCACTTGCGTGTAAGGGAACAGGCTACATACTGACGAATGCTTTACAAAATACTTCTTAATACTTAAATTCATATCAGATGTTAAAATATTTCTCTTGTCCAGAAACGCTTTCTGTTATTGCCAGTCTGCTTGTAATATCTCCTGTACTTTGGACATCATATTACTTTGCAGCTTAAATCGTAAAACTAGTCAACTACTTTCAGTGTCCTATTTCCTGATCTAATTCCCTCAGCACCGCCTGATTTAATTCGACTACATTCCGTTACTCGAGATTTATTTTTGTCAGTATTTATCTTTTAGCGTCTTTTCAAGATAGTATTCATTCCATAAAACTGATCTTGGAAGTTTTTTGTAGTCTGACAGTATTACAAGTGTCACTGAAAATCTTAAACTGTTCGTATTTTGTCGCTGAAATTAATCCCTTTCAACATTTCTCAGATTTCTCTCCTAGAGTATGTACTGCTTCAACTGACATCATGAGATGTCCATGGGGTGTGTCGACGTACTGGGCCGTTGAACCCTCGCGGGGTATGTCGCTGGGCCTCCAATATTAGATTAGACTCTTCCGGTACTGACGAGAATACTTCAAGAGGCAAATGAAGAGCTGGAGACATCTGCATCTAAGCTAGAAGGGCTTTTTAGAGCCCTGAGAAAGTGGCGCCATCTATCCCGCGGCCTTCGCTCTCGGCGCGTTGCACAAGCGCAACCCGTAAAGAGCCGTGCTCGCTGTGGCGCGGGGCCACGTTAATGCGTGGCGCCTGCTGCTTATGCCGCCCGTGACGCGTCACGGGCATTGTGTTGAAATCTGTGCGATTTGCAGGGGGGGATTCCCCTCCCCCCCCCCCCCCCTCTGCATCAGACCATCCCATCCTCTGGTTTTAGTTTATGCATCCCAACCTGGGATGTATATTTCCCACGCACTGGAGTAAATCTTTACATATAATTTAAATTTGTGGAGCCGAACACTGAAAGTTTTTAATAAGTCTTACTATTAATACTATTAATATGTTTCAGTTTTCTATCATCAGAATAAGTACAGCTTTTAACAAATGTACCTCTACTTTTTGAATTCCCCTCGTATACCTGTATATAGACGATTTTGTAAATAAGCTTTACCTATAATGTACTTTTAAAGATACAACAAGGGATGGCCTTTCTGATAGTGCATACGCGTGAATAGTGAGTTTCGGCATTAACATCTATTTATAAATAGCTGTTTAACCATGCGTAACGCCATGATCCAAGCTAGTAACATACATAATTCTACTAACCCCCTAAGACATTCCTCCCCCCCCCCCCCCCCCCCCCCCCCAAACTGGAAAAAGCACAAATCGCACCTTGGTTGAAATAGCACTTGGAGCAACACTGTCGTGTGCAGTGTGGGCCATGAGTTAATTCTCGTCACATATGCTGCCGACTGACAGCTATGACCGACGACGACCTGTATCGTGCCTAATGATTTCTACCCTACGAGGTACAGACAGATATGGACTAACCGGTTATTTTGTGATGTTAGTTTTCAAAGTTAAAACTGTTCTTCAGTATCTATAATTTTACTTAATTACTTGTTGTTTCCGCTACAGATTACTTTACACTTTAGATTATTTCAACTATAAAACACAATTAGAACTTAACAAAACATGCATATATTGAAGGGTTAGTCATGAAGTATCAACTATCATCTCCAAAAAATCAACCAGCGGCAGTGTTCTTGATGGTGGTTCTTAATCCTACCCTACATACTCACTGTTCAATGTGACACATTTTGCCAAACGATGAATCACTTGTCGGGGAGACTGGTAATAAAAGTCAAAGTTTTGGCTCTTCAGGAAAAGTTTCAGCTCGGAATAACTTTGTCCTGCCTATGTAAATGCGTATGACTCAATGATTTCTTCATCCAATGAAAGAGGAAGAGCAGCTTATGTGATAGTGTTCTGTGAAGATTGAGCTGGGGCAGTATTGCGGATCAAAAACACCTCCCTTGACAGCTTCCTGCGACTCATCGTTTTGCCAGTTTCTCGTAACATTCTAGAAAGATTTTAGTAATATGTTCCGTTGGCGGTTTGCCCCCTTACAAACATAATCTGTTACACTACACCATGTCAGTCCCAGTAAAAACTCTGTCGCAAATAGGGTTATAGTCTTGACATCTGCCTGGGTTCACACAGAGTGCATTACTTTCATATTTTGCTAAGATTGTGAATTTATGTTCTGTGTTGGTGACGCCACAAGTAGTATTGCTACGGCAGTTCCAGCCCCATGTTTACATTTTGGGAGAGTGACGTGATGCGTTAGAGAAACCTGTGAGGTCGCACCTAATCCTTCGCTTATTTGTCCTCTTGCTCATGTCGCATAGTCACGAAACTAATGATATGAAGCAACATTGTCTCAAAATTTCCACACTAAGTTGTGATTTTTCATTTTGTTTGTTGCTGATAACTAAACCGTGCTGGATTTTCTGCCTCTCGCGCGTCTGTTTCCTTCTGGTTTCTTTTCTTTCATTTTTTCTGGAAAACCTCGCTCCTGAAATTGTGCAATGTGTAATACTAACATCTTATTGTCTTTCTGATCTCAACAGCTCACTTTCATAGGGGTATCTGACTCAGTTTTCTCAGGCTATCAAATGTTTCAAAAGTTTCGGCACATAAAACTGGAATAAAACATCTTCGATATCGTCCTGATGTCAGCTGATAGTGTGTGTAGGGTATGCAGTGACTGGGAGTGAAAAGTGAATGAACAGTGTGACACTACCCTTTCAGATTTTTAAATAACTTCTTTGCAAAACTGTGTGCACTAGGGACAAACCAAATGAGGTATATTTGGAGGGTTCGATATCGTCCTGATGTCAGCTGATAGTGTGTGTAGGGTATGCAGTGACTGGGAGTGAAAAGTGAATGAACAGTGTGACACTACCTTTTCAGATTTTTAAATAAATTCTTTGCAAAACTGTGTGCACTAGGGACAAACCAAATGAGGTATATTTGGAGGGTGGAGGCTCCAATTCTCATCTGGCCATCCTCGTACATTAATGCCGGAATGGTTTCTACTTTAAGACCACGGCCAGTTACCAGTCCAATTCTTGTCAACTAGATCTTGTAACGGTCTAGTCCACCTTAAATATTAGTTTTAAATATAAGACTAGGGATATGATATATTGTTGCTGGGTGATGGGAGAACGGCGACAAGCGCGTAAAATCCTCTTATTAATAATTTTGGAAAATATTTGTTTCATACAAAGAACGCCCGTTCAGTCTCGTTAGCTGCGGGGTCAGCGCGACAGGTTGCTAACTGAAGCACAGGGACTCTATGTTGTGTTGTTTTTCTCTTGGTATCGTCATAACCGAAACGAAAATCGCCTGCATGATGTCACTTGACAAGTGTATGTCACATGACAAGCCTATGAAACTTCTTACCCTAATGTAACTTCTTACCCTAATGAATATTCCGAACTATCGAAGCACACCGTCGTATCGTCTTTCCACTGTTGACATGGGTGTATGGGCACATAACAAAAGCAAATACATTTAAAAAAAATAAAAAAAAACACTACAGGCCAACTTCGCGTTTCAAGGTTCAAATGGTTCAAATGGCTCTGGGCACTATGGGACTTAACAGCTATGGTCATCAGTCCCCTAGAACTTAGAACTACTTAAACCTAACTAACCTAAGGACATCGCACAACACCCAGTCATCACGAGGCAGAGAAAATCCCTGATCCGCGTTTCAAGGAAAGCACTACCTGGAAGACTGATGATGTGAATGTGAAGATGATTCAGAACAGTGGCCTAAGAAGCACAGAATCGACGAATGGTGGTTGTTTGCAAGAAACAGACAAAATCGGACTTTTTAACTGTCATTCTCTGGATGGTATTCATTCTGGACTGACTGATCTGCAATTGAAGCACAGCTGTTGTAGTTACCACAGATATTCTTCAAACTGTTAAGAAGTCATTTCTACGAGGCGCAGAGTCTGATATATTGTCTGCAGGATATGTTGTGTTTTTAGTTCAGTGACCAATAGTTTAATTACACCGCCCGGCTAGCCGCGAAGTCTAACGCGCTGCTTCCCGAGCGGGAAGACATGCCGGTCCCCGGCACGAATCCGTCCGCTGGATTAGTGTCGAGGTCCGGTGTGCCAGCCAGCCTGTGGACGGTTTTTAAGGCGATTTTCCGTCTACCTCGGCGAATGCGGGCTGGTTCCCTTTATTCCTCCTCAGTTACACTGTGTCGGCAATTGCTGCGCTACCACCATTTCCACGTATGCGTACACCATAATTATTCTACCACGCAAACAACTGGGGTTACACTCGTACGGTATAAGACGTTTCCGGGGGTGGGTCCACGGGGGCCGAACCGCAGAATAACCCTGGGTTCGGTGTGGGGCGGCGGTGGGGTGGGTGGACTGCTGTGGCCTGTTGTGGGGTTGTGAACCACTGAGGGCTACGGTGGAACGAAGCGACTCCGTTCTTTCTAGATCCCCTGTTTAATACATACATATAATAGTTTAATTCACAGAATAAAATCATCTGACGTCACAGTTAATTAATTTTGGTAGATTTGGGCACTGTGGGGTTTTTAAATCGCTGCGTGAAGATAAAAAATTTTCACTCTTCGATTTATCGTTTTGTGTTCAATTGTTTTATGAGAGGCAACCGTAGTGGTGGAACTTCCTCAGTGGAGTCAGATACCAAATATGGGACCCCGAACATGAGTCTCATAGTGTCAACTTAAATTTGTGACCTGGTCTTTATTTTAGGCTCTTATCGAAGTGGTTCACTAACCCAAAAATGTAGGAACTAAATCATTACTGCAGTTTGGTGCGTGGGAACTGAATAAAATTTGCTTAAATTCAACCCTCATTTTTAAGAAAGGGAGTCGCAGCAACCTGTAGATATGTGAATTCTTGTATATTCATTATCTGATGGCTCTAAGCACTATGAGACTTAACATCTGAGGTCATCAGTCCCCTAGAGTTAGAACTACTTAAACTTAACTAACCGAAGGACATCACACACATCCATGCCCGAGGCAGGATTCGAACCTGCAACCGTAGCAGCAGCGCGGTCCCGGACTGAAGCACCTAGAACCGCTCGGCCACAGAGGCCGGCGCGAAAATACAGCAGATAATCATGTTGGGCGCTAGGATCTGGAGCGCTGTCTACATTCTAACACGTCCCAAAATTTTCCATTTGAGCCAGTCAGGATTCTCTGCACAGCAGTCCATTTCACAAATCGTTGGCTCTCAGATATTGTTTTATTTCAAGAAGCATTGTCATGCTGGTACAAATAATCATCGTCTCCAAACTATTCCTCTACTGTATGCAGTGCACAATGATGTGAAATGCGTTCCTATCCTTCAGCATTTAGCGTTTTCTTGAGCGCAGTAAGGCGAGCACGCCCTAACCAGGAAGAACACCCCCATACCGTTAAACTACTTCCTCCGCACTTCAGTGCTGGCATTACAAATGATTCGCCAAACCCAAATCCTTCCATCGGATTGCCGCAGGGTGTAGCGTGATTCGTCATTCCGTATCATTCATTTCCAGCCATCCACTGCCAGTGGCGACGCTCTTTACATCACCTCAAGTGTCCATGAACACTCACTACAGAAATGTGTGAGTAAGAGGATGATGATGATGATGATGATGATGATTGGTTTGTGGGGCGCTTAACTGCGCGGTTATCAGCGCCCATACAAATTCCCAACCTTTGCTCAGTGCAATCTCGCCACTTTCTTGAATGGTGAAGAAATGATGAGGATAATACGAATACCCAGTCATCTCGAGGCAGGTGAAAATCCCTGACCCCGCCGGGAATCGAACCAGGGACCCCGTGTTTAAGAGGAGCTGCTCGACCACTGTAGCCAACACATTCTGCTCCCTCCTGCAGTCATTGTGCAAGCGGACTGCTGGCAGCAGCGATTCCTTCTGCTAATATCATGAGATTTTTACATCCATCTTCCGCAACGCTCCAAGGTTCCTGTTCGTCAGTTCAAGAGGTGTGCTTGGTCTTGCTTTAGCTATGGTTGTTCCTTCGCGTTTCCATTTCAGAATAATCGACTTGGGCAGCTTTAAAGGGTGTCCCTGATGGCTTCGTGACTCAGCTGTCATCAAATGACCAGTCCACGCTCGACGTCGCAGAGTTCTCCTGAGCTACCCATTCTGCTTGTTACTGCTTCTGTACTGAAAACACAGTAGTCCCCATCTCCTTTTATACTGAAGGGTCTGCCTCTCATGACACGTCGTGGTCAATTATGCATTAAATAGGCTTGTCACTGAGCGGGGTAGCACAGCGGTTAGCACACTGCACTCGCATTCGGGAGAACTATGGTTCAAAGTCGCGTCTGGCTATCCTAATTTAGGTTTTCCGTGATTCCTCTAAGTCGCTTCAGGCAAATACCGGGATGGTTTCTTTGAAAGGGCACTGCCGAGTTCCTTCACCATATTTTCCTAATCTGAGCTTGTGCTCCGTCTCTAATGACCTCGTTGTCAACGGGACGTTAAACACTAATTTCTGCCTCCTCCTACATAGGGGTGTCCGGAAACTTTTGATCAGACGGTGTACGAATAATGTTGTTTTTGTTATTCTTAAACTGTCGTAGTGTGAGATGTCCAGTATTCTTGTAAAGATGACTGATGAATGCTGTTACTACTGCTACTATTACTAAATCTAGAGAGAAACAGAGAAGATCAAAAGAAGAGCAGCGCGTTTCGTTACAGGTTCATTTAGCAAGCGTGAAAGCGTCATGGAGATGATAAGTGAAGTCCAGTGGGAGACGCTGCAATAGAGGTGCTCTCTATCACACTATAGTGTACTGTTAAAATTCAGATGCATACGATCCTAGACGAGTCGACCAAAATATTGGTTCCACCTACGTTTGTCTCGCGAAAACACCATGAAGATAAAATTCGAGCGATGCGACTACACAGACAGGCTTAGCAGCAATCGTTCTTCCCGCGAACCATACCCGACTGGAAGAGGAAAAAGTTGAACTAACACTGGTACAAAGCACCCTCCATTATAAACCTTAAGGTAGCTTTCAGAGTAAACATGTAGACGTGTTTGTACTACAAGCACTACCACCACCACGTTACCGCACCTTCAGACAGTACCGAGCTACTCGGATCGCAGCGGCGAACGCTTCGGGGCCCGGTGACCCGTCGCGTCCGGGCAGAGTTCTCCTCCCAGACGAGACAAGACAAGACAACTCCGCAAGACAGACGGACCGGTCGCGCAGCCTTTAACTGTATTGCGCTCCGTACGCACGTACCCGCCTGTCGCTCCCGGCTACGGAAAAACACGTGCAGTGACGGTGCGGCCTGGTCCGGTCGGTGTGCCCTTCTGCCCGCCGGCGGCTCCTGCGGTGGACGACCCCGGCCAGCGGGCGGGACGCGAGCCCGTCTCGACGCCGTCTCGTCCACATGCTAAGCCGCGCCCGCCGGCTCTCCGCGGTCGCACTAACGGCACGCCTAAGCGGTCACTGGGCTTTAGAAGCCTTACTGCCTCCCTACTCGGCCAACAAGAGCGTTTCTAATTTCAGTTACCAGCGAAGTCACTCGTAGAGATCCACTGACAAACACGATGGCTCCAGACACTTGCTCCACTCCATTTCTACGACAAGGTCAAATTTTGGGGAAGGACGCTTTCTTCAGCCTGGATCTGCTACGTCGGTCTTCCCTAATCCTATTAAATGGGTTATGGTCGGAGCCTACATGGCTGGCTTACAGGCCGAGAAACTTCCTCAAGACGGCCGGTGTTTCAAATTGCAAAAGAGGTCATTAAAGTTCTGCCAGGAGGTAATACCTTACATAAGCGCTGTAAGCAGAAGCAGTGAATGGCAAACGAGAATGCCTACATCCTGCTCCTTATTCCGATTAGCTGAAAGGCTTTCACGCTGGAGCTCGCTAAATCGAGGAGTCGATCGGCAGCGCCCGTGGATTTGAGGGTGCAAATTGTGGACCCCTGGGGCGGAGTTCGTGTTTCAGATTGGTCATCACGTAGTACATCTGGAGTTAATGTAACTGCGTAGAAACGAGATCACTTTTTCGGTATGAAAAGCTAAAAATGCCTTCGAAACAGCGTTGCCGCGCGTGGAAGAAGATTTCGGTTTCGGCACTCTACTGGTATCTCGGAGGTTGTTGCAGATTAATCAGCGTGGACTTCCTTGGAAGAAAGATACCTCAGAGCAGAGCGTGCAGCCATTAGCTAGCTGGACGCGGCGGTGGGTAAAAGTGAGGGTTTTGGCTAGCGTTAATCGACAAGAGAAAACTTCATTTACTTCCAAGACAGTGTGAGTGTGGTGTTTTTGTCTGACTTTTTCCGTACTGACGTTGAAGTGTATTCCTGTTTCGTTGTTGTGATTGGCGATGGGAGTTGACAGTAACCGGTTGAAAGCGATGCCCTGAACTGTTGGCAGTGACAGTGTTCCGGTTCAGCCGTCGGATCTGAATCTTTCTTTCAATTATTTACTTTGGAGTGATGAGAAGTCATTATATATATATATATATATATATATATATATATATATATATATATATATATATATACAGTCGTGGGGATAAGTAATCTGGGTCTGCCAGTAGACGTTTCCTTTTAAATATGTAATGCAAGAGATGCGTACTTTCTTTCGGAAGCCGGCCGGAGTGGTCGTGCGGTTCTAGGCGCTACAGTCTGGAGTCGAGCGACCGCTACGGTCCCAGGTTCGAATCCTGCCTCGGGCATGGATGTGTGTGATGTCCTTAGGTTAGTTAGGTTTAATTAGTTCTAAGTTCCAGGCGACTGATGACCTCAGAAGTTAAGCTGCATAGTGCTCAGAGCCATTTGAACCATTTGTTTCGGGCTCCGCACACCGCCAAGGCCGTGGTCGCGATGTCATTCCGCGACGGCGACGAAGGCTGGAATTTGCACGTCAATACCGCTACTGGACGTCCATCGGGTGGCGACGGGTGGACTTTTCAGATGAATCACTTTCATTGTTCCATCGGACAGATGGCCGCTGGTGTGTACGGCACGAAATATCTCAAAGCACACACCCTGCATGCGTTATGGTCTGGGGAATGTTTTCGTCATTGTAGAAGATGCAGTGGATCGTCGCAAGTATGCATCAGTTCTTGGGGAGCATGTCCACCCCTACACGCAGTTTGATGTTCCTCGGCACGATGGCATCTACCAGCAGGACAATGCAGCGTGTCCATACAGCTTGCAGTCTGCGTTCATAGTTCGAAGTGCACTCACCTCTCCAAAAAAAAAGTTCAAATGGCTCTGAGCACTATGGGACTTAACTTCTGAGGTCATGAGTCCCCTAGAACTTACAACTACTTAAACCTAACTAACCTAAGGACATCACACACATTCATGCCCGAGGCAGGATTCGAACCTGCGACCGTAGCGGTCGCGCGGTTCCAGACTGTAGCGCCTAGAACCGCTAGGCCACTTCGGCCGGCGTGTAACTGGTCAGGTGTCTAGTCTACATCTATACTCTGCAAGTCTTCTTGTGGTGTATGGCTGACAAGAAGGATCTTCTAGGCCACTACCATATTTCCGCTTCTGTGTTCCATTCGCGAATAGAACGTGGGGAGAACGACAATCGATGAACTTCCGCATGAGCTCTAATTTCTCTGGTTTCCTCGTTGTACTCATTTCGCGAGACATGCGGGTCGAATTAATAGTTTCCCGACTCTGTTTGAATATAAGCTCTCGCAATTTCGACAGAAGCTCTCTAGGTGAAGCACAGCAGTTCTCTTGTAGAGACTGCCTGTAGAGCATTTCCTTAACGCTCTCGCGTTTACTTAACGACCCCCTGACGAACTTAGTTCGTTCGATCTTCTGCTAATACTGCTTCGTGAAGGCCCTAAATGATGAATAATAGTCAAGAATCAGTCGAAGGAGTGTTTTTGAAGCTACATGTTTCCTTACGATCCTTCCAACGAATCTTAGGCTACCATCTTTTCTACAATTAATTTTGTGTGGTAACTCCACTGTAAGTTCCTCCGAACAGCTATTCTTAGGTATTTTACGGTTGTCACTCTTCCCAGTGATTATTCACCAATGTCGTCATCTAACAGTAATGGTTGTCTTCCTTTATTTGTGCCAGAACGTCACGTTTATTTATCCTCATGGTCAACTTAAGTTCATTTATGCTCGCGGTCACCTGTCGGGTCCTGTGCCAACCATCGATTCCCCGCAGGTCTTCCTGCGTTTCACTACAGTCTTCTGGCATTGTAACCTTCCTATACACAACAACATTTTCCGAATAAAGCTTGATCGAGCTTCCGACTTAATCCACTAAACGATTTATATATAGGATGACTCCAAAGTCATGTGCCATAAGACGAAGTCTACGTTCGCGATTTAATAGTCTTGGTCTATAGGTCGAAGTCATATTGAGGGATATGACAGGAAGTGTCATTCCAAGCAAAAAAGGCTAGTAAACGTGGGCTCTAAAATTCAGGCCTTAAGACCTATGAGCCCTCTTTTTTTCCGGCACTGTGCAACGAATCTCTTCCGATGGAAGCTCTTTGCGTTCCGTATTTTGGGAGGAGGTAGGTGGACTAAAACGAGATAAACATTACTTACTAAACATGGGCTCTAAAATGAGCACTTGTTCGTCTTCGTTAATGTCAAGCACATCTTTTCTACTGAACAAGTATTCATAGCTCTTAAGATATGCATTTTAGAGCTCATGTTTACGAGACCTTTTTGCTTCGAATGATAGCACCTGTCACATGCCTGAATACAACCTTATCCTATGGGTCAAGACTACTGAAGCACTAATGTAGCCTTTGTCCTACGGGACATGACTCTGGAATCACCCTGTATATTATAAACACTAATGACCCTACAACACTACAACCCTAAAACCCTACCAACAAATCTGTCGATTTCGTCCCGTTAAGAATAATGGATTGAGGTCCCTCCCCTAGTAAGTCCTGAATCCAATTCCAAAGCTCGTCCGTCAGGTACTCGTTCAACTCGTATTTCGTTCACTTAACAACAGGACGACACTGTCGAATGCCTTCCGAAAGTCAAGGCTTGTGTTTCGGAAGATCTCTTTTTACGAAATCCCTTTTGGTTTTTATAGATAATATTTTCGTTCTGCAGAAACATCCCAATGCTTGAGCGTGGATGTTCCATAATTCAGCAACAGATTGATATGAGTGATATAGCTTTATAATTATGCGCAGCTGATGGCGACCCTTCTCGAAATCCGGAATGAACTGAACTTTTTTTCCGATCGCTAGATACCCTTCGTTGCTCCAGAGATCTACATTAAACTGCTGCCACAACGGAAGCAAGTTCCTTCGCACGCAATATCTGTAAAACTCCACAGGTATCTCATACTGTCCAGTTGCATGTCCACCGTGAGGCAGTTTCAGTTCATTCCCTACTCCGAAATCGGTCATCTCATCTGCCTTTTCCGCATTCATGCGACGATTAAAAGGAGAAACCGCGGTGAAATAATTTCCATTCTTTTCCCGTCTGAAGGGAGAGAAAAATCACTGTCACTGTGTTTCTGTGTGAGTCCTAATGCTATCACCTTGTTCTCAATACGGCTATTCGATTACATGTCGCAGACAGTAGCATTGGTGCAGGCTCTATGTGGAATACCAGTTTTCGGAACTTGAAGTTGGTGATGGCATATCATCTTTCTTGAGTCGAATCCACTTTAATTTCCATTTCATTTTTTTAGTCGTATCATAAGAAAACAATGACAAAAATACAAATTGCATTACATAATGGTACCTAATGACAAAAAAAATATGAAACATGTCAAACAGAATCCGCCCAGAATTTTAACAAATCACGTGCATTAGGTGTAACTGCTATCAGGATCTCCATTGTGCATCTTTAAGGAAATTTGTTGCAGTTCATGAAACAGAGTGTGATTTTCACACGTTCGCAGAGCCTAGATATGCCAAAGAAGCCCCCTTTGACATACTAATTCTCAATCTGCCAAAACCAGTAATGAGACTGTTTAATGATTTCCAAGTAGACCAGAGTTCCTCATGTTACGATTCGTTTAGATTTTCGGCTGTGTGAAGGAAAATACTCTTATACCTCAGTCGTTGGTGGGCAGCCTAACATCATTCTACTGGGATGGTCACGAGCAGTCAGTGATGATTCGATATTTTTCATTCAGAGAAGCGGAAAGACTGGGTCTTTACCAGACAGAGCAAGCATATTCTGCGGCAGAGTAGCACTGGGCCAGGGCAGTAGTTCTCAGCGTCTCTGGTTGTGTTTCCAGTCAATTTATAAATGATATTACCTCTGGCTGACACTTTGTTTGGTGTTTATCCAGTGCTTTTTGTACGTGAGGGTGCGGTTCATTGGTACACCTAAATACTTAGATGCTGAGCGGTGGTCTAACTGTACGTCCTCCCAAGCTACTTACAATTTCCTTGAGGCCTTCTTGTGCTTTATATGCAAGCCACATTCCTGAGCTTTCTATGGGTTAAGCTTCAACCGATTTTCTCTAGTAGTTAAACTGTACAGATAGGGTTTCTGATAGATATTCTTCTATAGCCTCAAAGTGGGTTGCCTGAGTGGAAAAGCTCGATCATCAGTATATATCAAGTTTCTGGTACCATTTGTGAAAGGCTGGTCATTCTTGTAAATATTTAATAAAGTTGGGTTAAGTTCATCTCTGTTACAGTTTCAAATGACCTACAACGATCTATTACAAGCGTGGAAGCACGTTTCTGAATCCCTTGGTCGTCCGTCATTACGTAGAATTGATAAAGACTGTAAACATGAGCATAGCTTGGAGCTGGTCGCACTACGTACGGTAGTGTGCGGTTTCCTTAACAGACGTATTGCTCCACGAAATTTTTCCTAGAAATGAAAGTACTCCATATCCATTACGTACTACCGACTTGGCACATTAGTTCTGTTTCATTCCACTTCTAAATATTTACCATCATCAGCCATTTGACAAACATTGCTGGATAAAATCCTCATCTAGACTTTTTGTTGGATCGTGGTCTTCAGCTGTATGAGTCCACGCTGTTCCTGAGTGTTTTCCGATGTCAGCTGCCCGCCTACCATTAACAGGTCGTCACTTAGGTCTTCTCTTATCTCATGGAATCTTGCACACAATTACTTTGGTTCATCTCCCATCAATTCGCCTGGCTACGTGACCCTCCCATCTCCACGTCATTTTCTTTATAGTGAGAATCACGTCTTACACTCCCGTATCATCCGTGACCCATCCTGTCCATCCTAGAAACTGCCAAGGTGCGTATCAAAATTGCTTACTGAGCGACAATAAGGCATGCTTTCAATGAATTGAGGCACCTGTGATACCGGCCATGAGCTCTCTGGTTTCCAGGCGGGTGGCAGTGTTCAAATACCATGACATTTCGAAGAGTATCATACTCATCATATTCTGGCGAAGATTCTCTTTCCTCTCTGAACTAACTGATCGCTGCGAAGAAAATCAGTTGAAGCCTAACCCACGAAAAACCCAGGCATGTGCTTTCCATCTAAAAAACAAGCTTCAAGAAATTGCAAATAGTATGGGAAAATTCTCCAGAAACTTATCTGACACTCTTAGAAACGTCGCGGTATATTAACACCACCACCCGGCTGGAAGTCCTGGAGCTTTTCAACAGTAGTACACGCCGCGAAAATCTACTAGACTATAATATAACAGGCAAGTAGTGTAGCACATGAAAGAAAAGTGCTAATTTGTCAAGATTTTCAACTGTAGTGTACTTCTGCATGGCTGGACACTATTGAAAACACAGAGAAAGCGCTTAGAAAATATGGAAATGTGCCGGGGAGAAGGCTAAAGAGATCTACTAGACAGATATAAAATCCAATGAAAAGGTTTTGAAAAAAATCAATGAGTGTAGAAACCTTACAGAACCTTTTCAACGGAAAGGTTTCACAAATACTGATAGCAGTCACAAAATTGTTGACTCCTTGAATTATTTAATTAGCAACGCGTTTTGAGGTTAGACGTCATCGGGCTAATGTGGCAGTACAAAAACATTTAACACAAATGAACACAGATATTAAAGTTTATGTGATCGTCCTGTGGAGATATACGAAGAAAATTTAATATCTAACTACACTTGTCTTAAATGTTTTATGTATTGCCACTGTAGCGTGATGATGAGGTCTAGCCTATAAACTTGCTGCTAATGAAATAATTTAAGGAATCAACAAATTTTGTGGCTGGTAACGGTTTTTGTTAAATCATTTAGTATTTCTGAAACAATCACGGTCGGTTAAGAGTCAGTATGGCTTTAAATTAATCAAAGGAAAACGAAACTTTCTAGGTACTTATTTAGACACAATACGGCTTTAACAAATACAGTGAGCGGAAAAAATTGTGGAAAGAAAACCAATAGGAAACGAAGAAGGGAAATAGTTGAAAATTTGTTGGAGGTGGCGAAACGACAAAACTATTAAGACATAATGAGGACAGTGGAGAATAGATAAGAATAGTTGCTGTAAAGCTGTTTGTGGCGAAGTTTAGAGCCTTCAACTTCTCTTTTAGATCAGCGTCACATAACGGGAAACAGTTCTTGGAAAAACCGATGGTCTAGTACAACACAACAGAAGTCGGGTTACCAGCTATTCACAACACAAACACAACAAAAAATCTCTGATACAACCCAATGAGCACTCCGTATATACAACTTAATAGCATATAATTTTCTGATGAAAAGATCTATGATTACTACAACCGTTGCAGCGATGAAATTTCACGACGTTTCGACGAGTATCATTTGTTGTATTTGTGAAGGTATGCTTTCTCGGCGTATACTGCTGTTCTAGGGTTGTTAACGAATTTCGATGAATGTCATACTGTTCCTCCAGAATACGGTGAGTATGACACTTGTCGAAACGAGGTGAAATTTCATCAGATGATAACCTAGGTCTTTTCATCGGAAATACACTCCTGGAAATTGAAATAAGAACACCGTGAATTCATTGTCCCAGGAAGGGGAAACTTTATTGACACATTCCTGGGGTCAGATACATCACATGATCACACTGACAGAACCACAGGCACATAGACATAGGCAACAGAGCATGCACAATGTCGGCACTAGTACAGTGTATATCCACCTTTCGCAGCAATGCAGGCTGCTATTCTCCCATGGAGACGATCGTAGAGATGCTGGATGTAGTCCTGTGGAACGGCTTGCCATGCCATTTCCATCTGGCTGTTGGTTGTTGGTTGGTTGTTTTCGGGGAAGGAGACCAGACAGCGAGGTCATCGGTCTCATCGGATTAGGGAAGGACGGGGAAGGAAGTCGGCCGTGCCCTTTGAAAGGAACCATCCCGACATTTGCCTGGAGCGATTTAGGGAAATCACGGAAAACCTAAATCAGGATGGCCGGACGCGGGATTGAACCGTCGTCCTCCCGAATGCGAGTCCAGTGTTTCCATCTGGCGCCTCAGTTGGACCAGCGTTCGTGCTGGACGTGCAGACCGCGTGAGACGACGCTTCATCCAGTCCCAAACATGCTCAATGGGGGACAGATCCGGAGATCTTGCTGGCCAGGGTAGTTGACTTACACCTTCTAGAGCACGTTGGGTGGCACGGGATACATGCGGACGTGCATTGTCCTGTTGAAACAGCAAGTTCCCTTGCCGGTCTAGGAATGGTAGAACGATGGGTTCGATGACGGTTTGGATGTACCGTGCACTATTCAGTGTCCCCTCGACGATCACCAGTGGTGTACGGCCAGTGTAGGAGATCGCTCCCCACACCATGATGCCGGGTGTTGGCCCTCTGTGCCTCGGTCGTATGCAGTCCTGATTGTGGCGCTCACCTGCACGGCGCCAAACACGCATACGACCATCATTGGCACCAAGGCAGAAGCGACTCTCATCGCTGAAGACGACACGTCTCCATTCGTCCCTCCATTCACGCCTGTCGCGACACCACTGGAGGCGGGCTGCACGATGTTGGGGCGTGAGCGGAAGACGGCCTAACGGTGTGCGGGACCGTAGCCCAGCTTCATGGAGACGGTTGCGAATGGTCCTCGCCGATACCCCAGGAGCAACAGTGTCCCTAATTTGCTGGGAAGTGGCGGTGCGGTCCCCTACGGCACTGCGTAGGATCCTACGGTCTTGGCGTGCATCCGTGCGTCGCTGCGGTCCGGTCCCAGGTCGACGGGCACGTGCACCTTCCGCCGACCACTGGCGACAACATCGATGTACTGTGGAGACCTCACGCCCCACGTGTTGAGCAATTCGGCGGTACGTCCACCCGGCCTCCCGCATGCCCACTATACGCCCTCGCTCAAAGTCCGTCAACTGCACATACGGTTCACGTCCACGCTGTCGCGGCATGCTACCAGTGTTAAAGACTGCGATGGAGCTCCGTATGCCACGGCAAACTGGCTGACACTGACGGCGGCGGTGCACAAATGCTGCGCAGCTAGCGCCATTCGACGGCCAACACCGCGGTTCCTGGTGTGTCCGCTGTGCCGTGCGTGTGATCATTGCTTGTACAGCCCTCTCGCAGTGTCCGGAGCAAGTATGGTGGGTCTGACATACCGGTGTCAATGTGTTCTTTTTTCCATTTCCAGGAGTGTATATGCCAGGGAGGTTTGCATTTACGCGTACAGCATATTGCTTGCCGCACACAACGATTATCAGTCTCCGAGAGTGGAGAATTCTCCATCCAAAGAGTTCGCCACCATGTCAGAAGCTGACACTTTGACAAACGGAAGTGTAGTACAATTATAACGTTTAAAATTAAAGCAGCAACCAGCAGGACAGAAAGGAAAGTTACAAGAATCGATACGAAAATGGATTTGTAAGAAACCGAAAACATAACGGTTTAAGTTAAATCAACGTTTTTTTAAGTTTGTTGATATTGTCAACCAGGAGATACGCGATCTGTTATAATTTTTTATTTATGTTAGGGACTGAAGTCCCTGAAGTCACGATCATACAGGAAATCATCTTTATTTGGATGGATTACTAGTTTCGGCTAACAATCTAGCCGTCTTCAAAACATAAAACATTCTTTATTAGTGTTGGTTTCCTTACGGCTTCACACATTGTTAAAATCTTCTTAAAAGGTCAACATCCACACATGATAAAATTAAAAAAAGCTTTTCATCGTTCTTGGCCGGTGTAATTGAAGGACGGCCATAAAGCAGTTAAAACTTGCTAACTGACAGAATCAATATTTACATCATCTCGTAACAAAGATTACCATGTATGTGTCGCTGTAATGTTGTACATGTAAATACATTGGCAACTGATGCCCATTACAGCGTTCAAGAAACACAACATTCGGCATATACATAGTATGCACATAAGGGTCCGGTACAGTAGCGAAAAGGGAACTAATGGTCACGAGGTTGTTCCGTTGTTACAGCAACATATGTATGATGATCTCTGTTATGAGATGATGCAAATGCTCATAGTGTTATTCACTAGGTTTTAGCGGCATGTTTTATGGCCATCGTTCAATTACATTGGCCACGAACAATGAAAAACTGTTCTTAACTGTGCCACGTATGGATATTGTCAGTTCAAGAAAAATTTTAACGATACGCGAAACTGCATTGGCACTAACACTAATTAAGAATGTTTTATAGTCTGAAGATGGCTGGATTGTTAGCCGAAACTAGTAATCCATCCAAATAAAAAGGATTTTATGTGCGATCTTGACGTCATGGGTTTTTAATTCCTAACATAAATAAAAAACTTTTTTTAAACCATACTTATCGCTGGTTGCTGCTTAAATTGTAAACTTTACAAGGAGCTTCTTTAAATAACTCTATCATCATAATGATGAAACTTCTAATGGTAGACACCAACGCTATGGTACTTGTTATCTTCTCTGCAACTAAACACCACACGCTGGCAGGTAGATTTTGCGATGCAAGTTGCCCAATAACGTTACCCCGTCAATTATTCCTGCGCAACGCGTTACGTAATACTAGCGGCGTGTGATGGTTATCTTTATGTCTCTCCTCTCACATACGTATACGAGAGAGAGAGAGAGAGAGAGAGAGAGAGAGAGAGAGAGAGAGAGATGGACGGCTGAAAGTGTTTCATCAACTCTGTGTTTTGGCTGCAAATTCGTGGAAGTTAAGTGGCTAAGAACTAGGAGACTGGTAGCTTTTCGCATTAATTGAACGCCCGGTAAACCGGGACATGAACTTTAAAGGCGGTTAGTCACTTTCTACAGCTACTGGTGCTACAACTGCTTTAGGCTATTTATAGCGCTGATATCCGAGACCCCATTTACGGTGCACACTGGCGGACGGTATATCACGCTTTGACTTACGAAGGATAATGCTTCGCTGTTTCTCCGCCTCTGTAGTTGCAAACTTAATGAGACCGCTGTCTGCCAAAGTGAAAAACAGATGTCGAGCGCGGAGGGACAATGGCTCGTAGTGTCAGGTCACTTGATGGATTGCAGAATACAACGCATCTCTCCTAACTGTCTTCTTTGTTTAGTCGACGACTTACAAAATCTGCCAGAGTACATAAAACACAGTGAATACTGACGGCTTCTATTCTTCTAGCATGAAGTTTTCCTGCGTCTTCTTGTGGGAAGGCCGAAGTACACCATGAGAGATTACAACATGGCTGAATTATCCGTACATGATGACGCACTTAACACTTAACGCTGTTAATATTTTTTGATGTGTGAGCCGACGCCTTGACTTTGGCGAACATTCTCTTCAGCTATATGACAAGGAAATAAGAAAGAGTGTAGACGCTGACAATCTCTGGTCTCGCAAATACATTCCCTGTATGAAATCAGTTCTGTTTTCTTTTTTTTAATTTGTCAATATCGAACAATTTGCCATCAATAACAGTTTCAATTCTTATGCTTTAAAGCACATGCATATTTATAATCACGTAGGCTTCCGCGGCCAGTGTCAGTCGACACAAAAGTTTTCTGGGTATGGCACGGTGACATAATGTATAAAACTACTGCTGCTGGAGAAAACCCAACGTATCGGCCACGGTTGCAGCGGCCTCCTTCTGGGCCTACTGGTGCGTTCTAGCTACGCAGTGTCCCTTATATTTTGTTGTTACTGTTCACTGCGCATGCCATTAAGTCATAATTTTAAAAGATAGTTCTTAAGGAAGAAGGAGAGGGAACTTTATTTTAATAGGTTATTGCGGAGGAGGGAGAACGTAACCTCTGTTGTCTATTGGCTCTTACATATGTGCCATGGCTGGAGGTCACCATCGAAATGAGAAGTTGGCTGCTGCTGTTTACCAAATGCTGGGCGTCGGCCGCGCGGCGGCAGTTACTCGCCGGTAGTGCTCGTGCCTCGTGTTGACAGTGCGGTCTGTTGGGCTCTGATTGCATGTAGCCAAGATAGGGCAAGCCTAAGTCCATCCTCTCTATTCATGTTATTAGGATGTTTAGGTATTTCTATGGCGTCTCTGATTTTGCATTCCGTCATAACCGGCTTCTTGACCGACACACAGGCTTCGCTGAATTTTTATTTCTTTTCCGCAGTCTTGCTGATGTTCTGCCACTGCAGATTTGTTGTGTCGCCCTAGACGAATACAGCGCTCGTGTTTCCGAATGCGCATTGCTATTGGCCTCCCAGTCTCGCTTATGTTTGCCTCTCCACATTCTACATGCCTACAGTATGTAATGCATCCACCTTGTCCTTCGTGGAGCCTAGCATGTCTTTGATCCTGCTACCACTATAGAAGACAGGCTGCACCCCAACCCTGCGAAGGTGTTTGCCTATTCGGTCAGTAACATTTTTCATATAAGGTAAGCGCACTGTTGGCTGCATTTTGACTACTTCTTGCTTATTTTTCACATAAGGTAAGCGCACTGTTGGCTGCATATAGTCTACTTATTGCTTATCCTTCTTTCTTGGTTTCGTCGACAAAGCTGTGTGGATCGACTTATGGCTGTAGCTAGAAACGTTGTGTGTAGCCTTTTAAGCTCAGTGTTATGTATGGGAGCATGACTTGGGCACTGCGCACAGATTGCCAAAGGAATAGTTATCATAAGAAATTTTTTTTTACATTATTGTACCTATTTCTTTTTTTTAATACCTCCTGCAACCATGACTGGAATCTCAATGCTATACGCGGTAAGTACCATGTGCCAATGAACATTCGCCATATTTTGGAGCCTTGAAATGATGACAGTCACACCACACTGGTCTTACAAATGAGGGCGATTTGCAAACGTATGGACATAAACACTTACAGAAATTGTAACTCATAAAGAAAATCTTTAAGGATTACTCGACAATAAATACTAAATTTAATGATGAAGACATGTTCTACAACCACAAGTAGTCTTTATCTGTGATCGTGCATCAGAAACTCGCCCGGCCTTTTTGATTACAACCATCTCACTGCATTAAGCTAGTCAAAATTTAAATGCAACAGGGAAAAAGCAAATGGTCCAAACTGTGTTATGTTTGTGGAACACTAATGTCTTATATTAATCTGCATTAAGCTAGTCAAAATTTAAATGCAACAGGGAAAAAGCAAATGGTCCAAACTGTGTTATGTTTGTGGAACACTAATGTCTTATATTAATCTTGCAAAGAATTAACAGACATCGGTAAGAAGTTACAAAACTGACAGATCTTCATACATGAATTTCATTCATTACTCATTTAACCGAGCCAAATGTCGTTGTGCTACAACGCTATACTCTTTATTCGGAAGAGGTGTTTCAAAAACTTGTGAAACTAACGTGATTTTTACAGATCAAATCGATCCCTACCAAATTCTTTCCAAACTGAGCAAGAATTCGATCAATAAACTCGTTGTATACATATACAATTTTTTTAATTCTTGGAACCTGTTGTAATCTGAAATTTAAAATCAAATAATTTATGCAGCTCATGTGATTATCAGAATGGTTGATCTGAATGGAAGTTAGGCATATTTTCGTTTGCCTTTATAGTTGCTCGCACCACAAAAAATTAGAGTTCCTCTTCTATTCGATCGTTGAAGTCTCCGACAGAGAGTTGTGACATTTTTTGTACAGAACTGACTAGAACTTTTCATGTTACTCCTTTATAACTTTAAACTAGACAAGCAACGTTAGACTGGAATAATTTTATTCTCGTTGATATTAAGGTTGTCGATACGCTAAATACGATTAACCTCTGGCGCTCGAATGCCTACGATGTATCGAGATATGTAACAACTTTTGATTAACATTGAAACAGTTAACATCTAATTATATGAGCTTTATAACTCAAACCGTCCCACCAATACGTTACATCATGCAGGTTATATCGTACTTGTTGACATCAAAGTTGAGTATTATCTTTGATCTACTAAAATATACTTTCAATCTGCGATATTGCTTGAAACTTATGGTGTCATCTTTGATAACTGTGTACGCACATATAAAAGTAACAACAGTGTGTGGAACATACAGAATTACGTTGTCATAGGCAAAAGACATCATTTAAATTTACAGGTATATTATGAGGGCGTGCTGAAAAGTACCGTCTCCGAATTTTTTATTTTGTTCTCAATATCGGTTGAGGTATTGCATGTTATGCAGATTACTCGGTATGCTTCCGCGCTTCGCTTAAGCAAATTGGAACATTCTTGTCACGGTCCGCGCGGCTCCCCTCATCGGAGGTGCGAGTCCTCCCTCGTGCACTGGTGTGTGTGTGTGTGTGTGTGTGTGTGTGTGTGTGTGTGTGTGTGTGTGTGTGTGTGTGTGTGTCGTCCTTAGTTCAAGTTAGTTTAAGTTAGATTAAGTAGTGTGTAAGGTTAGGGACCGATGACCTCAGCACTTTGGTTCCATAAGATCTTACCACCAATCCAATCTCTCTGTCGTCAATGTTGATAGCCTTACTTCCCTATCGGCATCAGCCACGCCTAGGCAGCCTTGATCGAAATTCACTGCGATTTTATGTGATACTTCTTTGGTCCATATACTTCCAGAAACTTGCGGTGAATTTGTTTGCAATTTTCACGTTTCGTCCCCAAGAATAGTACAGACGCACATACTTCAGGCCTGGAGTGCGTTTCCAGTTACCGTGCCATTTTACCCCCCCCCCCCCCCCCCTGTGATACGACTGTTATCCGTATCGCAAAAGAACTCTGGTTGCAACAGATAGGGAACACGTATTCTCTTCTGAGGAAGCGCGAATTTTGTTGCGTAGTGGTCTTAGCGTAGGATGGCCTGTATAACTTACTTTCTGAAGTCCTTCATAAATGTTTTATTCAAGGTATTTCATAATACGATTGTTGTAATGAATGTAATGGAGAGCATGTACGAGGTCCGCTCAAAAAGTAAAGTAACACATTTTTCCCCTGAAAGCAGGTTGCTTTTATTCAGAATTCCAAAACACCATAATATTAACTTCTCTTTTTGCGGCAAAACCCTGTTTTTCAACATAATCTCCGTTCAGTGTGACGGCCTCACGCCACCTTACCAGTAAGGCTTGTATGACCCCATGCTCTACTCTACTGGGCGACGTCGGAGCCAACGTCTTGCTGCGTCAGTGACTCCCACATCATCCACGTACTGCTTCCCATCGAGGCATCCTCCATTGGACCAAACAGATGGATGTTGGAAGGTGCGAGATCCGAGCTGCAGGGTGGGTGACGAAGAACGGTCCAGTGAAGTTTTTTGAGTTCCTCTTGCGTGCGCAGACTTCTTATGAGGCCTTGCGTTATCACAGAAAAGAAGTAGTTCTTTTCCATTTTTGTGGCGACGAAGACGCTGAAGTCGTTTCTTCAGTTTCCTCAGAATAGCGCAATACACTTCTGAGTTGATCATTGCACCAAGCGGGAGGACATCAAACAGAATAATCCCTCCAGATTCCCAGAGGGCCGTCGGCGTAACTTTAAAGGCTGACGGTGCGGGTCTGAACTTTTTATTCGGAGAAGAGCTGATGTGGCGCCACTTCATGGATTCACGTTTTGTTTTCGGTTGGAAGTAATGAACCCATGTCTCATCGCCTGACAGGATGTTCGACTAAAAATTCCCTCGTAACGCTCAAGCAATACCGGACAAATGGTTCTCCGTTGCTCTTTACAGTCTGTTGTTAGACGGCGAGGAACCCAGCGGGCACACACCGTTGAGGACCCCAAATGGTGGACGCGTGTGCCAGAAGTAGCAGCAGAAACGTCCTGTAGTGCAGCGTTGTGTTTGAGTGTGGTCCGACGGTCAACTTGAGCGAGAGTGTCCGCACGTACCAACATTCCAGGAGAGACAGTTGTATGCGGCCGGCCGCCACGCGCTAGATCGGACAGGTTTGCGACGATGACAGACGCCTCGTACATCGACTTACCGTACTCTTTTGTTCATTGTTTGGTCTCCACAGACATTCTGCAAGCGCTTATGAATGTCTTTCTCTGGTTTTCCGCTAAAAGAAACGCAATCATAGCTCTCTGCTTGGAACGCAACACCGTTACAGACATTTTGAAGTCTACGTAGAGCGCCGTCAGCTATCGGAACTTCATGAAACAATAGATGCTGCAATATTCCACGATGTCCCACAACAAATCCTGTACTTTTTCAACCGAAAGTGGCCGAGAAAACAATTTGTTGTATTACTTATTGAACGTCCCTCGTATTATGCCTAGATAGATATAAGAAAGCTCCTACTGGTAAAAATGTGGCAGGATGTATAAATCAAGAAGTACACCACTGGTCATTAAAATTGCTACACCAAGAACAAATGCAGAAGACAAACGGGTATTCATTGGACAAATATAATATACTAGAACTGACATGGGATTACATTTTCACACAATTTGGGTGCATAGATCCTGAGAAATCACCACCTCTGGCCGTAATAACGGCCTTGATACGCCTGGGCATTGAGTCAAACAGAGCTTGGATGGCGTGTACAGGGACAGCTGCCCATGCAGCTTCAACACGATACCACAGTTCATCAAGTGTAGTGACTGGCGTATTGTGACGAGCCAGTTGCTCGGCCACCATTGACCAGACGTTTTCAATTGCTGAGAGATCTGGAGAATCTGCTGGCCAGGGCAGCAGTCTAACATATTCTGTATCCAGAAAGGCCCGTACAGGACCTGCAACATGCGGTCGTGCATTATCCTGCTGAAATGTAGGGTTTCGCAGGGATCGAATGAAGGATAGAGCCACGGGTCATAACATATCTGAAATGTAACGTCAACTGTTCAAAGTGCCGTCAATGCGAACAAGAGGTGACCGAGACGTGTAACCAATGGCACCCCATACCATCACGCCGGGTGATACGCCATTATGGCGATGACAAATACACGCTTCCGATGTGCGTTCACCGCGATGTCACCAAACACAAATGCGACCATCATGGTGCTGTAAACAGAACCTGGATTCATCCGAAAAAATGACATTTTGCCATTCGTGCACCCAGGTTCGTCGTTGAGTACACCATCGCAGGCGCTCCTGTCTGTGATGCAGCGTCAAGGGTAACCGCAGCCATGGTATCCGAGCTGATAGTCCATGATGCTGCAAACGTCGTCGAACTCTTCGTGCAGATGGTTGTCGTCTTGCAAACGTCCCCATATGTTGACTCAGGGATCGAGACGTGGCTGCACGATCCGTTACAACCATGCGGATAAAATGCCTGTCATCTCGACAGCTAGTGATACGAGGCCGTTGGGATCCAGCACGGCGTTCCGTATTACCCTCCTGAACCCACTGATTCCATATTCTGCTAACAGTCATTGGATCTCGACCAACGCGAGCAGCAATGTCGCGCTACGATAAACCGCAATTGCGATAGGCTACAATCCGACCTTTATCAAAGTCCGAAACGTGATGGTACGCATTTCTCCTCCTTACACGAGGCATTGCAGCAACTTTTTCACCAGGCAACGCCGGTCAACTGCTGTTTGTGTATGAGAAATCGGTTGGAAACTTTCCTCATGTCAGCACTTCGTAGGTGTCGCCACCGGTGCCAACCTTGTGTGAATGCTCTGAAAAGCTAATCATTTGCATATCACAGCATCTTCTTCCTGTCGGTTAATTTTCGCGTCTGTAGCACGTCACCTTCGTGGTGTATCAATTTTAATGGCCAGTAGTGTAAAATAAAATAAATTATAGATCGAACAGAAGATTGGATTCGGGAAGAATGAGGAGGGAGATTCGTAGTAGCTAATCTTTCCAAAAGCACCCATCGGCACCTGCGTTAGGCGGTTTGGAGAAACCTTAATAAGTCTAAATCTGTGTGGCTGCAGTGGTATTTGAATGGGCGTCCTTCTATATAGGAGTCTTAGCAGTGCGTCACCTACTTCACTGGGAGTGATTGCAGAGGTATAGTTTACCCTCTAATATGAGCTTGACGCTTATCCGCAGGCTTGACCTCTTCGGGCAGAAAGTGGGAGCCCTAAGAGATTAGCTGAGTGCTGGGCGGTATGTTACACACTGGTCACCCTCTTGCTGCAGAGTGTTCCAAAGAAACCCGACAGGGACACGGAGAAAACGGTGGGGCCACGCACGCACCATAAGTAGCACGGTATGTATATTTCGTTTTCGTATATTGGAACTAAAGGTAAAGGCGTCGGTTCCACCTCTGTAAAAGTCGCTTGCCGTTAATCCATAAATTAAGCGGCCCCCGGGATCGTAGTATCGTGTTTCCACGCCGTTAGGCAAGCCGAGGCAACAAATACGGCGAAAGAGCCTGCCCGGTCGGCCGGAAACCCGATACGGAAGCGGCGGAAAGCTGCGAGCTTACGCAGTTGCTGCCACCTAAGGGTCAGCCTCCACGAGAGTCACAATCTCTAGAAGCGCTCCTGCTGGGAGAACCACAGTTTCCTTTTTTCCATGGCTACATATTTTTCTTTATGGTAATGAGCTGCTATTGTGGTGTTTGCGGTAGCCCTTTGTGAGAGGAGGTGATGCCGAAAAATTTTACGTCAGTGTCAACACAGTTCTAGGCGCAGGAGGGAGAGAGATAATGATTAGGATTCAGGGAAAACAGTTGGCAGGGAGTTAAAATGTGGCTAAGATTTAAGGCTTCGATCTTGTTGGTTTACTCACAAACCAGTAAGAATAAAAATTGCGGTGTATGTTTACTCAGTAAGAAGTATACAATATCGGTGCATAAGTTCGTGTCGTTTTTGTAGAGCCATGATTTCATTTTATTAGCGTAAGATACAGTACAATATAAAATTTATTACTATAAGATACATTGCAATATAATACTCAATGACAAGCCTGATACACTACTCAGTGATGTAATCACCATCTTTGTCAATAGCCGCCCGCCAGCGTTCAGGTAGGAGTCCTTTGTCTCTCCTACGTAGTAACAACACAGATTTACCAGGTGTATTGTTTTCAGTAGCGACAGCAAATCGTCTTAGCTGTTCAGTATATGCAACAGGTTTTATCATTTCATTCTTTGGTAGCAATTCATAACGAAGGATGACAGTAAGTAACGGCTGGGTTGAGATTCATGCGCAAGCTCATGATAACGATAGACTCTCAATTTTTTGACTAGTTTGAGGATACCTGGCTACAGAATGAGGATTTTATTGCCGCAAAGTGGAATTGCTACGGAAAAAGGCGCCGAATGACGAATGATGTTGAAGCGTAGCACAACAAAATAAATAAAATTATTGAAAAATGTCAACTCTGATTCAGTTGTTGGGTGGAATGCTCGAAGAAGGATGCGGAACTCACAAACTGCATGCACATGAAGTTGGAATTTAATTTTGAACGAAAGAAGAGGAAGAAAAATATGTGAAACTGGACGACAGGAGAGAAAGAAATGTAAAAAAGTTGTGAAGAGAGTGGCGACGTTACGTCCTGCTTGAAAGCCGTTGCCTACATTAAAAACTGGGCTAAGATCTATTCACAAGAAATGCATTAAAAATTATTAATTATAATGAAGAAACAATAGTTATATTAATACATAAAATGCAGTGCAGTTCTAGCATAAACACGGTGAAGCCCGCTGGTTGACTTCGGGGAGGGGACCAAACAGCAAGGTCATCGGTCCCATCGAATTAGGGAAGGATGGTGAAAGAAGTCGGCTGTGCCCTTTCAAAGGAACCATCCCGGCACTTGCCTGAAGCCATTTAGGAAACAATACAATTAAGTTGCAGTCAGTAGTTCGTAATCAGTTCTCTTCGCAACGGCTTACCGATGTACTGAAATCTCCCTGATACAAGTCAAAATATTTAAAGCTCATCCGCGACAATTTGAAATCCTGCTGAAACTTATTTTATATTGTGTCCTCCATTGTGTATGTAACGTGAAGAAATTTCGTTCATTTATGTGCATGGTTTAAAAATTCTGATGTTTTAAGAATTTTTGTACGGATTATCATTATTGTAGCGATTTTACGTTATAATAATGAGTTACTTATTATTTTCCATGAACAAAATACACATATGTGAAACGGTAAACTAAAAATCTTGAATGTAAAACGTAAAATAACAATTTAAAACATAGAGGAAACATAAGTAAATTACTAATTATATCAGTAATGTATGTTTAGATATTTTAATGAGGTATGTTGGAAACACTCCGACAGTAGAATGTGTACAACCTGTTTTTTTTTTTTTTAACAGTATTTCAGAGACCAGTTGTATTACACATGGATGTAGGTGGCTTAAAAGCTTCTTTAATATACGTTGTAACAAAAGTTTTCCATTTTTCAATATTGACTAATGGTGGTGGGGTATTATGCAAAATTTCAAATTATTTCAAAAGTTGAGTACACAGTTTTCAAGAACATTACTTAGGTTTCAACGTTTATATGAAAAACAGTCTTATATATCATCATTTCGAAGATATTCTCTCTAAACCTAATATGAAGAGTTACCTTTCAGGGTGTGTTTTACCCTTCACATATTGCATTGTTTCGCCCCCTGTGCACAGCCGCCAAGTTTCATCAAGTTTACTGACACCTGGGAATGTTCCCTTGTGAGTGCTAACCGATTGATTTCAGAAGGTAGCAAAGCCGTTCTGCAGCACCTACCTAGACAAAAAGGAGAAAGAAGAAAAACAGCGTATGGCGGAACAGCGTACGGCGGCGCTTGGTCTTCCCCTCAGGTTGACTGTTTCGAGGGGCCGAACGGAAGGGCCTTTTTGTCTGACTCCAGCAATATTTCGAAGTTTGCCTCCGCGGGTGGTCGACAACTACAAAGCGAACCGACTAGGCAAGGAAAGGCAACTGCAGTTTTTGCCTCCTGGAGTCTGATTTCCGCTCCAGCAGCGGAAAGCTAGCAAACGAGCTGTTTCCGCACTAAGTGGCTTCGTTCAAAGCGCCCCGGACATTGTGCTGCTTCGTCACGTGCTAAGCGGCTCTTTACAACTATGTTTCCTCCCCCCCCCCTTTCTCTATCTCACACAGACTACACACAAGCACACACGATGGGCGCCCCTATGTTACATTATGACAAACACACCCACGACATTATTCGTGTACCTGCGTTGGCAATGAAAAACAAATCAGATCATATACAGAACAAATCCCTTTCAATTAAGCAAGGTGAGTAATAAATTAGAAAAAAATATTCTGAGCGCTGCTTGCTGCTCAGTTCAAAAACTGAATAATTGTTATTTTATTTTTTCTCCTTGCACTTACTGGCCGAAGTGGTTAAGGTGACCGCACACGAAAAACGCGAATTCCGGGTTCGAATCCCGCTCCGGCACAATTTTTCACGTGTTTCTAGTAAATGGTACACCTAACATTAAATGTATTCGCAAACTGCGAGTTCATTTCACGTATTAATCTAGACAACTTCTTCTACTCCACATATGAATGTTTCTCTTGATTCTTATAGTTTGTACAGCCAAAGCAAACACATATTTTTTTCCATTTTTACTTTTTATTACTGCACAAGGTGAACCAGACTCCGGCAAAATTTCGCAATTTGTTCAGGCATATTTTTTGAGTATTTTCATACAGTAGAATCGCGATCTCCAGTGGCTCCATACAGAGTTATGGCATTTCATTAGATTTCTTAACCCTATTTACCTTTGTATCTTTATTGCACTAAAAATATCTGCACAACAGGCCAAGTGTTGGCTACGCGCCGTGTGTCTTGGTTGGAAACAAACTTTTCCCATTCACTCACGGTGTTAGCTGGTGATGACGGAAATACCCACTTTACTCTTTGTCCCTGAGACGAGGTACTGGCAGAACTGAAGCTGTGATGACAGATCGTGATTCATGTCTGGGTAGCGCAGTTGGTAAAGCACTTGCCCGCCTAAAACCAAAAACTCGAAAAATTTATAACTGTATGTCTAGGACTCTTAACCAGCCACAGATCTTGATGTCACCAAATACAGTTCACCGCGTCCACCAGGAAATTTTCATAACAGACACTCTTCAGTCAGGTGCTGCGTAGTTTCCACAGTGACTCCACTGACCCACGTCGGGGCACCCTTGAACCCCCAGTCCATACAAACAGGCACTACGCATTCCATGCCTTGTACAGAATCGATTCAGAGCTGCCCATAAATTCCTGGGAGATTAAATCCATTTACATGTTTTGTAGGATCAACAATGAGTCGAGAATTTGCTGAAAGAACCTTTTGCCAAAGCCATCTCCACTTTTGACACACACATCATATATAAAGGAAGCATCTTGCGTTATCATTGGTGGTTTTCTGGATTTACGTCTGCTGCCACGTGTATTCTGAAGCTGCCATGGAAGTATTTTCACAGAAACGATGCTAATTGGTGCAACAAACCGAATAAATCATAATTGCATTATTTCTTTATAACGAATCACTGGAGGCCAAGGACTCTTACACCTAGATACTCAGAAAATATCTCTGAATAACCTCCGGAATTTTGTGTGGTGTTTGAGTTCACCCTGTATAATCGTATAACGGCCGGAGTTCAATCATGTGTAAATACAAATGGTTCAAATGGCTCTGAGCACTATGGGACTCAACTTCTGAGGTCATTAGTCCCCTAGAACTTAGAACTAGTTAAGCCTAACTAACCTAAGGAAATCACACACATCCATGCCCGAGGCAGGATTCGAACCTGCGACCTGAGCGGTCTCACGGTTCCAGACTGCAGCGCCTAGAACCGCCCGGCCACTTCGGCCGGCTGTGTAAATACAATTATACGAGTATTAAACCAGCGATCTGCCCCGTTTTGCACAGGTAAAACAGTGTGTCTGTGGCCAGACGACTTCTTTGGTACAACGGTAATTTTATTTATGGGCCACTGTGTAGAGTCATGATTAAAGTTCTGAGGACAGCGTCAGGCAACTGAATAATGTCACTTTCAAGTAACTTAAACAATGTACGCTGCGCTTACCATGGACGTTCTCGGGATGCACGAATGTTATGTGTTCCACATTTAATTGGTGCTCAGAGTGACATCTCGTAGAAATGATTTGAGGTGCGTCGTAGCACACCTCCCGATCCATCCCGAATCAGTGCGTCTGCTAGTGAAAATTGTATTCAAATATCTACAGTGTTTCTCTAGATTAGCCTTCACATGTACACAGAAATACTGGGTATTGGACTTAAATTTATAAAATGCATAGAAGAGGAAGTGTATAGATGCAGACAGTCTGGTATACACCAACAGTTTTGTGTGGCTCAGTGACCTAGTGCCGATCTTTCAACTATATGGTACTTGCTGTCCTTTCTGGACAACACTGACTTGATCCTCGAAGATGCACGGGCAACAGAAAATGTGCCAGCAGCTGAACGGAAAAAGACAATTGGCCACACACTCCCGACAATGGTGCATCGGCGCTAGTTAGACAACCGTCTTCGCTACTGGAGCGGTGAAATGAAACGGACACCCTTGATCGCGCAGCAACACTCTTGTTGTGAGTTCTGTCATTCACCGCTAGATGGCAATAGCGTCGCTTTCATAGCGGCAGTTGACTTAAATTCGTCACAGTTAAGCCAATTTGCATGAAATATTTATAAATTATATACACAAACCTTCTTCGCAAATCAGCCTATCTATTTTAGTGAAAACCGCATCGAATTCCCTACATCAGTTCCTGAAACTATATATATATATATATATATATATATATATATATATAACTCATTCTAATGACACATGGAACTTGTGCTTACCCGAGCTAAAGTTCTTGACACAAATTTTTATCTTATAGTACTCGATGTTGAGACTTTTAGAAGTAGCTTGGTATGATTATTCTGTTCCCTCAATACGAAAAATAATAAACTTAAGTGTATCTTCTATCATTGCATTTACAAAATGAAAAATGTTTCTGTCATAGCACAAAAAAGTCGGATATGTGCTGGGTAGAGCTAGGAATATTAAAAAAAAAATTTACTTTTCAACTTATCTGTCAGCTTCGAAGACAATGAAATCAAAACATCTTGACATATCTGTGCTTTTCTGCTTTGAATATATGTACCTATGTCATGTAATATAATGCATCGTATGAAACAAAGTAACATGATACATAATGTCATGTTAGATAGCATGACACATGCCATCAAGTCCTCCACCATGGCATTTGTCATTTAGTGCAGTATGACACGACGTGTCATTGAAGTTTAGGAAGTATGCATCCGCACTCTGAGATATTTTCTATTATCGATGCACCCCTACTTCGGACATTTCCTACTGTAGCTGCAACCCACTCTCTAGAAGCACTATTTGTTCTTACGCTCTTCACCATACATGTAACTTGGAGTTCGAACTGATTCCTACAAGTTTAAAGTACAGAAGTGACGCTTGTCAAAAACCTCCCAGAAAAACTATTTTTTTTTACGTGCTAAATTTAGCGCGAGTTTAAATCATCGTACCTCTAAAACAGATAAAGATTACTCGATAAAGAAAATTGCGTTCTTCGTGCTAAACAATAAACTTTTTAGCCTATGTTCGTATCTCAAATAGAAACCGAGAACCAAGACCCCGCCATACCGCGATTCTGAGCGCGGGCGTTTGAGGCATATTTGTTCCCATTGTTTACACATTTTTTTATGCAAGCAGACGTTAATCATCGTCTTTTATACATTTACTGAATTCCGAATACCCGTCACGTACATGTGATTATCATCTTTTTGCTGTATGTAAGTCTTACATTATGGAAGAACTTTCAGTTTAACATTGCAGTAGTGTACAATGTCACACAAAGAGAAGAAGACGCACGTCGCAGTATTTTCATACTATATTACTTTTTATATTTATGTAATCCGCCTGATTGCTATACAGTCAGCTTATTGTCTTCGAAAGCCTCGCTAATCCTCCGGTAACCTCAATCGTCCGATGTGTCAATGTATTTAACTCATTATAGCTACAAATGTTGCATATACTCGTAGTAAAGGCGTACTGCAGCGCACATCCACACCCGGGGCGGGATGTGCTTCACAAGGATAGACACTACACGTTCTTGGAAGTGTTGGGACACTTAAAACACTGAATTATAAATACAGGAGTATTCTCTTTGGTCCTCATTCTCGTAAGAGAAACGGCTCCACCGCGCTACGCCACGAAAATATCTTTGTATCAAGATCTCGTCCTCCCACGCTGACAGCGAACAGTTATTGGCGGCTGATACGGGGCGTAGCTAACACCTGGCAATTCTTACGTAAGCTCAGTGGTCCGCCCACGACCTCCTTACTTTCTGTCCTTGCACTTTCTGAAAACCTGTCCCCCGTTGCTCTGCGGACACTTCAGATTCATATGGCCCGTTCCCTTCGATTCTCTCAAACTTTCGCCTCGAACGTAGAGCTGAGGTTATTAAGCAGGATCTACAGCACCCAGAAACGCATTTGTAACTTCTAAACGCCATTGCGTGGCACAGATGACAGCTTTAATTAGAATGACACACACAACTACAAGTGAAGACAAATGATAAGGTATTCTAAGCATTACAGGTTCATTAACAGTAACGTCTTTTTCGATGAGAAACTAAATTTGACGTACGCGTTTCGAAGTATGAATTTCCATCCACAGTTGGATGGAGTGAGTAATAGTATATTATACATATCGCATTTGCGCATCATTTTGCGAGTAGCTTGTAGCTCTACCTGTCAGTAGACCCAGACTACTACTCAAAATCCCATATAGATTAACAGCATGTAAATGCACTCTAACAATTATTCGTTTCACTTGAAGAGTACAATACTCTCCAACGCTTTATGGGTTGTGTGTCAACTGGTAATTACACATAGCTCACAGGCCAAGCTAAATAGAAAAACTGTTTTGCTGTATCAGTCTGACGTCTCCTACAACTGCATCCCACTTACGGTCGAACAATGTAAATCTGAAGACGGAACTATTCGAATAGTTGTGCTCAGACGAAACGGCTGTACTACACCGAAGATCAATTTCTCAGATGCAGCTTTTGAGCAGTTAAAACATAATATGAGTAAAGACATTAAAAACTTATATAATGTGTGTGTACATATTATAGATATACACAAATCTAACAGTAGTACCCGTTACATATACATGGGTCCATTGGGTCCATTGCAGAGGCGAATCCGGGAGGAAGAGGCGGGGGGGGGGGGGGGGGGGGGGAGGGGGGGGCTATGAGGCTCAACCACCCCCTTACTCCTGAATTACATCTGTTTCTGCTTATTCGCAAATAAACAACTAAAAGAGAGATATTATTTGCAACATAGCTACACTGCCTCGAAAATTTTCTCGCTATTTATTTATTTTTTATTTACGCGTCTAGCTCCTTAGGACCAAATTGAGGTCAAATCTCCAAGGTCATGGAACGTGTCAGTACATGAAATTACAACATAAAAGTAATAACAGATAAAATAAAATGCTTATGAACTCAAGAAAGTCAAGCCATAAGTTTAAGTAAACGCAATCAACAAGATAACCTAGGAATCAGCTTAATTTTTGAAGGAACTCCTCAACTGAATAGAAGGCGGGACCCACGAGGAAACTCTTCTGTTTGGATTTCAAAGCGCGTGGATTACTACTAAGATTTTCGATTTCTTGTGACAGTTTATTGAAAATGGATGTCGCAGTATACTACATACCTTTTTTTGTACAAGAGTTAAGGAGGTGCGATCCAAATGCAGATTGGATTTCTGCCTAGTGTTAACCGAGTGAAAGCTACTAATTCTTGGGAATAAGCTGATATTGTTAACAAGAAACGACAGTAAAGAATACATATATAATCGACAAGAGGGTCGCGAACTTACGCCACTTATTGCCCGAACTGCCTGTTTCTGAGCCAAAAATATCCTTTTAGAATGAGAAGAGTTACCTCAAAATACAATACCATACGACATAAGCGAATGAAAATAAGCAAAGTAGATTAATTTTCGTGTCGAACGATCACTCACTTCAGATACCGCTCGAATAATAAAAATGGCAGCGTTAAGTCTTTGAACAAGATCCTGAACGTGGGCTTTCCACGAGAGTTTACTATCTATCTGAACACCTAGAAATTTGAAATGTTAAGCTTCACTAATCATATGCCCATTCTGTGAAATTAAAACGTCAGCTTTTGTCGAATTGTGTGTTAGAAACTGTAAAAACTGATTTATCGTTAGTTTATTTTCTACAAGCCATGAACTTATGTCATAAACTGCACTATTTGAAACTGGGCCAATGTTGCACACAACATCCTTTACTACCAAGCTCGTGTCATCAGCAAACAGAAATATTTTACAGTTCCCTGTAATACTAGAGGGCATATCAGTTACATAAATAAGGAACAGGAGCGGTCCAAACACTGATCCCTGGAACACCCTCCACTTGACTGTACCCCACTCAGACCCCACATCACAGCCATTCCCAATACTGTGAATAATGACCTTTTGCTGTCTGTTGCTTACCTGTCACGGCGAGAGTTTTCAAATGACCAGCATCGATTATGTGAATGTTAAGGGTTGTGCAGTTACCTGCAAAAACAGAAAAATAAATCTGTTCAGAAATTCATTTTCTTTATCAGAACATAGTTGCTTAATATGCTTTGCTTTCGCTAGTGATACCAAAAGATATTTTCTGTAATCTGTATCGATTTGCGTTAATGTAACTTCACGAAAATATTTCCGTTCACGCGTGCAGTTTTGTTGCAAGATGGTAATTCTGTTGTTTAATGTCCATGACGGTTGTGGGTATTTCTTGTTCTATAGACACGAGAAAACGTGAAATTATACAGCAGTATGTTTACGTCATTATTAGTTGTTATGCAACAAGTGACACATGCTAAACATCTCACATACAGATTTCTTAGTGTTCACTCGTGCATAACAGAAACATGAACAAAACAGTTTCAGAGAAGTAATATTAGTAAACCAGCGGACAAATACTGTTGCCAGAGACTAAAATGGCGAATACGTTCCTCTTTAAAAGACACTGACAGAAAAGGATGAACGAGTTGCTTCAATTCTCATTCCACCTCCCTCACAAAAAATGTTGGCAGGCGAACATATTCGCGCTCTTTTAGCACAGGACCTTCTAAATTCTTTTACCCAGCTTCTCTTTGTAATTACGCCTTCATACTTAGCATCCCCTTTCCACTGCCACTGTATATATATGTCACGCTCTCTGTCTTCTTTTTGTACCACTGATTTACAATACATCCTACTGCACTGTCTCCCTCTCACACTAACTCATTTTGTCTTTCTTTCCCACTGCCACTATGTCCTCCACACCTCGGCAGCTTAAAAATTGTGGGGGGAGGGGGGGAGGGTGGTCCAACTTACTTTTTTCCCTATACCCCCACGTGTTTAAAATTTCGGTTCAAAATGCGCCCTCCCCTATAGCTAAGTGTTAAAGTTCGCCGGTCTGGGAGAGCCCAAACACTCCTCCTCCCCACCCCCAAGCCTATGTATGGTCTCCACTCATTTGTAATTTTTATTACCACTGTCTCCCCTCTCTTTTGCTGCTATTGCTTCTGTCTTTCTTCTCTTTTGGTGCTACTCTCTCTCACTGACCATGAATATCTCCTCTCTCTTTGTCTACCACTGCTGTTGTCTTCATCCATCAGTCTTCCTCTTTTACTGCCACATTCTCCCACCATCAGTTTTTCCTCTCTCTCTCTCTCTCTCTCTCTCTCTCTCTCTCTCTCTCTCTCTCTCCTACCACTGGCACTGTCTCTTCTTTCTTCCATCGTCACTGTCTCTCTACTAATCTCTTTCAGCACAAAATAGCTAAGACATATTCGCACGCCAAAAGTTTTGGCTAGGAATGTGGAATGAGAACTGACCAAACTGGTTCCTCACATTTCTCTCAGAACCTTTTAAAGAGGGAAATATTAGCCGTTTTTGTGTCCGATAGGAGCATGTTTTCGCTGGTTTCTTTCTTCCTCCTGCTACAGCAAGGTGGGCTGTTTAAGTTGCACAAAACGAATTCTATAGGTCACTAAAATTTGGATAGTTTATTTATAGACTTCGACACATTTACACAATTTAACACACATGAACGACAAATAAGTAAGCGTAACATAAGATTAACACAAAACTGTTTACATCCTATTTTTTCTGGGCGCTTTGCTCATAGATGTCAATTCATCGAAAACGCCCGCCTTGCGATTTGTATCTTAAAAGAATGAAAGTGTTATTAGATAAATTTTACTTAATTTGCTGTCATTTTAAGTTCTTTTCAGGCGTGCTGAGGCGCTTTTTAGCCCGTCTTTGCCACTGAAGTACCACTTTGGGCATATTTGTATAGGTGTGACGTGCCCATTGTCCAGTGACCTGGCGATGATCCAAGAACCCTTGTCATTTGTTCACTGTGTCAATTAAAACTACATTTACGCCTAAGTCCAGATATTGAGTGCATAAGTGCGGCAACTTTGAATCTTTGGATCTCGGTAACCGCTTATAATATCCAAATAGTTTTAAGGGTCCCCGAGAACATCATATTGAGAACAGATGAGAAAAATTTCGGCTATCTGCCATGAGTATAAATTACACAAGTGACCATCCCCACAATTAGAACTTTTTGTAACCAAACATCGTGGTTTTTCGGGGGTATCTTATTAACGGATAACTATTTTCGAAAATGGGAAATTGTCTTTGCTTTATGGATGCCTAAAGAATGTACAGTAAAAAATTTGACCATATGCTATGGTTAGTTACTTAGATAATTGCAGCCTATAGTGCAAAAATGGCTAAAATCGGAATTTTGCAGTCGTCTGCATAAGTACGGTAAGGTTAATCCTTTGGATTTCAGTAACGGACAATGATATCGAAAAAAGTTTCGGAGTTCCCCGAGAATATCATCTTAAGAGCGCACTTCAAAAATTTCGACCATCTGCCATCAATAGAAATTATACGTCAAACCCGATCCGCCCTATTTCCCTGGACTGGTGGAAGTATGTAACGTTGGCCGTGTACTGTAGGATAGCTATATACAAATGGTAGCTAGGTCAAGGGCTATTCAAAAGTCTTGACCCCTTGTTGTGTGATCAATAGAACCCGCGATACGACCCCCTGAAAAATGCAATTTCGCGTGCGGCTTTTTGAAACATACGGGTACCAATCACTGTCGTGTACGGACCGATTAGTCAAGAGAGTAAAGGGAAACCGCTGGTCATCAAAACTTATAACTTACTATGCGTTTACAGGGTAAATCACCTAAGACTTGCACCGCAGATATTGCCGATGTGGAAAGTGCTACAGGTGTGTGATTTTCACAGAATGGACTGGTAGTTAGTGGCTCGTATTATTAGCCAGTCAACAGAGTGCAATCACACTTAGAAAGTGTATTTTTCGTGCAAATGTACACTCTTTTCAATGGAACAATACCTACTGACATTAAGAGACTAAATTGGAATGTCAGCGATGTTTGTTGCAGGGTTATAGAGTGAGACGTATTCTGAAAGGCCCCCCACACCGATACTTGTGCAATACCTGTAGTAGCCACACTACAGAACAGCACAAGGGGACACACAAGCTACGTGGATCTCGACCAGTAACGAGACAACTGACTGTGGCAGGTTGTGTTTAAAATGACCACCGGCAGCGGAAATACACGCTTCGAGTCTGATATGGAACAACTGCTGCACACGTGCCAGCATTTTAGCTCAGATGACCGAGCAGACCGCAGTAACAGGTCGTCGCATATCATTGGTTGTAGAATTATGTCCTTGTACATAGCGTCTTTCAGCTTTGCCCTCAGAAAAAAGTCTACAGGCGTCAAATCCGAGGAACGGGCCGGCCAAGGTACAGGTCTTCTGCGTCCAATCCAAGGTGCTGGTCAAGCCAACAAAAAAATAAAATAAAAAAATGTTCAAATGTGTGTGAATTCCTGAGGGACCAAACTGCTTAGGTCATCGGTCCCTAGACTTACACACTACTTAAACTAACTTACGCTAAGAACAACACATACACACACCCATGCCCGAGGGAAGACTCGAACCTACGGCGGGAGGGGCCGCGCAGTCCGTGACATGACACCTCAAACCCCGCGGGCCAAGCCAACAGTTGAACACCCTCTGTATCGGGAAAGGTCAGGACAGCACGGAAAACTTGTGATCTTGTTGAAAGATAACGTAACGGAGACTTCGAAAATGGGGCCCAGCTACCAGTCTTAACACGTCAGAAACGTAAAGCCTGCTGTTCAAATTATCATCTGTGAAATCCAGTGTGTTGCGTACCCAATGGCACCCCACACTATCATGCCAGGTGCTGGACCTGTACGACAATGATGTCAGCAATATGACAACTTTCGTCTTCCTCGAAGCCTCTACACGCGGATAATCTTATACAGGGAGTTCGGAAATCCCCGTTACAAATTTCTAGGACTTGTAGAGAGGAGTGAGTACATAATATTTTGATTAGGAATGACGGTTTCAGTTCAGATGTGTAACGTGTCCAAGCATGCTGAGGGAAAGAGAAAAGTTTCAGAGTTGCTTGTCCTGGTATGGAATACGGTAGACAGGATGACGTGCGCTACTTGTTGCGGGGTCGAATGCGAAGTTTAATTTACGAGACTCCTGTAGACACACAGGAAGATCTGCTGGGACGAAAAAAAAATGATTCAAATGGCTCTGAGTACTGAGATCATCAGTCCCCTAGAACTTAGAACTACTTAAACCTAACTAACCTAAGGACATCACACAGATCCATGCCCGAGGCAGAATTCGAACCTGCGACCGTAGCGGTTGTAGGTGCAATGTCTGTAACAATATTGGTGGTCGCCGCACCGGGCAGCTCTTGTCACGCATCAGTACTGTTTTGCACATAGAGTATGCTGGGTTCTTTCATGTTTTGGAATAATGTGAAGGCTTAAAATGGAAATGAGCGTATGGCATCGTTTGCCTGGAGGCCCCTTACGAGGGAGTTTGGCCGCCAAGTGCAAGTCTTTTTTATAGTCGACGCCACATTGAGTGACTTGCGCGCCGGTGAAGAGGGTGAAATGAGATGAGGACAACACGACACCCAGACCCCGCGAGGAGATAATCTCCAACCCGACCGGAAATCGACCCCGGGCCCGCTTGCATGCGAGGCGAGCACGTTACCACTCAGCTAAGCAGGCGGACATGTGAAGACGTAATGTTAAATGTCAAAACAAACAACTGTGCTTAAGTGATACATTGATGTTTCAGTACATTTCTTTGGAACCTAATAGTTGTACTGCGTCACGCCTAATACAATTCGTCAAGCAGAAGTGGATGAGTTCAAATATTTGAACTGAAACCGTCATAGAACGGAGACGGTATGTTTTCGGAGGTGAGTCCCTACTGAAAATAATATGTATTTACTCCCTTCTACAAGTCATAGAAATCTGTAATGGGAATTTCTGAACACCCTGTATGTAGTAAGGAAGCTGTATTTACTGGTTTTATTCATACACAACCAGTCTGGGTGTTTAAGTACCCCATTTTCAAGTTGCATCTGCGCTGTATCTCCTGTTGAAGTTGATTGATGTCGTCGGCTTAATGAGCTTTTGCTGTAAATTCGTGGGGTTGTCTCATTACCTGTGCGTGGACCTGAGATAATGTACTGCAATACCGACACTGGCCAGGAGGATGTAATTAACACTAGCTGAGTGCCCGGCATTTCCTGCGTATATATTTACTCCACTCTCCTATTAGCCCATCTCCTTCTTTCTCCCTTTCTCTGTCCATCTGCTCCCCCCCCCCCCCTTCTCCAACTCCTCCAACTCCACGCTCTGTCCATCTCCTCCTCTTGTTCTCTTTTCTGTTCATCGCTCCACCCTCGTCTCTCTGTTCATCACGTCCTCTTCCCTTCCATCTTCTCCTTCCCCCTCTTTGCATGTCCGTATCCTCCTCCGTCATTCTCTCTCTCCGTTAACACTTTATCAGCCCCACTCCAATAGGACAATGGTGAGCCTCACCTCCACAGTATTTTTTATAGATAGTAAGATGTGTATCAAGTTTGGTTGAAAACGATCCTGGAGTTTAGCACCACTCGTGGCTTTGCCCGGGTTTGCACATATCACATGTATTCCACCTATATTTAACATATTTCAAACATATTTGCACACATACTTCACCAGTATCTGTAGTAAATTTCGTCCTGCAGTTTAGATTTCACGCATCTCAGTGGTTATGACGTCATATCTCGTGAACTGTGTGTCGTATAATAGTATTGTTTTGCAAGTACATTCAGCAATGTATGAATACTTTCCGCAAAATATGTTGCGAGTATAGTTAGTAGTGAAGAATTAATATATTACAACATCGTGAATGATGCAACAGTTTTTAACGCATTTCATTGTTTATGACGTCGTACCTCCTGAACTATTTGTCGTACAATGATATAATTTTGGTAGTACATTCAGTGGCGTATGTGAATACTGTCTGCAATATTTGTCGCAAATACAGATAATACTAAAGAAGTAATAAATTCAAATGACACGCCTGATACGGCAGGTTTACTGCATGAACAGCGAAAATGTGGTAAACGATAAACTTTTTCCTTTTCGTCATTTTGTGGGTCTTGCCACACAGAAAAAGTTTCGTAAAAGTTTGAAATTACGTGTAAGGTTTGTTGCAGGTCGCTAAGTGCACTGATTCTCAAATACTGGATGATTATGTTGTTGTTGTTGTTGTTGTTGTTGTGTTCTTCAGTCCTGAGACTGGTTTGATGCAGCTCTCCATGCTACTCTATCCTGTGCAAGCTTCTTCATCTCCCAGTACTTACTGCAACCTACATCCTTCTGAATCTGCTTAGTGTATTCATCTCTTGGTCTCCCTCTACGATTTTTACCCTCCACGCTGCCCTCCAATGCTAAATTTGTGATCCCTTGATGCCTCAGAACATGCCCTACCAACAGGTCCCTTCTTCTTGTCAAGTTGTGCCACAAACTGCTCTTCTCCCCAATCCTATTCAATACTTCATCATTAGTTATGTGATCTACCCATCTAATCTTCAGCATTCTTCTGCAGCACCACATTTCGAAAGCCTCTATTCTCTTCTTGTCCAAACTATTTATCGTCCATGTTTCACTTCCATACATGGCTACACTCCATACAAATACTTTCAGAAACGACTTCCTGACACTTGAATCCATACTCGATGTAAATAAATTTCTCTTCTTCAGAAACGCTTTCCTTGCCATTGCCAGTCTACATTTTATATCCTCTCTACTTCGACCATCATGAGTTATTTTGCTCCCTAAATAGCAAAACTCCTTTACCACTTTAAGCGTCTCATTTCCTAATCTAATTCCCTCAGCATCACCCGACTTAATTCGACTACATTCCATTATCCTCGTTTTGCTTTTGTTGATGTTCATCTTATATCCTCCTTTCAAATCTGGCTATTTCTGCATCGTGAGCTACGCTACTTTTTTCACCACAACGCCTTTGAAAAGGAGGCGCCTCTTTTTTCATCACAACGCCTTTGAAAAGGAGGCGCCTCCCTCCCCGCCCAGTGTTTCTTTCGGGACAGTAGGTGATATGTTTACTAAGTTTGATTCAAATGGATCCAGTGATTTAGGAGGGTATGTGGAGCATACCGGGCGATAATTAAGATGCACCTACTCACTGAAGTCCTGTGTGGGCCGCTAATATCGTATGGCAACGGAACTTGGTAGATGCTATAATGCGTTAATCCGGAATCGTTTTACACTGGAAAAAAGATTCCAATTTTGCCCACCAGGTACAAATCTGGCGCTGTACAGCATCTCATCGACGTCTCCGGTGCTCATATTGAAGAAACTGTGTAAGCATCGGTTAATAATAAAATCAACATTATGCCTTTCTCACTTGTTCGACCTTTTCTATCCACGTCCCATTCCTAATCCATTTCATACGGAACATTTATAGATGTCTGTCTTGCATTCATAGCGCCAAATTTGCAACTGGTGGCCGAAATTGGAACTAATGCTTTCAGGCGTAAATCGGTTCCGCAGTAACGCATTAAAATATGCAGCAAATTTCGATGCCATACGAGTGTTACAGCCCACACTGGATCTCTGCGAATAAGTGCACTATAATTATAACTACCAGGTGCATACCAGGTGTACCGGTATGAAATGAGCGTTAAGATACAAATGTGTCGATAGGGGACATTTGTTGTGAAAGAGCCTCAATTTTTTGTTTTTGTTTGGTTGGTATGACATCTGTCAAACATATTTAGTAGAGATCAAGTCATGGAACGAACAACATCATATGTTTTCATCGTGTTAACAATGTCGAATTTTGTACCAGAAAGTGACGATTTGCGGAAAACAATTTTTTGCTTTCATTTGAAAAAAAGTGCTGCAGAGTCGCATCGAATGCTTGTAGAGGCATATGGTGATCATGCTCTATCAGAAGCAACATGCAAAAGATGGTTTCAATGGTTCAGAAATAATGATTTTGATGTAAGAAATGAAGAACGTGGAAGACCACCAAAAAAGTTCGAAATCGCCGAATTGCAAGCAATATTGGATGAAGATGATACTTTGAGTCAGAAGCAAATGGCAACAATGCTAAATGTTGTACAACAAACAATTTCTGACCGTCTGAAAGCTATGGGAAAGATCCAAAAGTGTGGAAAATGGGTGCCACGTGAATTTAATGAAAGACAGATGGAAAACCGAAAAACCATTTGTCAAATTTTGCTTCAAAGACGTGAAAGAAAATCAATTTTGCATCGAATTGTTATTGGTGATGAAAAATGGATTTATTTTAAGAATCCTAAACGGGGAAAATCATGGGTTAATCCAGGACAACCATCAAGATCGACTGCAAAACCAGATCGATTCGGCAAGGAGACAATGCTCTGTGTTTGGTGGGATCAGAAAGGTGTGGTGTATCATGAGCTTCTAAAACCCGGTGAAACTAAATGTTAATCGCTACAGTCAACAAATGATCAATTTGAACTATGCATTGATCGAAAAAAAGACCAGAATGGGCCAGAAGACATGGCAAAGTAATTTTTGTACACGACAATGCACCTGCACACAAAGCAAAACTGGTTCAGGATACAATCAAAACACTTGGCTGGGAGCTGCTATCCCACCCGTCGTATTCACTAGACTTGGCCCCTTCCGAATACCATTTGTTTTCATCAATGGGACACGCATTGGCTGAGGAAAACTTCGATTCCTACGAAGAAGTCGAAAATTGGGTGTCTGATTGGTTTGCTTCAAAAGACGAACATTTCTATTGGAGTGGTGTCCACAAATTGCCAGAAAGCTGGTCAAAATCTATAGAAAGCAATGGTCAGTACTTTGAATAAAATGTTTTTACTTTTCAATTCAAAATTAGTGTTTCATTTTCACAAAAAACGCTCATTTCATACCTATACACCTGGTATACAGGGTGTTACAAAAAGGTACGTCCAAACTTTCAGGAAACATTCCTCACACACAAAGAAAGGAAAGATGTTATGTGGACATCTGTCCGGAAACGCTTACTTCCCATGTTAGAGCTCATTTCATTACTTCTCTTTAAATCACATTAATCAAGGAATGGAAACACACAGCAACAGAACGTACCAGCGTGTCTTCAAACACTTTGTTACAGGAAATGTTCAAAATGTCCTCCGTTAGCGAGGATACATGCATCCACCCTCCGTCCCTTGGAATCCCTGATGCTCTGATGCAGCCCTGGAGAATGGCGTATTGTATCACAGCCGTCCACAATACGAGCACGAAGAGTCTCTACATTTGGTACCGGGATTGGGTAGACAAGAGCTTTCAAATGCCCCCATAAATGAAAGTCAAGACCGTTGAGGTCAGGAGAGCGTGGAGGCCATGGAATTGGTCCGCGTCTACCAATCCATCGGTCACCGAATCTGTTGTTGAGAAGCGTATGAACGCTTCGTTCGACTGAAATTTGCAGGAGCTCCATCGTGCATGAACCACATGTTGTGTCGTACTTGTAAAGGCACATGTTCCACCAGCACAGGTAGAGTATCCCGTATGAAATCATGATAACGTGCTCCATTGAGTGTAGGTGGAAGAACATGGGGCCCAATCAAGACATCACCAACAATGCCTGCCCAAACGTTCACAGAAAATCTGTGTTGATGACGTGATTGCACAACTGCGTGCGGATTCTCGTCAGCCAACAAATGTTGATTGTGAAAATTTACAATTTGATCACGTTGGAATGAAGCCTCATCCGTAAAGAGAACATTTGCACTGAAGTGAGGATTGACACATTGTTGGATGAACCATTCGCAGAAGTCTACCCGTGGAGGCCAATCAGCTGCTGATAGTGCCTGCACACGCTGTACATGGTACGGAAACAACTGGTTCTCACGTAGCACTCTCCATGCAGTGACGTGGTCAACGTTACCTTGTACAGCAGCAACTTCTCTGACGCTGACATTAGGGTTATCGTCAACTGCACGAAGAATTGTCTCGTCCATTGCAGGTGTCCTCGTCGTTCTAGGTCTCCCCCAGTCGCGAGTCATAGGCTGGAATGTTCCGTGCTCCCTAAGACGCCGATCAATTGCTTCGAACGTCTTCCTGTCGGGACTCCTTCGTTCTGGAAATCTGTCTCGTTACAAACGTATCGCGCCACGGCTATTGCCCCGTGCTAATCGATACATCAAATGGGCATCTGCCAACTCCGCATTTGTAAACATTGCACTGACTGCAAACCCCCTTCCTCATGAACACTAACCTGTTGATGCTACGAACTGATGTGCTTGATGCTAGTACTGTATAGCAATGAGTCACATGTCAACACAAGCACCGAAGTCAACATTACCTTCCTTCAATTGGGCCAACTGGCGGTGAATCGAGAAAGTACAGTACATACTAACGAAACTAAAATGAGCTCTAACATGGAAATTAAGCGTTTCCGGAAACATGTCCACATAACATCTTTTATTTATTTGTGTGTGAGGAATGTTTCCTGAAAGCTTGGCCGTACCTTTTTGTAGCACCCTGTATACTGTACATTCACTTTTATCATACGTATTGGTACGATTATTCGTGTTGCTTACATGTATAGCTGTAAACACATAGTGTGAAGTTTCACTTAAGGCTACCTTGTGCAGATTGATAGCTTAGGAAGATAGGGACAGGGGGAGGGGAGGTGGGGAGTAGGAGTGAGGGAGCGGGAGAAAGCAGGTTTGCGGCCACGCCCGAAACCAGAAGGCTGGCGGCTGCTGCGGCGCCGGCCGTAACCTGAAGCCCCGTGCGACAGCCGGCAGGAGGCCAGGGTAGGCAGCGAACGCGACGGCGTGTGCAGCCGCGGAATTTCGCCGTCGTTGGCGCAACGACAGCCAGCCGACCGGCGCTGACTTCCCAGTGGTGCGGAAGGGCCCCGAGTACAACACAGAGCCGCCGGCGACCACTGGCGACACCAACTGTCCTCTCATATTCGCTGCAAGGCTTTGCTTTCGTGATTTGCAATTATTCGCTTATTTCTCTCGAATTATGTTGATACGATTCACGGCAGTCCACACTGCAAAATGACCCACCCTTCACTAACAGCGTCCATGACGACAGTGGCAGTACTTACCATCATGCATGGATAAAAATCCTCTATCAAGACGGCAAATTTTCTTTAATTTCCTTTACTGAATAACGGTTTCCGTTCACTGCCGAGTCATCTTCAGATCTAAAAACAGTAAAATTTACATTTGTAACACCCCACCGATCACTTATCTGGTTTTGGTGTGTGTTCACCCCAGGTAATTGATTAACAGATCAACACAGAGTGCAAAACTGCCACAATGTCGGATAACGCGAAGAAAGTAATAAGGCCCTGTGACTCCTGATTGAATTGTGGTGGCAGTGTTGACATTAATTGATTCAGAATTGATCCATTTTAATTAAAAACGGGTGCACATTGATGTTATATTCAGCTATTGAACACCAGATGCAAATGTTGAACATAAAATTAATTTAAAAAATGACTTCAGATTTCAACAACTTGATTGAAAACAGATGCAGTCGATTAGCACAGATTTATTTTAACTCACGACCTTCAATCATCACATTACATGACTCTCCTAACAGGCAGTGGTAATAAATTGCGTTTGCGTGGAGTAAAGCGCGATAATTCCTATTGACTGACCCAGGCATAACGCGAAGTGCGAGAAGAATTCTACAATACGCGGCCCGTGAAATCCTCATGGAAACTTTGCCGACGTGATCCAAAAAATTAATCAGTGGCTGGAGCCGGCGCAATATCACCGAATTCAGCGTGGCGGCGCGTCGTCGTTATGCAGACGTCTGCCGACCTCGTGGTGCTGCAAGGCTGCGCTCGTCTATTAACTTCTAGCTATCTTGCTCAGTACATAGCTGAACGAGAACTTTCTATCTCCAAGCTCAATTGTTCCGTTTGCTAAGTCCTAAACTGCAGAGATGCTCACTCTGTCTCAGGCAAGCTGAGTAAAGAATGCCACGTCCGCACTCTAGGCAAGTTAGGAACGGAAGACCTCTACCGAGACTTCTGCCAGTCTGCTCTTCGCCTCAGTTTCCCCTCCAGCAAAATCACTTACGCCAATTGCAGCGCAAGTCACGTTAATTATGCGTCGCTTCCCAGTGCCGACCAATGCCTGCTCTGGGAAGTGAACAAATTCCCACAAAATTTCCCTTCCTCTCAACTTCTGCTATTTAACTCCTCCCAGGCCACCCATCAAGGTTAGCACCTGCACAAAACACCAATTTTTCCGGAATTCTGACTCCCAGGAGAGTACTTCAAATTCCTTGGTCCTATGTTCCCATCGGAGGCTGGCGTATTTCATTCTGTCGCTCTTCACCCGATTTACTTCAGACTCTGCGGACTGTGAATTCAGCGTGAAGTTGCTATAGTCACAAACACGCATATTTTGGCCTCTGTTGACCGCTCCACCATAGCTTTGTGCGGCTTACTCGCATGTTTCACTGAAAACGGGACAACGGACATTTATCAACAGGCGTACAAGTTCTCCGTCTGCTTCCCGGTACACCAGCATGGGGTCAACCACCCACTCACTGTCACTCATCTTAAGGCAGCTGGAGGCAGCGCCCTGTTACCGCTTTCTCAGAGCTTGAGCCGCGCTAAGCTGCCTATTGTTGCTTCCCTTTGCTGCTCCCCAGTCGGCCACGGTCAACTCTGTATACTTCCCTGGGATAAACTAGCCTCCAGTAAATCGACGTGTTTCCACAGAGTTTTCCACGTCGTGTGAATTACTTTAAAACCATGACTCGACATTAATTATTTCAATACATCCATACTATACCCTCTACAAGATGCATAGTGCCTTGTTAGTCATTTTTGTTCAGCCCTATGGTTCGCTCAAAGTGAGTTACGTGATCTTTAATGACTTCATATAAGGGGCATAGTTCTTGCCATCTTACACATTCAGTACATGGATTTCCATTATGCACTATATACCAGTCTAAAATTTTGTTCAGTGTGTGTCACTCGTTACACATCGTCGTATTTCTTAGAGCTAAGTCGCCCTAGCTAAATAAAATCCTACAGCGATAACGGGAAAATATTAGAACATATCACAATAAACATTGTACAAATATATGGCGAGTAATATGAAGTACCTTACCTAATGTGAACATCTTAGTTGCTTGTGAAAATAGACAACGTTAATCAATTTATATAATGAATTAAGTTTTTCACTTGACGTAAGGTACTTCATATTATTTACCATATATTTGTCCAATTTGTATTGTGTCTCCTTTCAATATTTTCCGGTTATCGCTCTAGGGTTTTATTTAAATAGGGCGGCTTCACTCTAAAAAATGTGTAATGAGTGACACACACTCAACAACATTTTAGATTGGTGTGTACTGCATAGTGGAAGTACTGAATGTAATTTTTATTGTTCACTTTTTATACGTTATTTTCTGTATTTTTATACATAAAGATGGTTCGTCCGTGAACCGAAACCAGTAACCAGTAAAGAAAATTTGCGATCTTGGCGCAAGGATTTTTATCCACACATGTTTTAAATCAATAGAGCGTATATCTCCCGCCGTCGATAATGTCAAAGAATGCAAGTACTTTATATATTTGGTCTCGTCTTAAATTCCTCGATGCTGGTTTACTTAATGGATGCGAAAGAGCGGAGGAGTTTGCTACTAATGCGATAATTGAACACTGTTATGGTCACTTTCTTCTTCAACTAGATTATCTTGCGTTTTCTTACGCGTGGGAGGAGTTTGGTTCAATTCCAAATGTGAAGTTAGCTGTATTTCAACCATTTTTATTTTTTTCTACCGATAATCAATTCCTTCAAGAAACCGCCTGATAGGTGAATAACTTTAAACCACTGTGGAGTTTCTCACATCCCTAGTAATGCTATCTGAGAAATGACGTATCAGTATTTGTACGGAAAAAAAGTAATTATTTTTCCTGGATCATGCCCTTCAATGCTCCGCCCTAATTATAGGGTGTTTCATAATTCATATTACACACTTCTAGAGGTTGTAGACGGGACATAGTAGATAAAGTTTTACGCGGGAACCCACGTCCGGAAACGTCATCTGACGACGCTAAAGACCGTCAAGTTATTGGCGCCGGCGAATGTAAATGTATGTATGTAGACGATTATAACGGGATTTTTTTCTAGGCTGATGGGGAAGGATAAATGTATCAATTTAACTTAAGGGGTGCTGTATCGGAAAAAAAACCAGTCGAAAGTTATAAGTGAAAATCGTTCAGATACTTCTGACAGTGGAATACACATACTGGTAATGTTATTGCTGAGATTGTAGTGTAGACAACATTCGGAGGTTGTAGTATGGACCAATACAAGAGAAAAAGTCAAATAAACATGGGATCTAAAATGCATACCTGAGGATCTATGGGTACTTGTTCATCTTCGCTACTTTGGAACACATCTCCTCTATTGAACAAGTACTCATAGCTCTTAAGGTAAGCATTTTAGAGCCCATTTTTACCGGACATTTTTCTTATTTTGGTGTATATTACCACCTGTGAAAGTGCCTACCTTACAATGTTAGCAAACAACAGTACCAGTATATGTATTCCATTATCAGAGGTACCAGAACGGTTTTCGCATCTAACTTTCGACTCGTTCGTTTACGGTACAGGGGCCCTTACCTCAAATTGATACGTTTATCCTTCTCCATCAGCCTAGAAAGTCTGTAACATCATCACCCTCATCGATTTCCAGGCGGCGGCGCCCATAACGTCGATGCTCTGTAGCGTCGTTGGATGACATTTCCGGACATGGGTTCCTATGTGAAAGTTGATCTACTAAGTCACCTCTACAGTCCCTCAAAGTGCGTAACATGGATTCTGAAACATCCTGTATGTGTTTTAAATGGTCACCCGGTGCCAGCTGCAGGTAGCCTACCTTACGGTTTCTATGAACAGCGAAAAGTGTGATTTTAATTATTTCATGCAACTGTTGACCAACTTCAAAAATTTTAAATGCGATCATATTCTACTCATTAATAGTTATAATCATAACATCGTCAGCTATTTATTGTTCTGTCGTCCTTCGTTGCGTGTGATACTATGTTGATTACTTTTACTTTAGAACCGTCCAATCACAACTGAAGAAAACATTTTTTCCTTGCCATATGCGTTTCACCATTATTATTTACAGGGCATAGCAATGAGTAAACAAATGTACATTGCCTTGAGCTGTGAAAACGAAATTTTGCATGGCATAAAGCAGAAGAAGAACAACTGTAAAACAGGAAAGTAACACAGGTAAGACCAGCTTCTATGAAATTTGTCACTGAAGATGCCTAGCAAATAATAAAGGCGAAATGTGAAGTGCAAGAAAAAATTGTTATATTAAGTTGTGATTAGACGGCTGTAAAGTAATAATTTTCAGAATAATTTGTAGTCCTTCGTTAGAAGCTTGACACAGTAAGTCAAGTATTACAGTTAAAGATTGTGTGTATGTCCAGAGACAAGTTTGCTCACTGAGCGCGAATTACCCAGACTACATTTATTCGAGCACACAGCGACTTCCGAAAAACTTTATACACAATAACGAAAACTAATTCAGCTACTGTAAGCTCATCGTGAAGGCGACAAACAACAACGCGTTAGCCGGCCGCTGTAGCCGAGCGGTTCTAGGCGCTTCAGACTGGAACCGCGAGACCGCTACGGTTGCAGGTTCGAATCCTGCCTCGGGCATGGATGTGTGTGATGTCCTTAGGTTAGTTAGGTTTAAGTAGTTCTAAGTTCTAGGGGACTGATGACCTCAGAAGTTAAGTCCCATAGTGCTCAGAGCCATTTGAACCATTTTGAACAACGCATTGAGTTCCGTAATTTTGTTCTTTGCAAGATGGAGGATGACAGTTTTCTTCCACGCTTAGTGTTTAGTGACGAGGCAAAATTCCATTTAAGTCGAAAGGTGAGCCGTCATAATGTAAGAATATGGGTGCGGAACAGCCACATGAAGTTGTACAACATGAGTAGGATTCTCCAAAATATAATGTGATTTGTCCGGTTTATTGGTAAGGGGGGATGGTCCATTTTTCTTTGCCGTGACCACTGTTACAGGGAGCACATATCTCGATGTGCTTGAGAACTTTCTTTTCCCACAGTTGGAGACTGATTCGAACGATTTCATTTACCAACAGGTTGGGGCATCGCCACACTGGCATCTGGAAGTGCAATAATTTTTAAATGAAAGTATTACTTAACGATGGATCGGTTGCACGGGACCAAATGATTCAGCCTCACATTACTAGCGTCCTAGGTCACTGGACCTGACTGTATATGATTATTTCTTGTGAGGGTTTATAAAAGACTCCGTCTATGTACCTCCGTTACTAACAACACTGAATGAACTGAGATACCACGTAACAGCAGCTGTGGAAGCTGTAACCCAAGATATGCTCGCTGCAATGTGGGAACAATATGAATACTGCATTGACGTACGCCGTGCATCTGAAGGTGTTGAATACGTATGAAAAGGTATGAAAAAAAACTTTGAGTTTACAGTTCATCAAAAAACAAAATTTATTGTATATGTTTATTAGCTCCAGAAATAGAGACGTGTGAAATCAGATAATCCTTTTTTATACACCCTTTATTTTTAAACGCCCAAACATATGAATATGTGTAGTCACGTGTAAAAATTTCCTTTAAGAAATGTCATAAATAACATAACACAGCCAAATCAATATTTTGTCTTGTTAGGGAACCTAAGTTGTAAATAAATCAAAATGTTTAATTCATTGAGTATGGCGCCAAATAAGTTATTATTAGACCAAAGATAGGCAAACAAAACTACGCAGTACCACATTCGTGCTGGATTTACAACTAAATTTCGTACTTGCATTATTCGAACCCTCACAATGCTTCCTTAGATTAACACTTTTTAAACACATACCAAGCACCAATTTATCGTTAACTAATGCCTTGAAGTTTTCGCTAATAGCATCACAACAGCATTTGCAAAAATTTCCGTCCAGTTAAAATTCAGACTAGATTGACAACAATACTTCTCTAGCCTTTTCAATCAGGGACTCAGGGAGCGAATTATAAATTAGCAAGCATAAAGGACCCTTCCTCTCACAAGTAAGATATTTATTTAGTCTAAAGTAAAAAAAAGTATAGTTTATTACGGTGAAAAAAATAAAGTTTTCATTGTTAACTGTACAACGTATCACATTATAGCATCAAAAGTCCACCAAGAACATTTATCCCTTAATTTATTGCTTCAGTTGGCAAATATTAATACCGTCAATATACAGTCGACTCTTGATAATCTAAACATTGATAAATCGAATTTCTCGATAAATCTAAATAATTGTACTCGTACATGAGAACGTATCGATAAATGGTAGTAGTATTGTCGACAAAATGAGGCGAATTTCGAGTATTACCGCCAACAAACACTGGAAGGTAGGAGACGAGGTACTGGCAGAAGTAAAGCTGTGAGTACCGGGCGTGAGTCGTGCTTCGGTAGCTCAGATGGCAGAGCACTTGCCTGCGAAAGGCAAAGGTCCCGAGTTCGAGTCTCGGTCGGGCACACAGTTTTAATCTGCCAGGAAGTTTCATATCAGCGCACACTCCGCTGCAGAGTGAAAATCTCATTCTGCAAACACTCTAGTCCGAAGGTAGCGACTATCTGACATTCGGTAATTCGAATGTTTCCTCTGTTGTTCGAATGTTTCGTCAATTGCTTCGACAGCTGTGTCGACAGTCAACTCTTCGCCGCTTTCCTTTGTTCAATCAACAATGGAATATCGTTCATAAATGAGACGAAAAACTGACTTCAAATAAGTACAAGTGTTTTTACTATCGCAGGGTTGCATTCCTGATTTACGACAGAATGTGACACTCGATGATTCGGCACGTTTTGACGATTACGTGGACTGCAGAAGCGGAACTACAGCCGGTATAATGTGTGACTGCAGAAGAAAGAAAGTCGTCGTTGGAGACGTTGCGCATATCCATCCTTAGAACAGACATAGACGATGACGAATTTTCTGCTTTTTGCGCAATAGAAAATGCGCTTGTCGAAGCACGCTGGAGGTCTCTGGAGCAAAAAAAAAAAAAGGTTCTTCTGTCAAAACTTAGAGCGGATCGAAAACAAGAAACCTTAGAAATTACACAAGGGATTTTTGTTCGAATATTCATAGCCAAACATAGAGTGGGAAACAGACAAATGGAAAGTCAAGCTGAGCAACATGAGGTCTAGTTTTGTAAAAAAGAAAAAAAAAATTGCTTCAGGTGAGGTCTACTTGCACAGACGAATTCTTTCTGTCTTTCTTGTTGAAAACTGAATAGGAATTCACAGCATAAACTGAGACTTCTGTTTTTTCTCTTTATTTACATTCTCTTAATAATTATAGGATACCGATCGATTTTTAAGTATATTATATTTCACACTTTTTGAACAAAAAATTGAATAAAAAGACGGGTAAGATGTTACGTGAAATATGCCTCAAAGTATGAAATAAAATAGATTAAAGAGACAGTTGACGGACCTTGGCTTCACATACCAATAGTATCTCAAGACCAAGAAAGAGCAGACTACACCGTCGACATAATCTACCACACAAAAATCCTCTGGTACTCTTTATAATTCCAAGATTCTAAGTCAAATATGGAACTTAAATTTCTCAGTCGATACCTCACTTGCAGTATATGATATCGAGCATCATTCAAAGGCGCTTAAGATGTTTCTCTAATCATTTTACTTTTTAGTTTTAGACAGATTGTTGTTTTTATCTTTATCGTATACCCTTAATTGACCTTGTTCTTGATTCCACCTTCGTTAGTCATACTTTTGTTGATTCTAATTTTCAGCTATTGGAACATTTTCTGTGGTCCCTTTAATTCAGAATTATCGAGAGTCAACTGTACAGCCACAGATGGAAATAGTTGCAGAAGTTACCACCCTGTAGCCTGCTGGTCAGAGGAGCTACTTTTTTATTTTAATTTTTTATGTATTTATTTTGAGTCATCAGTCGTCTAATTGGTTTGATGCGGCCCGCCACGACTTCCTCTCCTGCGCCAAACTTTTCATTTCAGACTAGCACTTTCACCTAACATTTTCAATTATTTGTTGGATGTATTCCAATTTCTGCCATCCCCTACTGCTTTTACACTCTTACAGCCCCCTCTAGTACATGGAAGTAATTCTCTGATGTCTTAACAGATGTCCTATCATCTGTCCCTTCTCCTTGCTAGCGTTTTCCACATACTCCTTTTCTCTCCTCCTCATTCCTTACCTTATCAGTCCACCTAATTTTCAACTTAGTTCTGTGGCGCCACATCTCAGATGCTTCAATTCTCTTCTGTTTCTGCTTTCCCGCAGTCCATGTTTCACTACTATATAATACTGTGCACCAAACATACATTCTCAGAAATTTCTTCCTCAAATTAACACCTATATTTGATGCTAAAAGACTTCTCTTGGCCAGGAATATCCTTTTTGCCAGTGCTAGTCTGCTTTTTGTGTGTTCCTTTCTCCGTCTGTCACGAGTTATTTTACTGCCCAGGTGACAGAGTTCCTTAACTTTGTGATCCCAGTTCAGATGTTTAATTTATCGCTGTACTCATTTCTGTTACTTCTCATTACTTTCGTCTTTCTCTAGTTTACTCTCAGTCCATATTGTGCACTCATTAGACTTTTAACTCCATACACATCCTATAATTGTTCCTCACCTTCACTGAGAATGGCTATGTCATCAGTGAACCTTATCACTGGAATCCTTTCCCCTTGAATTTTAATCCCACTCTTGAACCTTTCTTTTATTTATGTCACTGCTTCTTCGATGTAGAGACTGAACATACGGGCGAAGGAATACAGGTTTTATATGCTAAGTGTTTTTGTAGCAGGTTACGAATTCGTGCCTGATAAAGCCTTTGTGTTAATTAACATTGCTGGCGATCCCACTAGGATTCTCCGAGAAAAGCCCGACGTTACCTTATTTGTGAAAACATTCGTTACTCGGCGTTACTAAAAATGACGTCATGAAGTGTTCCAGCGACCCACCTAGTTGGGAGAGCTGCTCCTATTGTGCGCTGTTGTTGTTTCGCATTGTTACCAACCCCTCATCAGGTCGGGGCAGCCAGGGGGCGGGTCTGGGCACGGCAGGGCGCACTGATTTATGTTCGCCATTGTTACCGGGGAGGCCGCTGATGCCATCTGGAAGGCTGCTGCTGCTGCTGCTGCCGCGGAGCGGAGGTACATCAAAAGCGATTCCCCACTTCTATCTAAGCCGGCATCTCCATCCATTGTCCAGGGTACGGCACAACAATTCATAACCTGCTACAAAATCACTATGCATAAAAAAACATACGATATTCACACAGAAAGTCATCAAAGTAACGGAAACACCTGTTTCGGCTATTTCGTTATCTAATAAAATGTTCTCTGGATTACAACCACGTCAAGTGATTAAAATGCCACGAGCTATCGACTAGCACTCCTCGGTCATTGTCAAGTAGAATGGCTGCTGCTGAGTTGCGAAAAGTGGCAACTGGCACTAAACAAAGAAAAGTGCGAGGTCATCCACATGGGTACTAGAAGAAATCCGACAAATTTTGGGTATACGATAAAACGCACAAATCTAAGGGCTGTCAATTCGACTAAATACCTAGGAATTACAACTACGAGCAACTTAAATTGGAAAGACCACATAGATAATACTGTGGGGAAGGCGAAACAAAGATTGCGCTTTGTTGGCAGAACACATAGAAGATGTGACAAACCCACTAAAGAGACAGCCTACATTACACTTGTCCGTCCTCTGCTGGAATATTGCTGCACGGTGTGGGATCCTTACAGGTAGGATTGACGGAGGACATCGAAAAAGTTCAAAGAAGGGCAGCCCGTTTCGTGTTATCACGCAATATGGGTGAGAGTGTCACTAATATGATACGCGAGTTGGGGTGGCAGTCATTGAAACAAAGGCGGTCTTGTTTGTAGCGAGATCTATTTACGAAATTTCATCGCTAGCTTTCTCTTCCGAATGCAAAAATATTTTGTTGACACCCACCTACATAGGGAGAAATGATCAATAAAATAAGAGAAATCAGAGCTCAAACGGAAATATTTAGGTGTTCCATTTTCCCACACGCCATTCGAGAGTGGAATGGTGGAGAAGTAGTATGGAAATGGTTCGATAACCCTCTGCCAGGTACTTAAGTGTGAATTGCAGAGCAACGATGTAGATGTAGTACACCCTTCTTATACGTGGTGTCCCAAAAATGTTGTGACAAACTTCAAGGAGTTGTGGAGGATGTCTTGAGGAACAAACGAAAGGTAGGAACCCCTGTCTGGAAACATCATCCAACGACACTGTCCGCCCCGAAAGCTGAATGGTCAGCGTGACGGACTGCTGTCCTAAGGCGCCCGGGTTCGATTCCCGGTTGGGTCGGGGATTTTCTCCACTCACGGACTGGGTGTTGTGCTGTCTTCGTCATCATTTCGTCCCCATCCGGCGCGCAGGTCACCCAATGTGGCGTCGAATGTAATAAGACCTGCACCAAGGCGGCCGGACCTGCCCTGTAAACGCTCATTTCCATTTCATCCAACGACGCTACAGAGCGCCAAAGTTATAGGCGCCGACGCCTGTCACTAGACTACCCCTCTGGCAGCAAACGTGACTTTGCAGTACGCACACGGACTGTACGCAGATCGTCTCGCATTTTTGTTTGTTATTCAGTGAAGGCGACTGACTGATACGGTCGTCAGTGGAGAAGATGGAGCTGACTGCTGTGTATACAGGTCCTTACTCCTACAGATTCGGTGCTCTGTTGGCTTGGTGGAGGACAGTTTTGGACACAGTTTCCATCCACAGTTTACTTTTCTCCTGTATACCGAAAACAATGGAGATTTTAGAAGGTTGCAGAAGAAAAATTAGCTGTGGGTAGAAACTCCTGTCTGAATCTGTCATGCACTGAAGTAAGAAAGCGCCACATTCATAGGAGACAAGGCCTTTCCAGGCAGCAGCTATCTACATCTTCTCCATCAGCATCATGGCAATCAGTCGAAATCCCTGAATAACAAACAACATTGGGAGACGTTCTGCCTAAAATCCGTGAGCGTACAAAGTCACGTTTGCTGCCGAAGGGGTGGTGTAGTGGCAGGCCCAGCGCTTGTAACTTCGATGTTCTGTAGCGCAGATGGATGACGTTTCTGGGAACGGGTTCCTGTACTCGATTTCTTCTTCAAGAAACCCTCTACAATCTCTCAACGTCTGTCGCAACAATTCTGGGACACCCTTTAAACTGTAGCTGCTGGTTGTGACGTCACTGGTCCTCACAGCATCGCCATATACAGGGCGAAACTAAATTCGCTTTATACACTTTGAGGACAAATTTTTTACACCAGAAGAAGAAAAAATATCCAGTAAACATGGGCTCTAAAATGCATACCTTAAGAGCTATGCGCACGTGTTCAGTAGAAGATGAGTAAGTGCTCTCAGCTCTTTAGGTATGCGTTTTAGAACCCATGTTTACTGGATTTTTTTCCCTTGTTTCGGTGTAAGGACACTGTCCTGAAAGTCTGTAAAGGGAATTTAGTTACGCTCTGTACTGGCATTAGATGACAGCATGTTCTATGCGCCCGCTCGAACCTCGTGATCGATGGTTCGCGCACCGCGCTGAAATCCAATCCTCCAGATTTCAGAAACTCATATCAGTACCAAACGTAGTACGTCGATAGAGTGTCAACCAAAACTCCGACTCAGTTCGTACTATGTGCTATCGTCCAACAGAACGTGAGTAAACGTGAATTAAAAATTAACACCGGAACTACGGGGCACAGGAAAAGCGTAATTGTGAATGACTAATACGTGTAGCTTGCAGGGGAAGTTAGCAGAGCGTTAAATCCTCGTACCAAGGGTCCTGGGTTCATGTCCCAAAAATGACATTTTTTACTGTATTATGCGGGAAAGTGTTACATTGGACTATTAATACTTCCGCACGTATCACGCAATTTTTGCTTTAGTCTACTGTTCCGATTGTTTATGTTCTTTCTGAGAAACTACAAATGCACTAGCTGCTTCATCACGAGTGGTGTTTGTTCTGTCGTACGTGACTGACGGAACATCACACCCATCTATGCAAATGTATTCTGTAGGTTTGCTACTTTCAACTAACGAAGCGAAAGCACGTTGCCAAAATAACTTTGCTACAGACTCCGAAAAGACTTATTACATGTCAGGAAAATGTTCTCCCATATAACAGTTCTATGCGTAAATAGTTAAAAGAAATTGTCATCAGCGGGGCTTGAAGGCGGGACCCTTAGTACGAAGGTCTCAACACGCTACCAACTCACCCACACGAGATCCACAAACCTGTCACTCACTGATAAGCTTTTCCTGTCCACCATCGTTCTGGTGTTTCTTTTAATTATTGTTTACGCATGTTCTACTGGACGACAGCACACAGTACGAACTAAATCGGTGTTTTCGTTAATACCCTATCGATATACAGCTGTTGGTGCCAACCTGAGTGTCTGGCATCTGGAGGTCTGGGCTGAGACTCAGGACGCCGTCTCTAATACTGGTGTTACTGTTGAGTTTTAGTACGATAGCTTCTTTAATTACACAGTCCCATAAGCTGTCAATGCGATCCACAACAGAGGTTTCGTCAACGTAGGAGATAAAAACCTCTAACATTTAAATTTATATTCGCTGTTAATAAATTTCTGATTTTCAGAAATGCTTTTCTGTTATCGCCAATCTACGTATTATAGCGTCTTTGCTTCGGCTATCATCAGTCATTTCACTGCCCCCCCCCCCCAAAAAAAAGCGCAACACGAAGGAATTATCCAAATGTACGGAAATCGGTAGAAGAGAGACACCTTCACGAATGGAGCAAGTCAATAACGCATTGGGCCACCCCTGGCTCTTATTCAAGCAGTCATTCGGCTTGGCATTGGTTGACAGAGTTGTTGGATGTCCACCTGAGGGGTACTGTGCCAAATTCTGTCCAACTCGCGCGTTAGATCGTCAAAAACCCGAGCTAGTTGGAGGGCCCTTCCCACAACGCTCCAGACGCTTTCAACTGGGAAGAGATCCAGCGACCTCCAGGGCCGAGGTAGGGTTTGACAAGCAGGAAGACAAGAAGTAGAAACTCTCGCAGTGTGCGGGTATGTCGTCGACGTACCGCTCTGCTGTAAGGGTGCCGAGGAAGGCAACCAAAGGGGTTCTGCTATGAAATGAGATGGCACCATAGACTGTGACTTCTGACTGTCCGGCCGCATGATGGGCAACAGTCAGATTGGTATCCAACCGCTGTCTGGGGGTCTCCAGACAAGTCTGGTAACTGGAACTCAGTAGTTCGAGGTGGGACTCATCACTGAAAATAATTCCATGCCGAATGTGCCTGTGTCCATTGCAAATGGAGTTGCTAGTTGGCGCAGGGGTACCATGAGCTCAGCCCCCTTCCTGTGAACCGCCTGTGGCCTGTGGCCAATGAAGCACCAGTTACAGTAGCTGTTAGCCTGCTACTGCGCGCCAGAATCAACTTGCACTACTACCAAACCAAATCAGACCACACTTTTTTTCTTTCTTTTTAGCGCATACACGGGCTGAGGAAAATATAGCAGATCGTGTTTCACAGGCGCTCGGAGTTAACTGCATCAACGTCTAGGGAATTCGGGAGTAAAAATAACTGACAGTTATCAATAACTATTAAAAGTAATTGGTATAAAAATAAAATAACCACACTAACTGATATTCTGAAATAGAGATGACGGTTATCGCTGAAACAAACGGTTTTCGGTTGTATCGGTTTTCTTCAATGTCAGTTTAACGTGACTGTTAAAACCGATCGAAATAATCAGTTTATGAAGTAACCGATTATCGCTTTTTTAACCCTGTTTCTTCCTCTAATAACAGTACAAATCAAACATCAACTGAAAAATTTTGACTCTCTCAGTTTCTAGATACACAGAATCAAAATATTAAATAGGCAAATAAAAGGAATCTTAGTCTGGCCACTATTCATTCACTGCTTTTCTCGAAAATGGTCGGCCGTTGAATACTGCGAAAAGCACCAGAATTCTGTTACTGACTGCATTTTTTGGAAACTGCATAAAAATCACTGTTTCAGGATTACGAGTAGTCAGTGATAAAAGCAGAAAACTAACGTTGAAAAGCTCCGCTCTTCGTGTTAGGTTGTCCGTTTTCAAGGGTTACACGCAGATAACGGCATATTATGTAGACACAGTCAACAGAGCCGCTACGTTCAGTTTTTATTGTGAACTATAAATTAATCGCTAAGTTTCTTCTTATATGATATCGTAAGTTTGTTATGGCTCCTTCCATTGTTAATCTTTCAAGCAAATGGAGCACTATACTCCATTGATACCATATTCCGCCAAATACTTCCGGTCTAGGGATGGTGTCGTTCTGTAACACGATTACGTACGACGACAGCAGCGAGAAACTACCTTATAGAACAAATGGGGCTAGTCTTGCATACGGCATGTGCTCGCGAATCATCTAATAGGCCACACTACAAAGTAACAGATTCGTTATTATCTCAGCAAATACTGTTTCAATTCCTACGTCATGTGTTTGCCGCTCGTTTGTGTCAGCATTGTGACCAAAATAGCTCCGATCACTTTTCCAGTTTTCCATAATAACGCAATATTTCAAAGCAATGGAAATTTTACGAATGCAAATTACACGTTTTCTTTAAAACTATTGTTTGAAACCAAAATTTTTAGCATTGCTGCTATGACGAATTGGTATTTCGATTTTTTACCCAGTTATTGATAAAAAAATTGAAAAAAAAACAGCTTTTCCAACCAAGACCAAACAAATACCGAAAATGCAATTTTGTCATATGATGACATGGTTTGAGACAGTGGCTGTTATTTGAAGACAAATGTTGATGGTATTGATGGTGGAATTTGCAGCCCATATTGCTGAAGAAAACCATTGAGTGAGAAACATTGAGGACAACTAAAAAATTTTACACCTAGCACAAAAAGGAGTCACTATGAATACATTATATTAGAAGAAATAGAAATACACACACACACACACACACACACACACACACACACACACACACACACACACACACAAACGGCACCCCAGACTATATTCTTAATGAACAAACCGAGTTAGCTAACACACCCTTCCTGAAAAATTAAAAAAAATTATTTTCCACCCCCCGCCCCCCCCCCCCCCCCCCCAAAACCAAATAACATTCCTACGCCTATCTGCAGATCAAGTAGCAAATTTATATGTTACTACAATTCTCATAATGCTAAATGTAAATAAATAACGTACTGTTTTACCTATACAATACTCAAAAAAGAGGAACAACTTTATTATTGATATAACAGATTTCGCTCTAAAACTCACAAAATCAATGTCTCCCTGTACTAGTGTAAAAGGCGTTTCAGTTGCATAAGTGAATATATGATCTTTTGCCAAACGTGGGACATCTTCATAATGTTACGATACATCATAGCATCTTTGACACTCATATGTTTGTAAGCACTTTGTATGCATCAAAACATGTGGTGCGTGTTAGAAATCTATTCTGAGAGAAATCTTAAGTGTTCAGTGAGAAAAATTTACATGTGCAGCGATAAGAATGCAGTGGGAATGTATCCACACCTGTTAGACGAATGTTATGAAAACAAACACCCCAAACCGACATTTCACGTAAGTCACATCCAATGACAATCTGTAACGCAACCATCTGTGTGACGTGCTTATAATTATGTATTACTTATATTTTAGGACAATTAATCTGTAAAAAACACACGACATGTTATAACGAAAGTATGAAAACCGTCTGAAGATGAATCGCAATCATTCGAAACCGGTAATGGGTACGCTCTGAATAATGTTGTTGTTGTTGTTGTTGTGGTCTTAGTCCTGAGACAGGTTTGATGCAGCTCTCCATGCTACTCTATCCTGTGCAAGCTTCTTCATCTCCCAGTACGTACTGGAGCCTACATCCTTCTGAATCTGCTTAGTGTATTCATCTCTTGGTCTCCCTCTGCGATTTTTACCCTCCACCCTGCCCTCCAGTACTAAACTGGTGATCCCTTGATGCCTCAGAACATGTCCTACCAACCGACCCCTTCTTCTAGTCAAGTTGTGCCACAAACTCCTCTTCTCCCCGATTCTGTTCAATACCTCCTCATTAGTTATGTGATCCACCCATCTAATCTTCAGCATTCTTCCGTAACACTACATTTCGAAAGCTTCTACTCTCTTCTTGTCTAAACTATTTATCGTCCACGTTTCACTTCCATACATGGCTACACCCCATACAAATACGTTCAGAAACGACTTCCTGATACTTAAATCTATACTCGATGTTAACAAATTTCTCTTCTTCAGAAACGCTTTCCTTGCCATTGCCAGTCTACATTTTATATCCTCTCTACTTCGACCATCATCGGTTATTTTGCTCCCCAAATAGCAAAACTCCTTTACTACTTTAAGTGTCTCATTTCCTAATCTAATACCCTCAGTATCACTCGACTTAATTCGACTACATTCCATTATCCTCGTTTGCTTTTGTTGATGTTAATCTTATATCCTCCTTTCAAGACACTATCCATTCCGTTCAACTGCACTTCCAAGTCCTTGCTGTCTCTGACAGAATTACAATGTCATCAGCGAACCTCAACATTTTTATTTCTTCTCCATGGATTTTAATACCTACTCCGAATTTTTCTTTTGTTTCCTTCACTGCTTGCTCAATATACAGACTGAATAACATCGGGGAGAGGCTACAACCCTGTCTCACTCCCTTCCCAACCACTGCTTCCCTTTTGTGCCCCTCGACTCTTATAACTGCCATCTGGTTTCTGTACAAATTGTAAATAGCCTTTCGCTCCCTGTATTTTACCCCTGCCACCTTCAGAATTTGAAAGAGAACATTCCAGTCAACATTGCCAAAAGATTTCTCTAAGTCTACAAATGCTAGAAACGTAGGTTTGCCTTTCCTTAATCTTTCTTCTAAGATAAGTCGTAGGGTCAGTATTGCGTCACGTGTTCCAACATTTCTACGGAATCCAAACTGATCTTCCCCAAGGTCGGCTTCTACCAGTTTTTCCATTCGTCTCTAAAGAATTCGTGTTATTAATTTGCAGCCGTGGCTTATTAAACTGATAGTTCGGTAATTTTCACATCTGTCAATCCCTGCTTTCTTTGGAATTGGAATTATTATACTCTTCTTGAATTCTGAGGGTATTTCGCCTGTCTCATACATCTTGTTCACCAGATGGTAGAGTTTTATCAGGGCTGGCTCTCCCAAGGCTATCAGCAGTTCTAATGGAATGTTGTCTACTCCCGGGGCCTTGTTTCGACTCCGGTCTTTCAGTGCTCTGTCAAACTCTTCACGCAGTATCATATCTCCCATTTCATCTTCATCCACATCCTCTTCCATTTCCATAATATTACCCTCAAGAGCATCGCCATTGTTTAGACCCTCTATATACTCCTTCCACTTTTCTGCTTTCCCTTCTTTGCTTAGAACTGGGTTTCCATCTGAGCTCTTGATATTCATGCAAGTGGTTCTCTTTTCTCCAAAGGTCTCTTTAATTTTCCTGTAGGCAGTATCTGTCTTACTCCTAGTGAGATGAGCTTCTACATCCTTACATTTGTCCCCCTGCTTAGCCATTTTGCACTTCCTGTCGATCTCATTTTCGAGACGTTTGTATTCCTTTTTGCCTGCTTCATTTACTGCATTTTTATATTTTCTCCTTTCGTCAATTAAATTCAATATTTCTTCTGTTACCCAAGGGTTTCTACTAGCCCTCGTCTTTTTACCTACTTGATCCCCTGCTGCCTTCACTACTTCATCCCTCAAAGCTACTCTGAATAAAGGAACCGAAAATAAATTTGTGGCTGGTTGCTGTCTCAGTACCATCAAAATTTGTCTTCAAATACCGAAATGTCAGTTACTCAGAACTAAATTTCGATATCTGTTTTGACTGGTCGGTTATTTCCATCCCTACTCCGAAATTTCCGCTCTATCCGCCTCTACCGTGCATGGTGGCAAGCGGAACGACTGAAACCAACACCGACTCAAAGGAAGGCCTCGGCGTTTGTTGGTGACGTCACGTCAGTTAGGCACGGCGAACGCCAGGTGTGTTGCAGGCAGAAACGCCTGGGCGTGCTTATCACTATAAATCTCTTATTTTTGGACAAAATGTTTGGTATTGTTTTGGATTCTGCAGTTTTATTTAGATGAAAGATTTTCTTACTATCGTAAAGCTACAAATGAAGATCATAGTTCTGTATTACTGAATCCTGTCGAAACAAACGTAGATCAGTATGAGAAGATGCTTTACCCCATTGCAAGCTTCGGGAATTTTACATTCAAGTAACTGTATTTACTTGATCCATTTTGTTATCGAAACTTACCCCAACCCCCTTAAAATTAACTCTTTTATTTATTTACTTATTTTCGTTTGACATCGTCACTGGAAATGTGAACTAATTTACATGTGTAAATGTCCAACTGTTGCCAGTCATTAGATTACGGTCGTTTTCAACGAAAGGAATTCTAAACAGGAAACAAAATAGCTTCATACATCGAAAATACTGCTGAGCTTAAACTTTTTTAAACATGCGCATTGGAAAAGATAAATATTCCAGTCTTGTAACTGAAAGGAGAAACTTTATAAGGTAAAAAAATTTATTTGATAAAACAAGTATCTCTCTTTTGCCTCTCCTTCTGTCCCCCACCCCTTCCCCCAACGTGTACAATCGCAAGATTAACGTGCAGTGCTCCTCACCCCGTAGTCAACCAAGATACCTAAAGAAGAGCACCAATATGTTCACAGTTTCTTGTAAAAGCAACCCAGTACAAACGTAACTTCCTCAGATGTACAAATAAGGTAAAGAAGCACGAATTCTGTTGCTGCTGGACCCTGAAGTTGTTTTTGTATGTCAATCCTTAAAACAGGTGGAAATTTAAGTTCAGGAGTACACTATTTGCTAAGAAGTGTAATGAATTGCACAATTAATTGATTGCAGAAATCTCTCAGAACATTGTGTGTTGGTCAACTGCCGCCAATAGTTCCACATTTTCCTGTGTGGGAGAGGGAGACACCACCATTATGAGTATGCCTGCAACAGAGCTGGCGTTCGCCGTGCCTAGCTGACGTGACGTCACGAACAAGCGCCGAAGCCTTCCTTTGAGTCGGTGTTGCTGAAACACGGGCGGGTAGGGCGGCCGCAGTGCGCATGCGCCAGAGTCCCTCGCGGCCCGGCGCGCGGTGTGGGCCGCGGAGGGCGTGCAGACAATGGGCGTCGGCCGTGTGGGCCCAGCGCGCCGCAGCCTGCCCCGGCCTGGACCGACCTGGCCGGCTATTTGCGTCCATCAAGGCCGCCAGCCGCCGCTCGGCCAGAGTCGCCCACGCGGGCCGCGGCCGGCGCCACCGACAACTCCTCCCTGACGACGCGAGTGGTGGCCACTGGAGGGACGCACCGCCGACAAGCAGCTAAATAAATGTCCCGTGCCAACGGATCCGTCCTGCCCGAGCTCTCGATGGGGTCCAGAAGCTTACGGCCGCTCAACGCCGAGGAGCTATCTGCGTCTTCAAGGCGTGTGTTGGACATTCTGCACTGTTCTTCGCGTGACTGAACGTATGCTGACCTTAAGTTCTAATACCTCTAATTTTCTTTCTCACAAACTAATGACACGAAATGTATGAAACGTGTGTCGCTTCTCAAGTTATCTCTCAGCAGCCGTACACATTTTTCACAACGACGACGTCAAGATTCCGTGGCAGTTTCGAACACTTCTTCAGGAGTCCTGTTTGACCACTGAAAATTCGCTGATGCAATAGCGCCCAGGACTACAGGATGTGAGACCAAACAGAATGTCTTTGATGGGTGAAAACAGCCAAAAGTCGCTAGCAGAGAGCATCAGAAATCATTTGAAAGTTCTTGTCACGAAGAAACTGCAGCGTCGCATTCCTAGCGCTCACCTGGAGGATACTTTTCACATCTTCAGGTCTTCATGCGGGATTTCGTGCAGAGATCCCACAGAACCGCCAAATTTGGAAGCAACGTGTTCCACACTTATTCGGCGATACTCCAGAACAACTTCCTCCACTGGTGTATATATATGCAGACCGAAGAGACGAATGAAAATTTGTACCACTGCCTAGATTCGAATCCAGGTCTTCAGATCACTAGGCAGATGCGCTAACCACTAGGCCACCCGGGCACAATGGCTTTGCACAACTGCACGGACTATCCTAGCACACCTTACTCCTCCATCCAAATTCCTGTTCAGCCTAACCATTTCATTCGGTGCTGAGGTGCTATTCTAGCACAGTTGGTGAGCCTCTGCAATGCTGTTCGAGTTTATGGGAAATAGAAAGCGGGCTGAGGCGTGAATGGGAATTTGGAACGAAGAAGGGGGCGTACTCGACTAGTCCGTGCAGGGTGGCGTAGTGTTAGCGCATCTCCCTGGTGAGCAGCAGACCCGGGTTCGAATCCCAGCCTTTGTTCATTTTCATTCGTCACTTCAGTCTGCATACATGGATTACAGATGTTTGACACCTGAAAAGGTCTGTGGACCCATAGTTTTATTTCATTTCTTCACTGGTTTGATCATGTCGCAAGTCCGGCTGGTTTCCGTTTGTTGTGACACGACTTTCTGCGTTACTTGAACTATCACATTCACGGACGTACGTTAGACACATTCATGACACTATCACCGAGTGTTTCACTCTACTGCTGATGAATTTCAGCCGGTGTCACACCACACCAACGGAGGAAACGAATGCTTACACGCTCTTCTTACAAAGGGATCGTTGCCATTTTCAGTATCAAAAACAATCCTCACTCTCATCGCTACCATTAGAGTTCCATGTACCATACAGTGCTGCCATCACTGCTCACGGGTGTATGTTTGTATTTTAAGACAAACCGCATGTTTCTGTCTGTTTCCAATTCTGATAAAAAAATGGGAAGTGTTGTAACTAGAATGCATCTCGTGCAATGCTAATGTAGTACTCATTATAGATACAAACGAAATACTACATCCACAGCATCAGTTTGGCTCCGTCGCCTTTCCGTGAAAAACAGCTGACTTCATCTGAATGCAGCTATGAGACCCATTAGTGGGACAGTCAGATCTACGCCTACGCGCTGGCTTCTAATACAGTCGATGATCTGTCCAACTCGCCTTTGTCGAAAAGTGGCTCTCGGCAATCTTCACCGGGAACTTCCTAAAGGTGAATCAATCGCTCTTCATGAAGTATTACTCTAACCGCCCAGGAAACGTTTCACATCCATAACACCAGCATATGGGAGTCTAAATGCTTTCCACTGAGTTTAACCAGGACACTGGATGGAAACGTGAGTGGCAAGTTACGAAAACCCGGAACCACAAACTTATTAACAACCGACTGTTAAGGTTCCAGGCTTTCACCACCCTATGATGGTGTCGGTATGGCTTAATAGATTCCAGGTTGGAGGAGGTATGTGCAAATAACACATGAACAATTGGGGCCGTCTGCACTGACGGTAGGTATGACTATGGTAATATTCAATGAGCCACATTGTAAGTGAGGGTCCTGACAGACGTTTCACTGGTGGTATCAGGGGTCTCCTTGAAGCAACCGACAAGATAATCCACTGGATTGAATCTTCTGACATTCGTGAGTATTCTGGGCTAATGAATGTTTATGAAGTCCACGTCTGTACTTTTCTGTCAGTGCCAGAGGAAAGAACATATGCATCTGGTGTGGTTCAGACAGAGAGCAAATTGGCGCTCTTCGTGCAGAGAAGTTGTATAGGAACATTAAACTACTGACGGACACACTGTACGTGGTGAACACTAAGGAAACCGACAAACTGAAGGGATGGATTTCTGACTGGAAATGGAGGAAGAAAAGTTCTCTGAATGTGCTTCCGGAGATGCACTGTTGCCACAGTAGATGGCACTGACGAATGAAAGTTCCTCTGACCATGTGCTGCGTGTTCCTTGTGTGTTGCAGGCTGTGTGATTGATGCAGCGTACTATAAGCAGCAGAATGTTCAGGTATTAATGTCGGGAAGAAGCCGAGATGGTCTTTATGCATGGCCATACCAAAACAAATACCCTCATAGAAACCAACCACATCACACAACATTTCAACCCTTTTTGGGCGTTTGTGTGATGATGATCCTTTCAGGCAGACGAATGTGCAGGGAGGCGGTGGACTGACTGTGCGTACACCAGATGTGGAGGACCGGATTCTACTGGATCTGAGATGAACCCTATTACAAGCTCAAGCAAGTGGCCTGCCAACATGGTATAAGCCAAAGTACGATTATGTGTTTCCTGTGGCACTATCCCTATCTCCTGCAACGAGTGCAAGGATTATCTGCAGCAGTCAGAGGAGTTTTCGTTTGTCACCGCCATCTACCATGGCAACGATACATTTCCGGACCTTTTTCCCTCCACTTCCAGACACGAATCCATCTCTGCAGTTGGTCGGTTTTATTAATGTTCACCGTGTATATACAGCCTTCCCCTCTCTGCAGTACTTACAGGGCACGCAGGATACGGTGGGCGATACGCTATGGTCAGTTTTCGTCCAAAGCGCTGGGCGAGTACATTCGTTTGTTCAGAAGGGAAGGCCGACACTGCCTTGACACCTTGCGGCCGGTCAGCGATGACAAAATTGACGCCCACGCCCTGCAATCTTTCTCAAACGATTTTACAGAAACCATTTGATATATATATATATATATGGTCATAGTTATTGTGATTATTACATGGAAGTAAGACACTGCACGAAATACGGAAAAGTGTGCAATGAAAAATAGGGGTCGCTATGATTTTGCGTTTGGTGTATATTACATAATATGTTGCTGCGTATGAAGTTCAGCTAACATATTGAAATATTGAATTTTTCTTTAGATAGGGCGGAGGTCTCTGTCACCAAACTCGAGAAAATTGTTCTGACGTAGCGCACTCAGTTGCGATCGCACGGCACCAGCGGTTAAGCAAGAGTGAAATATTCACAAAATTCCTCATATTTCATAAATGGTTTAAGATATCAAAATGAGATTTTGACAAATGATTGCACACAAAGAGAAGAGTATTTTGCTGTATGGTTATTATGCAAAAATTCATTTCCTACCATGTTATTCCACTAACTACAGACTTTTCTGATGAAAGAATGTAATTTTAAGAACCTCTGATAGCTGGTGAAACGTGAAATGCTATTGGTTTTGGAACAATATAAGTCAAGTCATTACACATTTATTTTATACCGAGGATGTGCTTTTTCATAAGATGCTGACCTTACTTTTCGTCAGTTCTTCACTCAATAAACTTACCGAGGATGTTGGCAATACCAGCAATAATCTCATAACCGACGTCACGTGATAGACTGTAGTGCCCTCTTCATTGCATATATAGTCGGCACTCTCTCGAGTTCTGATTGCAGTTTGCCATTTTACTTCTGAAGATGTCTCCCGCAGTCGGAGAGGAAACATTAGGAGACAGTTTTATACACCGACTACGGCCTAATAGACCAGAAGACTTAAGTGATGTCTCTGCGCACAGTCATTGTGCTATCTGGCCTGCTTTTAGTATTTTGGAACCCCGAAAGATTCCTTCTGCTGATTTCATACCCTTTTTTTACAATCACTCTCCGCAGCGGTCGACGGTTCCAGTCTGTTACCGAGCGAAGTGGCGCAGTGGTTAGCACACTGGACTCGCATTCGGGAGGACGACGGTTCAAACCCGTGTCCAGCCATCCAGATTTAGGTTTTCAGTGATATCCCCAAATCGCTCCAGGCAAATGCTGGCGTGGTTCCTTTGAAAGGGCGCGGCCGATTTCCTTCACTATCCCTGACACAATCTGAGCTTGTGCTCCGTCTCTGATGACCTCGATGTCGACGGGGTGCCTATTAGTACATGAGGTCTGCTGATGTTGGTTTATCCGTGGTTGTTCCTTCGCGTTTCCATTTCACAATCACATCGCCATAGTCGACTTGGACAGCTTTATAATAGAGATGGGTCGTTCGCGAACTAACGGGTCCGAAGGAACGGTTCACCAAGATGAACGGAACGAGTGAGGAACGAATTCTAAAAAATGGTTCAAATGGCTCTGAGCACTATGGGACTTAACAGCTGTGGTCATCTGTCCCCTAGAACTTAGAACTACTTAAACATAACTAACCTAAGGACATCCCACACATCCATGCCCGAGGCAGGATTCGAACCTGCGACCGTAGCAGTCACACGGTTCCGGACTGCGCGCCTAGAACCGCGAGACCACCGCGGCCGGCTGGAACGAATTCTAAGGAACGGTCTTTCATAGATCACTTCGGTCGCGGCTTTCTACTTATAGTTCCCGGGAACGGGAAACGGTCGGTCTCGTTCCCGAACGGCAAGTCGGCCGATCTCGTTCCAGCCCCGGTCCCGTTCCCACCTGTCTCGGTCTCGGTCTCGCTCGGCCGGACTCGTCCTCCTTCGCGTGGCCACTCATCGCAGTTCCATTGCCGACTGCTCATAGTTAGTTCAGTATCGAGTTGTTTGTTTCGTTCGCTTCGCACACCTATTCTGGATCTGTTTCAAACCCTTTTTTGAACTCTGAACTTCTGGTTCGTTTCGTATTCGATTCAGTGTCCACGACCGGTAATTAAAATATATTTTATAATTACGTCAATTACATAAAAATTACGTGGTATGTAATATATACTTCACTATTTCGATAAACAGCAGAAGAAATACTTGTAAAAAGGCAAGATTTTTGTTAGTACACATGCAAAGGACATCGGCACGCACACACGAGTGGCCATTTTCCGTCTTTTTTTTATCCAAGTTAAAAGAGAATGTTCATTGTTATGGAAGGCAGGCCGATTTACGACAGAATGAAGCCCGCGCTTCGTAATCGAGTGTCTGGTGTCACATTTTGTAAAGAGAACATGATAACTCCTACAATATTATTTCAGTGGTGCAAGGTGGCGCACGAAAAATCGTCCCCGAGTACTAGAATGCTCATTCTCGCTTACCAGTCGTCATCTATTGTTTCGAAGTTGTTTGCGTTAGCTTATTTGTAATTTCTTTACTGCCTAATTATTACATGTTTATCTATTCTGCTCGTAGCGGTCAACAAATTGTGCGTAATTGGCAAGCAGTCTGTACTCGGGCCGGCTTTTGATGCGCCACCTCATATTATTTCACTGCCATCAGCCACATAACCATACAGTTGGCTAAACGAGATGTTTTGCAGAAGCACGGAAATTACAATCGTTTTGAATAAAAACGCTGTACTCCAGGGGGGAGGCAAGTGCCCCTCTTGGCGTCTACCATCTTCAGTCACCTATGCTACTAATTTTCAATTTTTCGTAAGAACTATATACCAAGCACAATTGAACGGTGAACGAGTAAAAATGAACGGTTCCCAAAAAAGAACTATCAGCAGTGAACTAGTTCCCATGAATGAACGACTTTTCCCATCTCTACTTTATATGGATTGAAATGATGGATTTGTCTCTCAAGCGACTTCCAATGAGTGGACCACGTTCGAAGTCTCTGAGTTCTACTGACCCAGCCACTCTGCTGTTACTGCTTCTTTACTGACAACCTAATACTCCTCGCCTCTTTATACACTGCCGGGTTCGTCTCCCGTGACACTAGTGGACAATTCCACATTTCATAGTTGTGTGCAGATAGTTTTAAACACCAATGCTATAAATTATACGTGAGCGGGAGATGGTTACACGATCACTTGTTGTCAAATGGTTCAAATGGCTCTGAGCACTATTGGGACTCAACTTCTGAGGTCATTAGTCCCCTAGAACTTAGAACTACTTAAACATAACTAACCTAAGGACATCACACACATCCATGCCTGAGGCAGGATTCGAACCTGCGACCGTAGCGGTCTCGCGGTTCCAGACTGCAGCGCCTAGAACCGCACGGCCACTTCGGCCGGCACTTGTTGTCAATTCTACACTATCTGCAGAACACTAGTGTGCTTTCTTAAGGGGGAAACCAACACTTTCCGTGTAGTTTGCTACCTATTTCGCATCGTCTACCACAAAGTCTCTGCCTGCTACTGTGTAAGAGGATTTTAATATCCAAAACAACCAAGTAAGCAGCTCACTGTGCAGATTGCTGCTGTGGAGGTACACTATAATCTTAACGGTTGTAAAAAGCCGCTGCCTACTACCTTTTTCCTCCGGCACAGGCAGAAATTACCTAGCTGGCAACAGAGCCACACAGTGCAAACCGCAAGAAGGGGAAGGTCAGCATTAAATCCGGGCGCGCAGATCGTACCTCATAGGCAGGCCTTACGTAAGGTGCGAACGAACAGGAAACAATGATTGCGCACAATGCCGCGGTAAGCGATGGCGGCCATTGCTGCGACGTGTTGAGCAGGCGCGTTCTCAGGCCGGGCCTGCCCCGGCACGACTCTGGTCGCGGCTTTCTCAGCGCCGCAGCGTAACTCACTCCACACGGTCCCGTCTATTCGCGTCTTCCACTTGGCTACCCTATGTGGTTGCCATGAGGATGACGTCAGCACACGCGGTAACAATGCCCGACCCGACAGCCTGGGCAGTCCAACAACACGAATCTGTCTCACGAAGGAAAACATTAGCTCCATGTCAAACATGATTCAACAGGTCGTGAGAGGTCAGGGAACTAACAGGACATTTTCACTTCACCCTCTAGGTGTGTCGTCCACCTTCACACGTGCAGTTCGATATTTGCACTGTGCAAACAAGCCGTACATCAACTAGGTTAGTTTGAACAGTGGAATAATTTACAGGGTGTGATTAATTTGAAGTGGTTCACGTTTCCATTCCTAAACTCTATGAACCTTTTACAGGGGTCAGTTACAAGCTTGGGATGGGAAACGTATTGTTGATTTCGCATGGGACCACGAACAGAAACATGTAAAATGTTACCGGAGTTGCAGTTTACATAAAAATGGAATTAACTTCGGTTTGAATCCCAAGTCTTCACTCAGTACGTGTGTATTTTATTTCTTCCACGTATCCATTTGCGAAGTTCATCAGGTGAATTTGCAATTGCGAATAATGGCTGCCGTCGGCTGTAGAATGGAATGACGACAATGAAAGTTTGTGTCAGACCGGGACTCGAACCCGGATTTCCCGCTTATCGCGAGCGGTAGCCTATCTGTGCACGACTCACAGCCAGACACAAACTTACATATGCCGACAGTTGATGGTTGAATTGTTCGCTATAGCAAGCAGAAATCTACAGATACCAGTATTTGAATGCTGGCCCCTATTTTGAGCAGAACCGATCAAGTAGAATCTTCCTACACGTCGGACAGGGGCCTGAAGACGGCGTAGTAAATCGCCGAAACTGGTAGCCAAATAAAATAAGTTAGATGGCTGAAAGGTGATTGATTTGACATCCTGTAGCGAACAGCTGAGTGCTACAAATATCTCTGAAAACATGGACATACAGGGATTTGTGAAGGCTGTGTCTGTGAGTAATATTAAAGTATAAAATTTAAGGTCTAGTAATGAGTGCGCGACGGTTTGTCAAGTCACGCTGCGTTTTTGAAAGAGACTATCTTTTTTACGTAATTACCCTGCCGTCTGACTAGGTCGTTTCATTGTAAAATGAGGGAAAATAATGGCATTTTTATCTTGATATGCTTATGCTGACATCCCTTCAATTTTATTTAAACGATTTTCTATTTCTTCTAATTTTTAGAAAGTTTTCGCTGTACTTCCAAATTAAGTTCTGTTCAGACTAGGACGCCTGAAAGAGCTCTCTACACACAGAGATGTATGGTAGAATAGACGAAAAGTGAAAAGTAATTTTTTTAAATTAGTTTTAACAAAAGGCTATATTTTCAGATTTTGCACTTATCGCATGAAGCAGACTTTCATGCTCTCTAAGAAGGCAATTGAACGGATGTAATACATTATAACTTGTATTTAATGCTTTATTTATATTTAAAATACTGTAGTGTCCACATCTGTAGTGGGAGTGTGACAAGAAAGATGGTTGTCCTTCACGAGGAGCCTTACAAAAGTACAAGATGCTGCTTTTCAGAACGAGTTAAAAAACATATCGTTTCCCCTTACATACATCTCGCCTATTGACGACGTGCTAAAACTAGAGAAATAAGGACTCAAACAGAACAGCATTAGTCACTGAGGGGTATGTTAGATACCAGGCCAGGTATCAGTATCACAGGTGTAGAAATTAGATAATTTGGTACCTGCGCACTATACAGCTACAAGGAGATACTGGAAGGCTTACACGCTCTTCTTACATCAGCCGGAAAATCAACGCCAGTGTGGCGGTTTTTGTGTATCATCAACATGGACAAATGCAATGAATATGGATGATACGATACTCTATGGTATTCTGCGGTTTGAATTCACTTTTTTTTTTTTAGTAGTTGCATTGATTTGATTTTGTAAATGACACTGACAATATTATACACATGTATAATGCTGCATTATTCATACTACAACTTCTCCCGGTATTATTTTGTTCAAATTGCACAAGAATTCGACCTGACGTAGTGTAATAATGTTGACTGTAAGCTGTGTTCATATCACTAAAATTACAGGTCGTACATCAGAGCTTTTATAATTTTTGTCTTCGATGGATTTAGTTATTCTTAGCAAATTGATCATGAAAAGGAACCACAGAATACCACCCGCACACAACACTGACGTATGCTACCAAAAATATTTTTTTTTCGTGGTTCGTGCTTAGTTTTTAATTTTGGCCTCATACATCAGCAATGAAATCTTGTTCAACAATAAATACCATCAGCACTGTTCTTAGAAAATGCAGTCTGATTCGATTAATTTTTTTCTTTTATAAATAGAGTTCAGTACCACCGGTGCACATTTATTTCTTACACATCGGAATATTGTTTGCAGTTTCAAGTAATTTAAATTTGCCGCTGTGTGAAAAGTTAAGATGGCGGCCAACAAAAGATAGAGGATTTCTTTTTTAATTAATATTTTCCTTTGCTCAATAAATAATTAATCATTTAAATTGATGCCACCAATAAAAAAAATATTAAATTGTTTTGCAAATTAGTTTAACACAAACCCATGTTATTTTCAATTAGAAGTACAGACGAAGTTGCTATATAATCGCAACTAACAATGGCTCCGCTTCTTGCAACTATGATAAAGCAATTAATACAAAATTATAATTAAAAGAGGAAGTGATTTATCAATAATTAATCATAAATAGTTTTAACGCATTTGGCTCTATTTGTTTTTACCAGCAAATGAACATAAAAGTACAATTACTTTACATTAAATGTTTTTCATTCAACAGACCTCAAATCGATTCGCGTCTTGGGTCGTCTACGTACATAAGAAGAAGACGACAAAAGGGTACAAAACAAAACAATGACATAGATTAACAAAGAATGTGAGACAAATATTGCCTCTGTTTTACATAATTATCATCTTTTTAAGAAATAATTACATAATTGAATGAATATTAACCACACGTTCATATTCCACTCGTAATAAATATAAATATATATATATATATATATATATATATATATATATATATATATATATATATCGAAGATGTTATACTGTACCCTTTCAGTTGTTCATGTAAACTACGAATTTCTTCGAGCCTAGTGTGTATGGGAGTGTCTCACGAGGTACAGATTGTCTGGGGAGTCTGGTAAAAGTCACTCACCGCTCTCTACTCACCCAGTGTACTTCCCTGACGACTCACTGATGACTGGCCGTGTCTGGATGTTCTCCAGGTGTAACGGACGAGACTGGCCGATTGGATTGGTGACGAATATGGATTGCAGCACCTCACCTGGAACGAAGGTTACACGTGCCCATTTTCTGCCTTGGACACTAATTTTTAACCTATGCGGAGTTCTGCCCATGCGGCCCGCTCTGGAGACAGCGCTTGGTGCCCACTATGTTCTCGACTTTGCGTCTTGCTCAGAGGCTGTGGGATATGAGCTGCACAAAGCTGAAGTAGGTCCGCGGACGTTGCCGAGACAAGCAGGTAATGTGCGCTACGCAGCAGAAGGCGGATGCCGTGGCAGGAAGCCAAAGTACGTTCAGGGAGCCAAACGTTTCTGGCACACATATGCTTTCTACTGCGTCTTCATGCCGCACAACTTTCGAAAGAAGAAAAACTGATTGCACAAACTTTTTTCGCTGTAAAGTTTACAGGTCAAATCGGAATCGATTTTGCTAACTTGACCAAATATCGCTTTTCCGAGAGTCATTTGTTTTACAAGCGAATGATGTGTGTAAATCTGCTGTTCCAGTTTCGTCAGCACGATGAAGTGAGGTTATCAGTACTTTCGCAATTTTTCCTTTCGGATGTCTGCGAACTGTTATGAAGGAGTAAGAGAAGCAGTCTGTGAAAGATGAAATGTTTGAAAATCTTATGTACCTCAATTAAAGCATTAATAATGTTTTATTATTACCATATAGTTCAGGCACACAGAGAAGCCTTGTGATGACTCAAAAATTTCCGAATGAGAAAGACACATTCCTATTCCTGTGTGCAGAATAGGAGGATGTTTCGTCATCAACCGCTGACTGAATACGAGAGCCTTTCCCACTAAAAAGAGAGCGTGAGTGAGCAGTTTGCAAATTAGCAGGCCATGCAGGATACAGGATTGCTGCAAATCAGTTCGTATTTTCCAGTCGGGGAAATATCATCATTTATGTATCTTGTCCCACCCAACACAAATAAAATTTTCTTCTCTTCACGTAAATAGAGGAAATGATCAACTGCCTGGTCAGTCGGAAACCAACATTCCTTCACTCTCTTTCCCGTTCCTACCGTTTATCCTAACGTACGTGATCAGCTGTTTTGATGATTTATCAAATTTATTTTAACTATGTGGGTTGATGTTCTTCCTGTCACCAATGTTCAGTTAACAAGATCAAGACATCCCATTCTCACCACAGCTTGGACTCTCATGGAAACTGAATACGATTCCATCGATTCCCCACAATGCCTGAAGTTGCCCTGCATCCAGAAGAAACCCCGTGGATTCGACCAGCCTCGGGCAGTATGGACTATGTTGAATCGCATCCGAACAGGCCATGGACGATGCGCAGCCACTCTCTACAAGTAGGACAAATCTTCATCACCATCCTGTGACTGTGGTGCAGAACGACAGAAGGTGCTAACGTTGTATCGACATGTCCCACACGTGCGTGCAAGGGTCGTTTCGAAGATTTCCTCACAACGACGAGTGATGAGATAAAATACATAAAAGACCTTGATATCAATCTATAGCTGTTGTTATTTGTCTTATTATATCGAAACTTCTTGGCAGATTAAAACTCTGTAGCCGGACCGAGACTCGAATTCGGGACCTTTGCCTTTCGCGAGCAAGTGCTCTACCATCCGATGAAGGGTTGTGAGTCGTGCTACGGTAGCTCAGATGGTAGAGCACTTGCCCGCGAAAGGCAAAGGTCCCGAGTTCGAGTCTCGATCCGGCTACACAGTTTTAATGGTTCAAATGGCTCTGAGCACTATGGGACTTAACTCTGAGGTCATCAGTCCCCTAGAACTTTGAACTACTTAAACCTAACTAACCTAAGGACATCACACATATCCATGCCCGAGGCAGGATTCAAACCTGCGACCGTAGCGGTCGTGCGGTTCCAGACTGAAGCGCGTAGAACCGCTCGGCCACTCTGGCCGGCACAGTTTTAATCTGCCAGGAAGTTTCATATGAGCGAAGACTCCGCTGAAGAGTTAAAATTTCATTATGTGTTATTCTATGCTGGAGAGCAGTGTTTAAATGTTAATTTGTAGAAATTTGTAATCTTTATGTATATATTGCCATACGATGAATAAATAGATAACCTATTGGAGGGAATTCGTGGCGCTATTTACCTGTGAATCGTGTAAACTTTGTTCTTTGTGTTACCATGTTTTAACTGTTGGTATATCACATTTTTGGGCACAGATCAGAGTCTAGTCCATCATTTTACTAAACGAGCAGATTACACTCAGGCTGGCCGGTGGATGTAACGTATCACCGTGCTGGTTTGGTACAGATCTGCCTGACTTAATTGTCACGCAAGACAACACGTTGCGCCTTAAGCTTTATAAGTAGCTGTCACTTCCTTCATTCTGCATAACATGAAAAACTTCAGGCATGTTAAACAACATTTTAAAAAGAAAATAGTAACCTGACAACCCAATCACAACTGAATTGCGGTCGTATGTTGACATGAATCTGAAATCAAGCAACGACAATCTCAGTTCCAGAATCGGTAATGGAGAGTTTACGTGACCAAAGAGGAAATCAATTTACGGAAAATTGGGGCACCCATATAGAAGTAATGTAGGGCGCTGCGAATACTCGCAACGCAGACCAGAGTGGCGCCTGCAGCGATTCGTCAGCTGGTGTGTCCGCCTGCTCGCTGGCAGAGTCCGTGGCCCGCTTTGCCAGGCTCTCAAGGCCCTGTGCGCCAACTCTTGTTCCGTGACGTCACCGTTACTGTTCCGGGAGCTCTAGCGAATGTCTGGCAGCCGGACCGTTCCCTCGAGGTGAAGTGTCACTCCGAGGCGGCCACCAGCTGGCTGGTTATCAGTAAGGTGAAGGTGAATGGTTTTAAGTAAGCTGAAGTTGCCATCAACCCCAAGGTTGCTTTGAACACCACAGTGGACGAGCAGACATGATCGTATTGAAGTTGGTGTCCTGCGACCTTTGAACTGTCTTACCCAGCCAGTTAACAGAGGTACATACAGTTTAACGTGGACTCCGAACTTCACATTAACAAACATTGCAAAAGGTGTAAGAAGTAACAAGTTAAAATCCCAGAACTAACCAGTGCTCGAACCCAAGTCCTTTGCATCTATGGTCTGCCATCTTACTACTTTTTGTTTTTGTTTATTTTTTGTGTCTCTTTTCAAAAATGCCTTCAATGGATAGTTTCTCATCATATATTTCTCTTATACATTTCGTTAATACGTAACGTATAATACTCCTCTGCAACTTAATGTAACAACCACCGTTCCTCTTCGAAGCAAAAGAAAGTCCCCTTTCGAAACATTAACATGATGCCTCTTCACAACAAATAGTACTCCTCTTCCAAATCATATAAAACTCTTTTCCCGGAGGAAGCAAGATCCCAGTACTTTAAGAAAAAGCTCCTCATCTAAAATCAAATAAATATTCTCTTCTAAAACAATGATTGCTTCTGTTTTAAAACAAACCGGGCTCCGTGCTTCTCTTCTTTGTTTAAAACAAAGTGTCTCCTCTTTCAGAACAGCGGTTTTTTCCAAACGCAAACAAGACACCTCTTCTAAGACGAACAAGGCTCCTCTTCTAGAACAACCAAGACTTCCCCAATAGGATGACGAAAATTCCTCTTTTAAAGTAACCCTTTCTCCTTCGTCAAAAACAAAGACCCGTCGTCTAAAACAAGCCCGACTCCTCTTTCAAACACCAACGACTCCATTCTTCTAAATCAGACAAGCATTTCTTGTCTAACGTACAAGCTCCCTTTCTAGAATAACCAAGACGTCTGTTTTTAAACAAGAAGACTCCTTTCATAAGGCAAACAAGGGACTTTCTTTTAAATTTCAACTAAAATAATCTTCTGGAATTAATAGTGGGTAACGTAAATATTCATTTATTGTATGAAGATGGTATCTGTTCTTTCGGACATGTACAAAAGAACAGATACAATTAGTGATCTTGCAGCTCTCGGAGAATGAAATTACAATGAAATCCAGACCATTAGCTGCTTACAGATGTTGATAAATACCAACGAGGACAGTTGAAAATGTGTGCCCCGCCCGGGACTCGAGCCCGGGATCTGCTGATTACATGGCAGACGCTCTATCCGACTGAGTCACCGAGGATACAGAGGATCGTGCAACTGTAGGGACTTACCTCTGGCACGCTTCCCGTGAGACCACAATTCCAACTTACTGCCCACACACTACATTTTTAGTGGCCCAACCCACTATGCTCATTACTCGCGGCAGCCAATCTATCGATTCCCGTAAGAGTTTGAGCGATATGAGTACATGCGCACTGAAAAAGATCATTTCACTGTAATTTCATTCAGTGTAGGTTCATTCTGCTGCACTAACGACTTTCGCTCATTCCGAGTACTATCAGTATCATTCTGTTCTCTAGCACGGGTCAGTAAGGCAGTACAACAGTCGAAAATCGGGCGAAATTATCTTTGTATTTCGCATATTGTAGCCGTTTGTTGTGCTCCATTTTCAGGTAATACCAATAGCCTTCGAGACTCACTTCCATTTGCTTGCTAATTGAATAGTAAGTATAAATGGCTAGGAACCAGAAAAATGCCACACTTATCCGAGAATAGAATGTTTTCTGTGGATGACGAAACAGCTCTATTTGCGAGGGGCTAAGCCCTATTTTATGTAGATTGCTGTCTGCGGAAATTTTTTGGTGGATAACACAGAAATCATGTATATGAACTATTTGCCCATATCTTTTTCCAGTCCCTGCAGTGACTCTCAGTTTCAGCGTTGCTATAATATTGTTGGCGTATTACACTCTATATCTTTCTAGTTGTTGGGTTTGGTGAAACTGATTTTTCTGTGTAACTACCACTGTCACACACCTAACTGTAAAATTAACGACTTCAATTTCAACCTTATGTATTCCCTGTCGCAAAGCATTTGTCAGTGGCAAGGCGCGCGTATGCCGAGAGTCAATTCACAGTCGTAAAGAAACGCATCAAGAGTAACGAAATGGGATACGTATTCGTTATTCCGTGCAGCTACTGATTTGGTCATAATCGATCACGAACAGAGTGCGCTGTATCGTTACTCGTGACTTAACGAACAGGTGGAACACGAAGGCTACAAAATGGACCCGAAACGGGCACGAATTTTCGTGAGCGAAAGACGACGTGTGTAATTTGGAGTCTTTACTTCGAGCCCCATGGAACATTCGGTACTCGGCAACGAATACGTACGATTTGCTACAGACCTGATTAGCAATTTCGGCAGGTGCCAAGCTCGCAGAAAAAGCCTATGTACCATTTGGTTCCCCTTCACGCTTATTTTCCACAATACAGTGCAAGAGCTGCTGTTGGGGTAAAACAACTTTCTACTCTACATCCGAAGAAATTAAGCGATGGAGACAACGTGTCATCCAACCTTGCTTGAAGGTGTAGTCCATAATCATTGGAGATGGGGCACAAGCTCTGGTTGGGAAAGGAACAAAAAGGAAATTGTCATTCTTTTCAAAGATAAGAAAAAGATGTTTGCCTTAACCAGTTTAGGTAAACCACGGGAAACCTACATCTGGACGGCTGGAAGTGGATTTGAATCGTTGTCCTCCCGAATGCGAGTCCAATGTCCAATGACTGCGCCACCTCTCCGTACTTTCTTTTGCTGTACGTACATGAAATACGAGATGTTGAGAATGCAGGAGGGTATCACGTTACACATCAGCTGCACCAATATTAGTTCCTACCTCCCCTCTCCTATCTCCTCTCTTTATTGTGTGTGTGTGTGTGTTCGTGTCTGCGTGTGCGTTTGAAGCGTACGGGCGCTCAATGCCGAGGTGATCCGTGCTCTTACACATATTAAAAGAAACGAATGCGGATAAAACAACTAAAATTTTTTTCATACTGTGAGGAGGAAACATATGAAATGACCCTCATTCACTCGCTCCGACCTTACCCGCGTTGACCCAAACAATCACACTGTCTTTCTTCTCTTGTCGTTGAACCTCCGACCCACGTAACAACGTCCCTCACATTATTACCACTATTATCACGAGAGAAATAGTTGCATGAAAACAGCGTGTACCTTGAATTGTCTCGTAATGTACGCTACCGTAATTTTAAGAGCAAAACGTTATATGGCAGATAATGTCTTTCCTCTTCTGGTGGACGCTGCGGATGGCTTCCACGACGCTCTCGCAGTGGTTAAAGAAACCATTGAGAAACGCGCATTTCTCTCCGGAATCTTCTAAATCTCTTTTGTAAATCGACTTAGTAAAAACTGACAAACGAAACTGATGTATCGACCACCCAGGAGTTTTGTGAGTGTAGGATCTCAAACACAACCTTCATCAGCTAGTCTGTGTAAAGATAGTCGGAGTCCAGTGGCTCGTCGATATCAGGCGAGCATCGAGGGCTGGAATATTCTGAAAGAATTCGTCAGAAAATTTGAAAGTTCATGTTTCATGCAATTCATTTAAGGACTGAAATAGCAACGAACTGTCACAACCGTCGCAACACCATAGTTTATACGATTTAATATCGAATTATTAGTATTTCACTTAGCGTTATTAGTATTTCACTTAGCATAACGACTGTGAACACAGGTCTGCCGAATACGGCTATGCAAGCTAGTGAAAAGTAAAATGTTGTTTTCATCCCCATAAGATCGGGGAAGTCAGTCTCTGTAATTATTTTTGGTAGTAGTGGTTATACCTCTTCCTGCCTTGCATTATTTAGTTTCCTGCAAATTGTCGCTTCCACATGTAGACTCTGTCAGATTTGTTGTTGGCAGCAGGTACGCGCGGCCTTTTCCTGGCTGGACTGTTTTCTGCAACCGGTCAGGTCAAAAGTCCAGGGTGGTTTTAATTAAACTTTCGCTACTTGAGTCAGTGTAGACGGAAAACTACGTACTGTATGGGTACCCAACTTCGTAAGAACGAAGTCCAGACGGTGCGCTGCAGGATTTCAGTTGTTAGTAGTGTTAGTGTCATGACTTGTCGTTAGTCGACGATACTGGTACATCGACGTAGGGTTGAAACACAAGCAGCAGTGAGCAGACAGAGCAGTTGCAGACAGTCAACACGGGTCTGGACAGGATGAGCAGGGCTTTACTCGTAAAGCTGTCTTATTAAACAGTAACAATAGTGCTGCTGCTCTTCGAGAATATCGATGCTTTAGAGGAATTCTGAGAGGTTCTCTTTCCGCTCCGGAGTTGAAGAACGTGATTTGGAAGTTGGAATTAACTGGGGTTTGGGAATTGCTCCTGGGGGAGGCCGACGGCCAATTGCGCCACAAACTGTTGAAGAAGTTGTTGTTGCCATGGCTGAGAATTCTGGACACAATGTGTGCTCTTCGAGCAGTGGTCGACCTGTGTCGCGACAACTCGAACATCCCGGGGTCCATCGTTCGAAAACTCGGGCAACAGTAGGAGCCCCAATGGTGGGGCTCCACGCTATGGTGGATGCAAGGTGTCGTCACAATGAGCAATGTCTGTAACCTGGAGATAAACATGGTACGCAATTAACGATTGTTACCCTCTCATGTGGAAATTAAAATCTGTTTTGTTTCAATGCCTTAAACGTTCCCCCTTTCCCTCATGACAGTAAAAATTTTTCTACAAAGTTTCCTCGTTTTACGATCTGTCGTTTGTCATGAGGACCCTCCCAAGAAGCAAAGGTTTAATTATAGCCACCCTGTAAATTCGGTTGGGCCGTCCCTTAAGTAGGCAACTGAAAAGTATCCACTACTACCATAGCTTGTAATTTTCTAGACTTCCTTTCCATCCTTGAGATTCTTGGTTCAAATGGCTCTGAGCACTATGCGACTTAACTTCTGAGGTCATCAGTCGGCTAGAACTTAGAACTAATTAAACCTAACCAACCTAAGGACAACACACACATCCATGCCCGAGGCAGGATTCGAACCTGCGACCGTAGCGGTCGCACGGTTCCAGACTGAAGCCCCTAGAACCGCACGGCCACTCCGGTCGGCCCTTGAGATTCTTAATTTTCTTGCTACTTTATTCTCCGAAACTCAGCTGGAAAACTTGGAAATTAATATAACGATGCAAAAATATAAAATAAGATAAAATGTTCTTTGATTAGAGGAATGAAAGTCATAACTGCTGCCCCCTCCCCTCTTCCCTCCTGGTCGAGATACAAGTCGAGGCGGAAAACGAGTTCTGCTGAAAAAACGTAGCTGAGAGTTTCGAAGTGGTGGCCTTCAGTGGCGGAGCGCTACATAGTCGGACGAGAATGGCTGTAGGAAATTGGCCGTCGCCCTGCTTAGGAAATATCCCAGCTACCGTCTGAGACGATTTGGAGAAGGAGCTGAAAATGTCACTTGAAGTGACTGGAGGCAGATCTGAACCGAGGCTAAACCGTCACCGTGTCTCTTCCTTCTTTTTTAATTGCGACGAATGCGGAAAGTATGCTTGGTTCGAGATGACGATCCCGGATCTTTTGTACGTTAAATGGGTGAGTTGTCGTTATGCGACGCACAGGAACTAGAAAGACAGTATCAAATTATTAAGAGGGCTCACAAACCCTCAGTTTAAATTCTGCAGCTTGTCACGTATGACGTTACATTTGAGTGAAATAAATGTACCACTGCCGGAGACATCTGCGCAGTTCGTGCACACCGCTCCTCTGTGCGTAAGACTAGTCTTTTGCGATGACAAACTGCGCAGTTCCCTCTGGCAACTGTACAGTTCGCACAGGCTTGCATCGCCGGCCATCTTTTGTAATCCATGAAAAAAAATGATGATAGTTTGACTTTTCTTTGAGGCTACCGGAATCTTGATGAATTTTCGGACATAGGATGTGTTTCTATTAGAACCGTGTAAAAAAGCGGCCTCGTACGATGTTTTAATAGAAAAACTGGAGGATGGAGTGACAGCAGTCAGTCCAAAGAAGAAATTAAATAAGCTGTAACCCTCTATGGGAAATATAGAAGCAACACAGGTGCAGCGACACAAGAAGTTGTGGCTCTCTTTTTCCTGTCATCCATTATGAATTTATCGTCACGAACTCTATAGGAAACGCCAGAACTGGGAATGAAATTGGGAGGAAAGTTGAATGTAGCCTACACATTTCCCTTCAGATAACTTCCAGATATTTACTTGTACGGATAATAACGCAGTTCGACTGAAGGATTGTGGGCCCTTGTAAATTTACTTAGATAAACAGAAACGCACGGCTCGCAGAGCGATGACCCACACGTACGCAATCAGGATGGCGGTGCAGCGAGTGAGAAAGAGATGCAGTTTGCGTCAGAGAGGGGGCAGGCAGGGCGCAGCCGGGTGGGTAGCAACAGGCGGGGAAGCCCCGGGACAAGGTGCTGGCGGCGCCACTGTAGTCAGCCCAGCACAGCAAGCTAGTTCTTACCACCACTTTCGTCTTCAGCAACTGCGCTCTTAACGCAGCCTTACTGCTTTCCCACTTGCGACTTGTTCCTGTCTCTAAAAGTCACTTCCACGAAGAGAATCATCTGTCAATGATAAAATGATAAACCAGTGTCTTTAGCGAGGTGTAAAACGAAGCACTCAACCAGTTACAGGTTTAAAACGGAACCGTAGGACGCTCCAAGTCGGCATCTTCATGCGCAGAATGTCGTCATAGCAACGCGTAGTTTCAAGAGTTAGATGAAGTAGCAGGACCACGTAGGGATCGAATCTTCGGATTTGTACGGTGTCATAACACAGTTACAGCTAACTGACCGCCAGGGCCGTTTCTACCATTACGCAAAACTAGGCGACCGCCTAGGGTGGTAAACTTTAGGGGCGGCAAAGGGCAGAAAAAATTGATTTCATATCAAATGGTGAAAAAGTTGAGGAAATCTGGAGGAAAAAAAGAAAGAGAGGAGAAATTAACACACCAGACTGTTTTCAAAAGCATATGAAACCGTTACTTAATAAGTCTTTACTTACTCTGATGAAAGTTAACACATTGTCTCTACGTTCAAATGTGTGTGAAATCTTATGGGACTTAACTGCTAAGGTCATCAGTCCCTAAGCTTACACACTACTTAACCTAAATTATCCTAAGGACAAACACACACACACACACCCGTGCCCGAGGGAGGACTCGAACCTCCGCCGGGATCAGCCGCATAGTCACGCATTGTCACTAAAAACCGAAGCAGCTGCTACTGAGAACAAAACGTAATCAAAGATTCTTGCGATTAAAGAAAATACGTATTTGACACCAAATTTGGTTTCATTGATTTAGTTAGCTGAGTTCTACTTGAAAATGTTCGGCACATTCTTTCTATTTCAATTATTTTCGAAAATTGCTATAACTGATGACAAGAAATAAGAAATTGGAGAAATTTGTTGTCCTCAATGACTTTTGAAAGAACTGAGGAGAAAGCACGAAAATTGAAAGCTGTCCCCAGAAAATGAGGATATCTGGTCACCTTAGTTTAATGATTAAATGTATAACAGATGATTGGAGTTGCTCTGCCGTTGGATGTTGGTGGTTTTGGAGGGCTGGCTGGCTCTGAGCACTATGGGACTTAACATCTATGGTCATCAGTCCCCCAGAACTTAGAACTACTTAAACCTAACTAACCTAAGGACAGCACACAACACCCAGCCATCACGAGGCAGAGAAAATCCCTGACCCCGCCGGGAATCGAACCCGGGAATCCGGGCGTGGGAAGCGAGAACGCTACCCCACGACCACGAGATGCGGGCAGGTTTTGGAGGGGGCGGGGATATCTCGAACGCCCAAGGTAGTAAAAAAGAGGGGCATTATTTGTCAGTTGTCGCCTAGGGCGACAGAACACGTAGCAACGGCCCCACCGACCGCAGCCTAGTAGAACACAGGCTGTTCTTATTCGAGAGCTCTGGAACGCATAATTTATTCAGCCCTACAAGAAGACTTACGAGGAACTTATTTTAGCATATCCTTCAACTGAGTTACATGTTTAAATCATTTCATTAATGTATTAACTAGCATTTTTGCTGGAAATTTATACTAATAAACACATAAATATAACTTGCACTTTCACATTAAGGTGTTAAATTCCAGACACTCTTAACTGCTAAGATAAAAAATTTTCATTGATAAGATAGTAGCACAGTTATATAAGTATACTTACGTCATAGCACAGGTTAAATAGTATGACTATTTGGAATTTCTTGGTTTATCAGTAATGTTAAGACTTTGTTATGAAGGACAAAAAATGGACTTGCATGAAGAACTAAAAATTTTTCAATCACGGCACAGTACGGGGTAATAGGCTGCCAAATGATAAGCTAGAACGTAAGAGTTTAAATTTCTTCAAAAATTTCTCCAGTGTGGAATGCTGCTTTTATTAATGTAAAGCGTTAACTGAAAAAAAATTGTCTTAACATAACTTGATAAACAAGAAATACCACGTAATCACACTATTTAATTAGTACCATGTCATTAATGTGATTATATCAAAAACATTGTATTTTCATTGCTTGTACTATCTCAGCAAATTGAGATAAATTTATCTCGGCAGTTAAAAGTCTTTGAAATGTAAAAGTCTCAGTGTGAAAGTAATAATACATTACTTGTTTATTACTGTGCTCTGTGTGTCAGGCTGTGTGTCAGGCAAACAAATTTCAAGCAAAAATATAATTAAACACATTAATGAACTGATTTAAATACACAGCTCAATTGAAGGATACACTAAAATAACGAATCTTTCTGTACAGTGTTAAATTTTGGTACATAATGTCAGTGGGACATCCAGAAAAGAATCCGCTTTTACACTTCAGATTAATGTAATGCACACATAACTGTAATGCACCTGATGATGGCAGCATGGTGCTGGAACGTGTCATGCTAGTTAGTAAAAAGCCATTGAAACAGTAGAAATTTTCTGATAAAGTTATAGTACAGTCGCCGACGATAACCAACTCCATACAACATGGATAAATGTAAGTGTTTATGCTGTATTTGGTAGGCAATTGCCGTTGATGGTGGGAGCCGGTCTCTAGTGGCCGCAACGGAAGCTGCGTCGCGTGGCTGCCCACTGCGTCGGTAGTAGCCACTAGCTGCTGTGCGAGTCGCTTCTCCCGCCTGCGCAGCTCCGTGCGTGTCCGGGTCAACACTCCGAGACTCCTGACGCAAGCGTCTTACCGTCGGCAGAGAACAATGCCCCTGCATTCGCACACAGCCGACACCGCCCGAGGCAAAAGCAGCGTCTGCAACTCCAAGTCACCACTCTACATGTAGCTATCTGCTTGAGCATTTTCGTGAACCAAGGCTATAAGCAGTTCTTATGGAACTTGCACTCTCTTACGTAACGTCTAAGCGATGCAGCGTGAGTATTCTTTCAAAATAAGTGTAATGATATAGTTCTTCTTACTTTCGACGCTCACCTGTTTTGCCTAAGTATCGAAAAAAACCGCACTTATAGGAGAACTGCGGACGCATGTAGTTTGAGAATTATGGCACATAATCTCAGCTTGTGAGGACAAATTATTTCTTTCTGGGACAACGGTGGTATTACGGATAATAAAGAAGAAAGCTAGGGAATTATTCGGGCAAACTCGGATTATGGAAAGGATGAGGCAGGCAGTCGGGCCGGCCGTTGTGGCCGAGCGGTTCTAGGCGCTTCAGTCCGGAACCGCGCTGCTGCTACAGTCGCACGTTCGAATCCTGCCTCGACCATGGCACAGTCCACCGCTCCTCAGCCAAACGGATTTACAAAATACATGAAGAGAAACGCTTACTAAAAATGGGGACATAAAAAACACAGTAAATGTAGATGATGATAGTTAAAATGTACACTAATACGGAGACAGGCATCAAGCCTGAACGCCACCGGCCGCTGTGGCCGAGCGGTTCTAGGCACTTCAGTTGGGAACCGCGCTGCTGCTACGGCCGCAGGTTCGAATCCTGCCTCGGGAATGGATGTGTGTGATGTCCTTAGGTTAGTTAGGTTTAAGTAGTTCTAAGTCTAGGAGACTGACGAGCTCAGATGTTAACTCCCATATTGCTTAGAGCCATTTGAACCATTTTTGAACTGAACGGCTCTGTTTTATATATCTTGCTGATACTTTCACCCATTATAGAGTGCCTTACGTATTTACTTCGTTTGCTTACGTTGTGCGCATAACTCCAATGTTTCCTTTTTCCTTCTCTGTTTATATAATGTACTTCATTAACCAGATAATCTTGCTCATGCGCTAGTGTGGGATTTTATCGTTCTTTTCTTGGAACGGCGTGCCGCAGGGTACGACAGGTCCTCAGGCGGTCACGTTCCTCTAACCACTTCTCTCGCCCATGCGGCGTTCTGGCGGGCGCTGATTATGTGGGGCAATCGGTTTTCATTCATTGGGCTTTTTTAGCTATTTGTTTTATAATTTTTACATTATTCTGTGTACTCGAAAAGCTGTTTATTATTTATGTCATTATCTGTAAAATCGCCACTTGAGCGTATGTCAATTACTGTCGCTTAACTTCTCCTTTTTAACAATCTAACCTTGGTCGTGTTTTATTCTATTGCTTTTTATTACTGTGATGCTTCTTACACCTTATAAGCCCATTACAGACCTTACTGATTGTATCCTCTTTTATTTTACGTCGTACAATTATCATAGAAGAATATGTGTACGCTTACAGTAGCAACATCTGGCGAGCTTGCAACATAAAACATTTTGTGGCTATTGTTCGGAAGTTTGTTCTGAACAGTACTGCAGTTGCCAAGAGGACTCGTGTGTATACTATTATTTATATATATTTGAAGATGCTGGCACTCATTTTGTGTTTAGCATTTGACGATGCCTCTATGACTCCAGTATATTAGGAGATGTTTTTATAAAACAGGTATGTCTCATCATATTTAAAGCGCACAAATGCACATGTATGTCAGTCACACTTCTCATCACGGTCTATTTTACTGTTTTAAGCTGTAGACAATCTGCTAGTTGTATTGGTCTTTTTTTCCATATTTTGCTGCAGATATGAAGATGGTCATTATAGACAGTAACTTATAGTCTGATGACATAAAAAAATTGTGACCATAGACGTGAAGTAAAGGAAATGCACTCTGTTTTCGTGTCACTATTCAAATCGTGACCATGTCGCAGCTTGTGATAAATACAATACGCTTCAAACTGAAGAGATGCACCAGAAAAACATTATGAGAAAATACAGGGAGATCGAGAGTGTTCACAAATTTAAGTATGTTGGGGAGATGATACAGACAAATGGAATAGGAAAGAAGCTCATGAACAGAGAAATTAAAAGATGAGTACAACATTTGCATGACTGGAAACATCCACAATAACTTATGCCTATAATGTAATGTAGAAGTAAAACCAGAAACGCTCGTCATAGATCTGACAGGTGCACTAGAAGATCTGGTAAAAAACTTTCTATAGCAAAGATCGCATAAGTACGTATTTATTTGCGACAGCCTTTGCTGTCATCTTCTGGTCTTAAAAATTTTTTGTTACAAAATGTATTCATTGTGAGTTGGAACGTTATGCCAAGTTGCCATGTTCGTAAAATGTAGCACATTATGCAAAGGTTTGTCAGAAATAATTGATTGTAAATTTTTCATTTCTAGTAAATCTTTCCATAATGTGCTACATTTTATCCGCTAAGATTAAAACTTGGTATGAGGTTCCAACCCACAATTAACACCTTTTGTAACAAAAATTTTTGAAGACCAGAAGATGACAGCAAAGCCTGTGGAAACCGTTTGAAGAAAATAAATAAGTATTTATGCAATCTTGGCTATAGAAAGTTTTTTGCCAAGTGAAACACCTCATTCCTCATTTCTCAACACGATTTCAAGCACTAGAAAATATCAAGAACCAAGAGAGAAGAAGCAACAGAAAAAACCATGGGTCCAGTAATACAGAAGAACACCACAGACTTAAAAATAACCGAAGAGATATGCGCATACTAAATGACATTACGAAACGATACAATATTGCAGAGCCTGTGTTATTATGAAGAGTGATGCAGTGTTCCTTGGGACGGAAATTTTACGTACGCATCAAGAGAATGCCAGACACCCGACAAAGTAAACAGATGTTGAAGTACACAAAAGACCTGAAGTGTGCAGGCATAACAGACTCGATAGTGAAGTAGAAAGTGATCCAAGAGGTCAAGAAATTCAAGACGTGAACAGCTTGGTCGGAAAAACGTAAGATAGCTCGGTGAAGAAGATTGGCGCCAGAGACAATGTCACATCAAGTTGAAGCTTCGCGTGGTCCTCTAGCAGTCTATACGTGTGTTATAATAATAATAGTAATAATAATAACATTAGTAATAACGATAACCACTTTTAGTAGCATGTTGTTTAGGAGGGAAGTAATGACACCCATGTCACGCCCCGTCCCTCGGATCTGTGCCTGCTAGCGCTGTAGCGTTATAGTTGCAAACTGCAGAGCGGGCGCTGCTGGCAACACGGGTGGCGGGTGATCCGCGCCTCCGTGTCCCCTGGAAGGCCACGCGGGGGCCGGCTTTCCAGGGCAAGGCGGCGGCGGGTCGCGTTTCCACGAGCTCGACAAGGCCGCACGGCCACCCAGGCCGCAGCCTCTACTGCGGTCGCGCCTCGACACGACCGCTGTCAGAGGGGCGGCAGGAGTGGTGAGAGGAAACTGTGTAGTATCGGGAGGTTATAATTAAAGTGCAGCTGCTCGCAGAGGTTGAGTGTGAGCTGTAATTTCACAGCGAAATTTGGTAGATGTTCTAATGCGTTAAGGCGGAACCGATTTGCGCTAGAAAAGAATGGTTCTAATTTTCGCCACCAGGTGCAAATCTAGCGCTATGAATGCAAGAAAGACGAATATAAATATTTTGCATACTTAACCCTTCGGTGGGCGCGCCTGCGGCAGATAGCCGCAAGATTTAGTTTTCTGTTAGTATAGCAGATAGCGTTACAGTTGCGTCCACGTCCAGACACGTATTTGTTGTTCTCAACAGATGTCACCACTTGCTACATTTGCGCTATTCATGCTTTCAGCAGTTTGGTCATTATTGTTGTTTGAAACGTGAGTGTTGCGTTTGCGGTGTGTTTGCCGCTACGCACCTTGTGATGTAAGTATATTCTATGCTTGTGTTTTTATTTCGCCTCAAGGCGATCTTTCTTTTATATTAGTATGTAATGAATATTAGAATCGTATCAAACTTCCCATATGCAATTTTCATTACTTTTTACAGTCTTGTATTTGATTTGCTACAATATACTACTTTCACAAAAACATATGTTTCGTTATGTCTCATAAAAGCGTGGAAATAGAGAAAAAGAAGGCATTTGACGGGCACCGTCTAATTGTACGTCCTGAAGACTGCGAGAAACTACTGCGAGAATGGTCAGAAGAGGAATTACAAGAATTCATGTGAATCTGAGTCGAAAGAGGAAGTTATTGAAGAAGGAAACCACAGCAGTAACTCCGAACAATCAACAGAGGAAACAGATGACCACCTGGTCAAAGAGGGGAGACAACAGAGGATTACCGATTTTACGTAGGAAAAGATAAAGAAACTATTTGGATAAGTAAACCGCTCCCTCCTTCTCCTAAAACCAAGGCCAAGAACACCCTAAAAGTTTTTCCAGGTCCAAAAGCAAGTGCTGAAATTACGGAAAAAGAAATTGATGTATATTACCTATTTATTAATGACGGTGTGATTATTTTTCCTTAGGTTAAAAATGTAAAACTAATTGCGGTGCAAAAGCCGCAACGCGCCCACTCATGGAAGTATGAAAGCCGCGCCCACCGAAGGGTTAAAGGGTTAGGAACGGGATGTGGACAGAAATGCTATACAGTGCCAGATTTGCTCTTGGTGGCCAAAATTGGAACTAATTTTTTTTAGTTAAAATCGGTTCGGCGTTAACGCATTAGCACATCTACTAAGCTTCGCTGACACGCGATAATCACAGCCCAAACTGGACCTCCGTGGGTACCTGCCCTTCAATTACAACGACCCGGTACTATGGGTAAGCATCTGTCGTCTCATTGTTGGTGACGTAGATGGACCAATGAAGGGAGTTCAAGCTGTGGCGTCGGCGCGAACTGACACGCCTACAACTTGATACGACTTCTCACGGCGTGCCGCTGCCCACCCTCTTTGTAAGACGGTGTCCGACACGTCTCAGCGTGCGCAAACTGACGCCACATTCATCTATCACACTTCGATGCTTGTCCGTCGTCGAACTCGTTGACTGGTTAGGTGGTTGGTTGGTTAGAGGTAGTTCATCTGGAGTTAGTGGTATTCCCCTAGGGAATACCACTGATCAGATAGTGCACGTACATAGTGGTAAAATCGAAGCACTGAAAGCGAGTATCGATGCCAGAGCTGATTAATAAATTCAGGAGAAATAAAAGTATATGGAGATTATTCTTGAAATTCATGTGATCTGTAATATGTATACACCTACTACCTAAAGCGATGTATGAAAATTTGTAACAGAGCGAGTCCCGGTCATGGTGCGGCACAATTTTTTTTTTTTTTTAATTTTGCCTTTGATAGTAGATGTATACCTACTGCAGTCAAACTGAAGTTCAAGAATAAATTTCGTTATTTGAAATTGTAGTTCGTCATCAAACATGAATGCGTAGAAGACGAAAACGGTCTTGTGAAGAAAATGGCAACGATAGTTTATGACTTCTCGTTGACTCGATTCTAAAACCTGCACGGGAATCACGAGATGTGCGAGTGTGTGTAAATGAACTGACAATCTATGAGAAGAAATACATAGGTGTGTCGTATGTGGAAGTTTGGGTGGTCCGGAGAGCGTACTCGGATTGCCAAACGTTTAGCGGGATATCCGGGTTCGAGTCCCGTCCGGCACAAATTTTCATATGTCGCTTTAGGTAATACTTCTATACTTATTAGAGTTAAAATGAATTTCAGGAACAAACAGGAATAAATTTCAATATTTGAAACATCAAAAACAAATATAGAAGTGTACGGATGGGGCAGGTATATAGGTCAGAGCAGACGAGAGATCTTTCAGCACTCATCGTGGCGACAGAAATCCAACCCGCAACCGACGCCTACGCCAACAAGGTTGACGGTGAAGACAGCGACGAAGTAAAGAATGCCTTCTATCTGGGAGAGTTGTCACATTAGAAGTGAGAAAACTAAAAACGTAATGGACGTCTCTTGGACTGTCGATAGTAAAACAAGGCGAAAGAAGCAATCGAATTAACATGGGAGTGGGGCCATGCGATTGCCAGCACGCTGAAATACCGTGCCGGCTACCACTAGAACAGCTGGCCCGATGCATATTCTGGTCAAACTTCGCTGTTCTCTGGATTTGCGGCGGCTGTTTATATTACTGTTTTCCTCTCAACATATCGCTTCCTCTCCAGCTGATCAGCCCGTAGTTCACGTCCATCACTGCCACGAGATGTCACTCCAAATATATATATTACACACTCATTACTTAGCATGTAATAAATTGTATACAACCTGGATGTGGTTTTTAGGCGGTTTCTCGCATCCGACTAGATGAATATCCGTCTGGCACCCACGTCCTGCAGCAGTTACACGATTTGCAAACATTTAGAAAACGTTCGCACACTTTCATGTGGATAATACTAAACGCATACTGCTGACAGATGGCGTACACAAATTCCGTGCCAGGGCGGAGGCGAGAGGTGGGGGAATTTATAATACAGTATATATGGACAGTATACAGGGTGAGTCACCTAACGTTACCGCTGGATATATTTCGTAAACCACATCAAATACTGACGAACCGATTCCACACACCGAACGTGAGGTGAGGGGCTAGTGTAATTGCTTAATACAAACCATAAAAAAATGCACGGAAGTATGTTTTTTAACACAAACCTACGTTTTTTTAAATGGAACCCCGTTAGTTTTGTTAGCACATCCGAACATATAAACAAATACGTAATCAGTGCCGTTTGTTGCATTGTAAAATGTTTATTACATCCGGAGATATTGTAACCTAAAGTTGACGCTTGAGTACCACTCCTCCGCTGTTCGATCGTGTGTATCAGAGAGCACCGAATTACGTAGGGATCCAAAGGGAACGGTGATGGACCTTAGGTACAGAAGAGACTGGAACAGCACATTACGTCCACATGCTAACACCTTTTTATTGGTCTTTTTCACTGACGCACATGTACATTACCATGAGGGGTGAGGTACACGTACACACGTGGTTTCCGTTTTCAACTACGGAGTGGAATAGTGTGTGTCCCGACATGTCAGGCCAATACATGTTCAATGTGGTGGCCATCATTTGCTGCACAAAATTGCAATCTCTGGCGTAATGAATGTCGTACACGCCGCAGTACATCTGGTGTAATGTCGCCGCAGGCTGCCACAATACGTTCTTTCATATCCTCTGGGGTTGTAGGCACATCACGGTACACATTCTCCTTTAACGTACCCCACAGAAAAAAGTCCAGAGGTGTAAGATCAGGAGAACGGGCTGGCCAATTTATGCGACCACGTCCTATGAAACGCCCTTCGAACATCCTGTCAAGGGTCAGCCTAGTGTTAATTGCGGAATGTGCAGGTGCACCATCATGCTGATACCGCATACGTCGATGCGTTTCCAGTGGGACATTTTCGAGCAACGTTGGAAGATCATTCTGTACAAACGCGATGTATGTTGCAGTGCTCTCCGATACACACGATCGAACAGCGGAGGAGTGGTACTCAAGCGTCAACTTTAGGTTACAATATCTCCGGATGTAATTAACATTTTACAATGCAACAAACGGCACTGATTTTGTATTTGTTTATATGTTCGGATGTACTAACAAAACTAACGGGGTTCCATTAAAAAAAACGTAGGTTTGTGTTAAAAAACATGCTTCCGTGCATTTTTGTATGGTTTGTATTAAACAATTACACTAACCCTTCTCCTCACGTTCGGTCTGTGGAATCGGTTCGTCAGTATTTGATGTGGTTTACGAAATATATCCAGCGGTAACGTTAGGTGACTCCCCCTGTATATAGATAGATTGTATGTAGAGGAAAGTGACATGGACTCTCTCCCCTCCCCCCTTCCCCCCCCCCCCCCCCTCCTAAAGTGGACACGATGGTTCTTGATTCTGCGTTCTCTTGAATTCTAATGGATGATGATGATGATGATGATGAGGTCCCATACTCCGGGGAACGTAGGGGATGATGCTGGAGACCTGCACAGCCGTACTAGGCAAGGTCCTAGTGGAGGTGGTTTGCCATTGACTTCCTCCAACCGTAATGGGGATGAATGATCATGATGAAGACGACAACAACACCCAGTCATCTCGAGGCAGAAAAAATCCCTGACCCCCGGGAAGCGAGAACGCTATCGCAAGACCACGAGCTGCAGACATTCTAATGGAAGCAAGTGTAAAAGCCGGCTGCTGTGGCAGAGCGGTTCTAGGCACTACAGTCTGGAACCGCGCGACCGCTACGGTCGCAGGTTCTAATCCTGCTTCGGGCATGGATGTGTGTGATGTCGTTAGGTTAGTTAGGTTTAAGTAGTTCTAAGTCTGGGGGACTGATGACCTCAGATGTTAAGTCCCATAGTGCTTAGAGCCATTTGAACCATTTACAAGCGTAAAAGCAAGTGTAAACAGGAGTTAAGGCTTCTAACATTCTGTAAGGCGCTTTATAAGTCGCTCGCTTCACTGGTATCTTCTCACTTCGCCATTTCAACTTTTGACAAAGAAAAAAAGATTTAATATTGGGCTATATTTTTCGCTGTTTCTCATATACATTGTCAGATAAGCCTTTCGATTTATAAGTGTTCTTCAATAATAATGTTTAAGGTTAATGTTTATGACTAAACGGTTTAATTTAGATGCATGGTTTCAAATTTATTTGGTTAATAAAATGGAGGCTGTAGTTGCGTAAACAGGACACCCTTTAGTTGATTGAACAGGACCTCTTGCTTTTCCAAGTTTATAGCCTGGCTTACTGTCTTGGAAATCTATTTGATATTCGAGAGTATAATGGGGAAGGTTGATCAAGGAAAGTGGAGTCATCATAAAATGATTAAACCTACTGATGCAGTTCAGAAAGAAAAAATGGGTTGGGAGGAGGTCAGTAAACAGATTAATGTTCCTAAATGAATACTTGTGAGATTGTTCAAGATGAAGTACGGTACAGCAGGGGAAGCAGTCAAAACAAAATAGGCAGAGCTACGTTTCTGCGTAGAGATCGTGAAGAAGAGCTGGTTTATTAATGTGTAGCTATGGAAGCTTCTTCCTTTGGGCTTACTCGTAATGACTTGTGAAAAATGGCCGTACAATTGGCAGAGAGAAATAGCACTGAACATCCTGTCAAAGACGAAATTGCTGGGAAAAATGGGTTAGTCTTTTTCTTAAATGTCACAAAACAAAACCGTCAGAAAAAAGCCATTGGAACAACTTCTTGGTTTCAACAAAGAAAACATTGAACAATTATATAACCTTCTGGAAGATGTTATATTATACCTATTTTGAAACAAGATTATCTTGTCTCTAATTTAATACCTTTTTCCAGTTGTATATAATGCTATTTTGCTTATTTTTAGAAGGGGTACGTTCTGACACCTATTTTTGTAACTCGCTGAGTGAACGATTTTTGAAAATAATTACTTTTCGTAAGACCTTTTTTTGATTTTTTTCTAATGGTGAAATGTAAATGGCACACAGCATTATGAAGTAAATATTACCTGCTTTTAAGACACAATTTTTTCCTATTTTCTGTTTTTTAAAAACATGGGGGACCGGTCTTGGGCACTTTATTCATGCTATTTGCACTACAACAGTTTATGCATCGCCCTGAAAAAGCGTAAAGGTTCGAAGGAAGGTAAAGCCGTCCACTGGAATATATTCCAGGGACGGGCGACAAGCTGCTGAGGAAAACAATGTAATTGCCAAGATTAGCAATCTGGACATGGGACAAAACAACATTATTACAAAACTTGTGAGGTTCCTAGCTTACTTTTAGTATTCAAGAGAAGTGAATTTTCATTCAACGTATGATGCTTCATTTCTGTATACTGTATATCTTTCAAACAGAGGTTTTCAGTAGTCGATACGTTCTACTAGAGTGGTTGCTATTAGCGTTATCGTTGCTGTAGCATTCTAAGAGAAACTAGTGAGTGAGTCGGGTGATGGACATAGTACTGAGCGTTCTGGATATAGCTTGAAAGCACAGAGATAAACATATAGAGGATGGTCAATTTCGGAAATATGATTTGGTAACGATTAATTTGGCAAGTGAAGGTAATGTTATTGCTGGACTGCTTGCTAGCACACACAGTGATGACTTGTATAAATAAAGGAAGCTTTCAAGGGAATTTTTCTTTATTGGTTTGGGTGAGTTAATTTCATCGCTCTAACGTGTTAAGTAAAGTTGGCAGTCACAAGGCTTCCACTCAGAAGTTATAGATTTCCCAATCCTTTACCAATTCAATAATTAATTTCATGGGAAAATAATATTAGTCATAAGACATAATTTTCGTAAAGATCGTTATTATTATCAGAATATGAGCTTTAGTTTTCGCAATACAGTTTTTTAAAAGTTAGATCCTTTTCAATCATTTAGCGAGTTCAAATTCTACCACCGTCTTTTTAATTGTGTGTATCGCGGAATACAGTGGCTATAGTCAAAGCATGACCCATTTAGGATAGTGTCATGTCCTTACATTGCACAGCACAGTGTTTTCTTTCCTTTGCTGCTGCGCTGGTTTTTTTTCCCCCACTTGGAGCAGTACCTAGTTTCCTTTGCCACAGGTAAGACATGAAAATTGGTTAGGACCAGTTTCGTGTTATGGGTAAGATAGATAGATAATTCACAATTAACTTTCTCTCCAAAATTATCATCAGGTTCAATTTACACTTCTTATGCAGATAGTTTTATTCTTACAATGCAGTGTCACATTTGCGTGAGTATTATCCAGTGTTGGGAATTTTATAATTATATTCACATCATGTATGTACATGCACAAGGCGTTTTTAGGGAAACATATTTGGTTATTTATCCTCACAAATTTTTTTCTAATCTCGTGTAGCATTTTTATTCGATTAGTTTTGTGTGTTGATATTGTAAGTCCTGTACTGTGACGTCACGCATTGTATCACTGTTCACAGAGTTGTACAATACAGAATTTCACGAGACACCTTATTCAGTTTTCAGCTTTACATTTCCTAATTAATTTGGTTGAAGGTAATTGCAATAGAAGTATATAGTTATACAGTTTCAGACTTTAGGGGACACATTTTACCAGATAACGTTTCGTAATTGCACCACTTGTATTGCTTACGTCAACATCGCAGACAACGGAAGTTTGTAAGTAGGCTGTTTCGGTTTTTATGTTGGTAACGCCACGTAGCGCTCTGTATGAAAATCACTGACTGTGCTGTGTGCAGTCTGTGGCTGATTTACATTGTTGGAATATTCGCTATTTTAGTGTTGGGCAGTTGGATGTGAACAGTGCGTAGCATTGCGCAGTTGGAGATGAGCCGCCAGCAGTGGTGAATGTGGGGAGAGAGATGGCAGAGTTTTGAGAGTGGACGATCTGGACGTGTGTCCGTCGGAAAAACGAAATTTGTAATACTGGTTGTCATGAACTGCTATATATATTATGACTTTTGAACGCTATTAAGGTAAATACATTGTTTGTTCTCCATCAAAATCTTTCATTTGCTAACTCTGCCTATCAGTAGTTAGTGCCTTCAGTAGTTAGAATCTTTATTTAGCTGGCAGTATTGGCGCACGCTGTATTCCAGTAGTTTGAGTAATGAAGATTTTTGTGAGGTAAGTGATTCATGAAAGGTATAGGTTATTGTCAGTCAGGGACATTCTTTTGCAGGAATTATTGAAAATCAGATTGCGTTGCGCTAAAAAAAAATATTGTGTGTCAGTTTACTGTTGGTCAGGATAAGTAAAGAGAGAAATGTCTGAGTACGTTCTGTTTTGCTCAGCTGTTTGAAAATCAAATAACGTAAGAGGTTTACCAGCACTCTCATTCATAATTTTTCTAAGGGGATGTTTCAAGTTCTAGATATGAAAGTTAAGGTTTAGTTCACAATAAATAAACATTTTTGTTCAGAAAAGTTACAAATCGTCAGGCGAAGTCGGAGAAATGCTGACGAAAAGACTTGTGCGTATGTCAGCAAGACTCTCAAATTTTTACGATCCTTGTGAATAATTACACTGGCGTTCAAATGAAGTTGAATGAATCGGCAACTAGGGAAGGCAAGAGAGGCGAGGGCCTCCCAGCTAATTAAATACGGGAGCCGGACGGGAAGCTGACGGCTGGTGGTGGGCAGTGCGCGTGGCAGCCCTAATGGAGTGGCCGTGTCCAGGACAGCCGCAGCTGGAGTGAGCGACCGGCTCAGGTAGCGTGGCAGGCCGTGCTCATTTATACAGACAGAAGTGACGACTGCGGCGGTTAGCCTCGGCGACTGATTATCGTGACAAAGCAAACGCCCCAACATGCAGCCTAAGATTTAGCATTAACTTGTCAGTATCCACCAGTCATCAGTATTCGCAGTCATCGTCGTTACTGCGTGTGGGTTCCGTGCATAGTCATTAGACCGTTAGATGTGTCTGACCTTTTCGACTCGCCTCTTTTTGGTGAATCATGTAGCAGAGTAAGGACCAGTCATCCCTGCAGCGATACGCACGCCGTTTTTATAAAAATGTAGTGATTCTTCGCAACTGCTGTTAATGATTCGTTTTGGAAACAAATTGTTCGCTGGGAGGGAAAATGTTTGTACCGAGTCCTAGAACTAAACTTTGTTTTTTAGTGGCTGTTTTTACAGATGAACTGCACCCTAGAAGCTACTGTAAGCGCGTTTCGCAATTATCATCATTAATACTTGATTAACACCATAGCTCTGCTAATTCTTTATACGAATTTCTGCGAAAATAAGAACACGGGGCAATGACTTCTCACAAGTTTTGTTTCCTCTAAAGCCCATTCAGAGCTCTAAAAACCAGAGTTTAATTGGTTTTGGAACTATCAGCAATCAGTCTGGCTATCCTGAAGCATGCGGATTCAATACTACACTGAAGAGCCAAAGAAATGGTACACCTGCCTAATATCGTCTAGGGCCCCCTCGAGCACGCAGATGTGCCGCAACCTGACGTGGCATGGACTTGACTAATGTCTGAAGGCATCCCAGATATGCTCAATAATGTTCATGTCTGGGGAGTTTAGTGGGCTCGGCGCACCACATTAGATGTGTTCCGTGAACTATTGTCCAGTTTTTGTATTATTTAGACCACTGCAGGCATGTAGTTTATGCAGGGCTGCGAGGAGTAACCTTTCGAGTAGTACTCTACTCCAGATGTCCATTCCATGGAGTTTCCTTTGTAACGTTAGCTCGGATACTGAACAGGATGAACCTACACACACCGACAGCAGAATTTACAGTCTGGTTTGAAACCGATTCAAGTACAAGGCGTATCACTGATTTCTGGCCCCTGACGGTTAGGCTCTTTTTTCTGCCACTGTCTGTGCCGTTACTTGGCTGCTAGTGGTACACCATTCCTGGCAGACATGTTGGATAGTCCGCGACGATACACCAACAAACTGAGCAACTTCATTCAGGCTGTGGCTATGAACACAGCTACACATGATAGCTTCTTTCTGACATCCTGTGACGTCCTCACTTCGAACCATCTCACTGTGCTGCTTCTATACAGCCCTCTGGCACGTACACACTACTTCACTGTCACAGCCTACGTCTGCAGAGGAGGGTCACATAGCCGCCTGGTCCCGGTTCTACACCATCCACAGCGATCCCAACAATTCAGTGTTCTCTTTGAAAGGGGGAGGGGGACTAGTACACCGCTCGTGAAAAAGTTAAGCACCAAGAAGGGAGGAAGAAACGAAATGAAACTTCACTCGTTGAGAGGACATGTGATGTTATTTCAGTAATTACAAAAGCCGGGCAGCTTTACAAATAATTTGAATGTATGAATCCATTTATAAGTATGACGCTGCACTCCCTCTGGCCTGGATGCTCGCACTGATATATTTATGAAGGGAGTCATGGAAATGAGCGTTTGGCGTCATTGGCCGGAAGGCCCCTTACGGGACAGGTCCGGCCGCCTTGGTGCAGGTCTTATTACATTCGACGCCACAATGGGTGACCTGGGCGCCGGATGGGGATGAAATGATGATGAAGACAACACCCAGTCCCTGAGCGGAGAAAATCCCCGACCCAGCCGGGAGTTGAACCCGGGCCCCTTAGGACTTCAGTCCGTCACGCTGACCATTCAGCTATCGGGGCGAACAAGGGAGTCATAAAGCCATTGTATCCTCTACTGTGGCGAGCTGGCCCAAAGGTGTTGTAACTGGTCATTGGCACCCTCGATACGGGCATTGTGACAGAGTTGACGCCCAGCTGGTCCCGCCCATGTTCTATTGTGGGCGGATCTTGGGGATCTTTCTGGCCACGGGACTGCCTCAACATCATGCAGACAGTTAACAGATACATGTTCCCTGTGTGAACGAGCACTGTCCTGTTGCAAAATGGCTCAACGGTAACGTCACATGGCGGATGAGACATGAGGATGCAAGGTGTCTGTGAAGTACCATTGTGGCAACACAGTTCCCTGAAGCACTGCCAGCCATGACCTGAAGTCATACTCGATGGCTGCGTACACCATGATGCCAGGAGCAACGTCGCCACGGCTCTCCATCACATTGGAAGAATGGTACCTCTCTTCAGGTCGCCTCAATGTTCGACGACGGTGGTCATCCGACGTAAGTGCAGAACCATGATTAATCGCTGAACACTGTAACGCCGTTCGTCAGGAGCCCATGCTTCCCAGTCACGGCAGTACTCTAAACAAATCTTTTTTTGTGGTGTTAAATGCCAGCCTAGCTTATACTAGTCTCTGGTCAATACAGAATGTGCCCATTATTTGCTCTCGGATGGCAGGAACAAGCGAGAATGTGTTACAATGGTGCAAAATACGCTGATCCTCGCTGTAGTTGTCAGACGTGGACGATTGGAACCTTGACGATGAGTATGCCTGCCGTCACAAAAAAATGGCTCTGAGCACTATGGGACTCAACATCTTAGGTCATAAGTCCCCTAGAACTTAGAACTACTTAAACCTAACTAACCTAAGGACATCACACACACCCATGCCCGAGGCAGGATTCGAACCTGCGACCGTAGCAGTCCCGCGGTTCCGGACTGTAGCGCCAGAACCGCACGGCTACCTGCCGTCACATTCCGATACAGTCCAACATTTGTCCACTGTCACACATGAATGCCCCACAAATCCAGCTGCTACGCAATTCGACCAGCAGCTGGAGACCCACAATGAGACCCCTTTCAAGCGCTGTAAGGTGCTGATAACGCTGTCTCACACACGTACGCAGCATCTCTGTGTCCTTCAGTGACCACTCGATATCTGACGCTATTCTACATCTAGATCTACGTAGATACTCCGCAAGCCACCGTATGGTGCGTAGCGGAGGCTACCCTGTGTCACCACTTCTCATTTCCTTCCTGTTCCACTGGCAAATACCGAGGGACGGGTTGGGTTGTTTGGGATAAGAGAGCAAACAGCGAGGTCATCGGTCTCATCGGATCAGGGAAGGAAGTCGGCCGTGCTCTTTCAAAGGAACCATCCCGGCATTTGCCTGGAGCGATTTAGGGAAATCACGGAAAACCTAAATCAGGATGGCCGGACGCGGGATTGAACCGCCGTCCTCCCGAAAGCGAGTCCAGTGTATTAACCACTGCGCCATCTCGCTAATACCGAGGGCAAAACAACTGTCTATATGCTTCCGTAAGAGTCGTAATTTATCGTATCCTATCTCCGTGGTCCTTACGCGGAATGTATCTTGGCGGCATTAGAATCGTTCGCCAATCAGCTTCAAATGCCGGTTCTCTAAATTTTCTCAAAAGTGTTTATCGAAAAGTATGTCGCCTTCGCTCCAGGAATTCTTTTTTGAGTTCCCGAAATATCTCCGTAACACCTACATGTTGTTCGAACCTGCCGGTAACAAATCTAGCAGCCCGCCTCTGAATTGCTGCGATGTCTTCCTTCAATTCAGTCTGGTGCAGATCCCGAACATCTGGTACCCGAGCATGGGTCTTACTAGCGTCCTATATGCGGTCTCCTGTACAGGTGAACCCCTCTTTCCTAAAAGTCTCCCAATAAACCGAAGACGACCATTCGCCTTCCCTACCATAGTTCTCGCATGCTCATTCCACCTCAAGTCGCTTTGTAGTCTTACGCCCAGATATTTAAACGACTTGAGTGTGTGAAGCAGCACACTAGTAATAATGTGCACGAATATTACACGTTCGTTCTTCCTACTCATAGCCGTTAACTTACATTTTTCCACGTTTGTGGCTAACTACCATTCGCGAGCCTTATATACCCTACCAGGCCTGGTAACAACACTAATGCGTTCTAGTGGCCGTCCTGCTTGTCACTGAACATTGCAATTCTAACAATTTATACGCCCTGGGCTGGTGTGTACGTGCAGATACTTACGTGGAGCCGGCCGCGGTGGCGGAGCGGTTCTAGGTGCTTCAGTCTGGAACCTCACGACTGCTACGGTCGCAGGTTTGAATCCTGCCTCGGGCATGGATGTGTGTGATCTACTCCAGATGCCGGCCGTGGTGGCCGAGCAGTTTTAAGCGCTTCAGTCCAGAACCGCGCAACTGCTACGGTCGCAGGTTCCAAGCCTGCCTCGGACATGGATGTATGTGATGTCCTTTGGCTAGTTAAGTTTAAGTAGTTTTAGGTTCTAGGGGACAGATGACCTCAGATGTTAAGTCCCATAGTCTCAGAGCCATCTGAACCATTTGAAATTACGTGGACATTCGGCCTTGTCTCACTTTTTTATCAGGCTGTGTATTTTAGCCGGTATGACTACTACTGCTATTACTACTACTACTACTCCTAACAGCGCCACAAAAAAAAAGTATGTCAAATCTTATTGGACTTAACTGCTAAGGTCATCAGTCCCTAAGCTTACACACTACTTAACCTAAATTATCCTAAGGACAAACACACACACCCATGCCCGAAGGAGGACACGAACCTCCGCCGGCATCAGCAGCACAGTCCATGACTGCAGCGCCGTGGGCCGCTCGGCTAATCCCGCGCGGCAAACAGCGCCACAACCACAGCCATCACACTGGACACAGTAGATTCTCTCCACGGGAGTACTTGGGTTCAAGCAGCTATAGTGAACGACACGAAACACTACGCAACACTAATTAAATGTTGCGTTAAATGCGGCTCGAGAGAAATCGAAGTGTTGCGAAAGAGTGGTGCGCAGTGAGGAGCGTATTAGCGCTCGTTTCACCTTGGCGACGTGGCGGCCGCCCTCGTCGGATGCTGCGCTGGTGGCGACCACTCAGCAGAGATGGGAATCAGCTGTCGATCAGCCCGGCCGCGGCCGGTTAGACCTGTTCCTCGTGGTCGCTGGCTGAGAGCGCGCCGCGGTCGCCCCACGCGTCACGACAAAACTTCTCAATTAACTCCAAACAGGCGCTCCTTTTCATTACACACCAAACAGTAGCCACTCTTCCTTCCCTACCTTACAACCTCTACCAAAACTCTTAAGTGAAATCCGTCACAGGGCCGTAATTTGGTTTTTCGTTCAGTCCGTGAACTTTATCTAACGAAATCATAAACATACTGCAAATTCTGAACCATCGCCGATATTTTGGGGCACGATAGACTTCCAACCTCTTTCGTGACTTTACATTTATGAGTCTCCTTTCACGTTGACGGTCCTGCTAGGTTCTATGACGGGGGTTCAAAAAGTAAGTCACACTTTAATATGATAGTCCCTCTAACTTTTATTGAATGCTTCACTTCAAAGTGACGCAAACACATGGCAATACTTTTAACCGTAGTGAGCAAGTCTCTGTTAACAACTGTCGGACCAATCTACTAATCGTTCAGTTCCTCCACTGTAGAAATCAGCCCCTTGGTCACGCTGCTATTCGATAACCACTGTGGCATTGTCCTCCTCGTTTGAAAATATGTTTGCTCCTCGGATGTTGTTTCAGCACGTCGAAAAGGTGGTAATTGTATGGTGCAAGAGCTGGGCTTCCCAATCAATATCACACTCGTCTGTTCTGCCTTTATCAAATTGCTGTCGCCATTTCACAACGGCTGGACACGACATTTCATGTGGTTCATGTGCCGCCAGAATTTCACGGTGAATCTTTGCGCAGTGTAGACGTTTTGCGAACAACCATTGTACTGTCCTGCTTATTTCAGCTTTGCAGTACATTTCCAGTTGCCGCGCCATTTCGCTCGCACACTGTGATGCATCTCTCAACTGCACTGCGTAGGAGTCCCGGAACGTGTACTCTCTTCTGACAATACGCCACTCTTGTTGGAAAATGGTGTTAGTAATAGACACATGTGTAACTTTCTGAAGTACTCATGTATTGTATTGTATGTTAACTGGGGACGTAGAAACGACGGAGAGGCTCCGTCCCCTCCGCAGCCGCAGTTGTCCACAACCCCACGACGACTACCGCAGTCCACTCCACCCCTCCGCCGCCCCACACCGAACCCAGGGTTATTGTGCAGTTCGCCCCCCCCCCCCCCCCCCCCCCGAGGGAGCGTCTCACACCAGACGAGAGTAACCCCTATGTTTGCGAGGTAGAGTAATGGTGGTATATGTGTACGTGAAGAACTTGTTTGCGCAGCAATCGCCGACATAGTGTAGCCGAGACGGAAGCCCGCATTCGCCAAGGCAGATGGAAAACCGCCTAAAAACCATGCACAGACAGGCCGGCTCACCTGACCTCGACACAAGTCCGCCGGGCGGATTCGTGCCGGGGACCAGGCGCTTCTTCCCACTTCGGAAAAAGTACTCATGTACTGACAACTATGAATGATCGCGTGCGTTTATTTCCTAAATGACAGAGCACAGCGCAAAATGAAAACTGCAGTAACTGTGTACGTCTGCTTCCTGAAAATTCTCCGTAACATGCGTCTGACGGGAGTTACGTTTTCATTTCTTTATTTCAAGTAGACAGAAAAAAGGCATCGTCATATTGGCTTCGAAGACATGCTTGAGAAAAGAATAACCGGACAGTGATAATCTCAATACCCATAGCATCAGACATGAAAAGAAGCAAAAAATGAACTGCCCAACTTCACGTGCTGCATTAAGACGGGTTGTGAACACGCGAAGTTTCTCGCCGAATCGGCCTACACCAAACGATGTCATCGAACATATAACCGCTATCGTGACACAAAAAAAAACACTGAAAAAAATGCCTCGTATTGGTCGACCGCTGTCACCGTTACCAACTGATGGCCGCTGCCTACAAATAATGAGCGAAGACACAAGCAGAAGAATGGAACAAAGGCAACTGACAGGCATGTCTAGACTCACAGTACCCAACCGTCTCTTCTTGGCCTCTAAGTGTCTGTTATGAACAACAGTAAAAAATACACAGCACTGTGGTGCTCGTAAAATGTAGGAACAGCAGCACGTGGAATCGAGCCTGATCCATTGCCTCGGGCTCTCTTCACTGACTACTTCTAAACTCGTCTGACAACTGATGATCGGCGAAACTTACAACAAGATTTCTCACATATAGAGGAAGAAAGTATACTGAAGTGACGAAAGTCATGGGATACCTACAAATATCGAGTATGACCTCCTTTAGCTAGGCGTAGTGAAGCAACTCGGCGTGGAATGGACTCAACAACACGTTGGAAGACTCCTGCAAAAATATTGAGCCATGCTGCTTGGAATTTGGAAATTTGTGGTAAGTTCCTATGGGACCAAAACACTGAGGTCATCGGTTCCTAAGCTTACACACCACTTAATATATCTTAATATAACTTACGCTAAGGACAACCACACACCCATGCCTGAAAGAGGACTCGAACCTCCGATGAGGGAAGCCGCGGGAACCGTGGCAAGCGCCCAAGACCGCGCGGCTACACGGCGCGGCCACGCTGCTTCTATAGGCTCCATAATTGCGAAAGTGTTGCCGGTGCAGGATGTTGTGCAGGAACTGACCTCTCGATTATGTCCCACAAATGTTCGATGGGATTCGTGCTGGGCGATCTGGCTGGCCAAATTCTCCAGAATTTTCTTCAAACCAGTCGTGAACAATTGTCGTCCAGAACCGCTCCGCCACCGCGGCCGGCTGCAGCCAGCGGTAGATTTTAATCTCATACACGTGCAAAAGCGTGGACTTTCGAAAAGACTGATTTTATTTTGGTTATTATTTTGTTCTTACTTCGTAGCAAAATTGTTTTTTAGTTTCATAAGTCTTATTCTTTCGATCTCGCTTCCTTGAATCTAAACACATCCCCTTTCGCAGGTAAGTAGTGGTGCAAATTTTTTTTCGAGCGGTCTATAAAATCGACTCACTCTGCAACTGCAGATAAAAATCAGTAGAAAGATGTGAAAATTGCAAGCTTTCAGAAGCAGGGATTCCTTATGCCGACAGAAGAGAATAAATAGCGGGACGTAGAGACACTTGTAATTCAGAAGAGAATTCTGGGGCAGGGTGAAACAGAAAAACAGGTTGGTGATTCCTGAAAACAATCAACACCATGCACTTAACAGTTGTGCAACGGTTGTTCAGGCTTTCGTATTGGTACGACGACCAAAAAGTCGCCAATAAGAATGAAGTGTCATAGACAGAGGACTCCAGCGACTTACAGCACATGATAGCCTTGACCTCTGCACATGTTTAGGACATGTGCAATCAGCAGTGGCGGCTGCTATGTAAGAGCACAAGAGCATGTGAAAACCCTAACTTTTAGCACCTTGCGAATTTTTTTTTTTTTGATGCTGTTAAACAAAACATAGATGCTGCAATCTGAGAGACGCGGCACTTACAGGGTAATCAAAAAGTCAGTATAAATTTGAAAACTTAATAAACCACGGAATAATGTAGATAGAGAGGTAAAAATTTACACACATGCTTGGAATGACATGGGGTTTTATTAGAATAATAATAAAAAAAACACACACAAAGTTCACAAAATGTCCGACAGATAGCGCTGGACAGCAAAACGGCTACCGTGACGGGTGAGAGGTACGCCGATATGTTACAGAATCGCATCATTCCCAGCCTGGCTGATAAACACCTGCTGGAACGTACGATGTTTATGCAGGATGCAGCTCCACCCCATATTGCTAGACGCGTGAAAGATCTCTTGTGCGCATTGCTTGGTGATGATCGTGTTCTCAGCCGCCACTTTCGTCATACTTGGCCTCCCAGGTCCCCAGACCTCAGTCCGTGCGATTATTGGCTTTGGGGTTACCTGAAGTCGCAAGTCTATCGTGATCGACCGACATCTCTAGGGATGCTGAAAGACAACATCCGACGCCAATGCCTCACTATAACTCTCGACGTGCTTTCAGTGCTGTTCACAACATTATTCCTCGACTACAGCTGTTGTTGAGGAATGATGGTAGACATATTGAGCATTTCCTGTAAAGAACATCAACTTTGCTTTGTCTTACTTTGTTATGCTAATTATTGCTATTCTGATCAGACGAAGCGCCATCTGTCGGACATTTTTTGAACTTTTGTATTTTTTTGGTTCTAATAAAACTCCATGTCATTCCAAGCATATGTGTCAATTTGTACCTCTCTATCTACATTATTCCGTGATTTATTCAGTTTTCAAATTTATACTGACTTTTTGATCACCCGGTAAATCTACCGCGCTACTGTTCCTCTGCTCTCTGTGGAACTTGGCATCAGTGTCGCGAGTACACGTTCAACTGTGACGTTTTAAAGAACTTTTGCGCATGCGCAACTCGCGTGACGTAATTGCCTTATGTGTCAAATATATGCACAAGTGCACGGTTCACGATGTGCACAGCTAGCCCTCGCTATTCAAGAAGAAGTTTACGTCAGTGCAACGAGTTGGTAGCACGCTGCGGCACACTTTTATCCCCGTTCGCTCGGCGTAAATCCTGATAGATGATAGCACGCTCCGCAGTTATGCTAACTCACTCACCATATTTTGTAGTAAAATTAGGTTGGATGTCAGAATGGGTTAAAGCTATGCAGACAGTAAACCTGTTTTGTCTGTTACTCAGTGAGTTATAGAACATTTGAGAGATTGTAGCATTTATTCGTGCTTCGGAAATGTGTTCATCTTATTGTGAGTTAGGTTTATCTGTGCTGTAGGCCCACAATGTATATATGAAAATTCATGAAAAGCTGTATCACTGGATTCTCTGATACTCATTGAAATGTAGGATCGACGACAGTGTGCTTAAAGCCCTTATAAATCTCAGCGCCTCATCTGTATTCTAGTCAAGTGACCATATTGGTAGACTTTACAGCTTGAGTTTAATCATTTCCACAAACGGCACTTTGAGTGTGGAGTTGGTTGTTAACTGTGCGGGTACCGGCTTTCGTGTGCAGTGTAGACATGAACTACGTTGAGCTCAGTCAGTAGACTACTTGCCCGCGAAAGGCAAAGGTCCCGAGTTCGAGTCTCAGTCCGGCACACAAGTTTAATCTGCCAGGGAGTTTAATATCAGCGTACATTCCGCTGCAGAGTGAATAACTCATTCTAGGGACAAAAAAGTAAATTAGCAGGAAAAGTTAGCCGCAAAGTAACTAGGGCCTCCAAGGAGAGATTATTTGGTTGAGAGAGTGACGAAATCAAATAAGCGTGACTATAACCGAATATTTAAGAAGGAAATGTGCAGTAAGCACAAGTTGTTGTATGGATGTAGCGTAAGAATATCTGATTTTGAGCCCGGAAGCAAATGCATGAACTAAAACACCTGTTAGTGATCTTGTACATTTGTCAGAAATAATGGACAAGCACGAAAACTCCCATTTACACAAAAATGCGAAATGGAGAAAGCTTACACATTATTTCGTTTTTGACATAAACTGTACTTGGTTAGGTACAAAACAACAAAATTCCACAAATTAATTCTTCCTTTTGTCGGATAAGTTGTGCATCTTCATCCTCTTCTTCTTCTTATTATTATTACTGTTGTTATTATTATTGGCAGTGGCTGTAGTTGGATCAACTTGTTGATAAGCGTAACTGTAACACGGCAGATGCTATTAATTTCACACTGTCAGAGTTACCTGAATCTAAAAATTTTTGAACACCCAGAATGTATACGCACGTGCCGCCACTGGCAATCAGGGTTCATACCCTCAAGATCTTTTCTGTAGAACTTAGCAAATATGAACTGAATCTAAATATAAACCTGATCCTCATCTCCCTCCCGGCTCCAGTTTACGGTTAATTTCACCTGTTCTGCTCTTTCATCGTTTCCTTTCGTTGTGTTTCCTTCCAGGATGAACTGGACTGTTAATCGCGATTATTATTATTATTATTATTATTACGATAACGATGATGATAACATCAGAGGAAGATTTAATGTTGCATGACAGCTGTAAATTTGGAAGAGAAGTTTTTACGCGGCGCTTGTCAAGAACCTCGTAGAGCTGCCGCACAAGGGTTTCATAAAGTGACGAGTTTGTGGGCAGTCGCGACTCTTTTACGAGCTGCTGGGTGTGGTGTGGTGTGGTGTGGTGTGGTGTGGGGGTGGCGACCGCCAGCTGGCCGCGGCTCGGCTGTGACCTTTCACTCGCAGAACCGCGGCGGGACCCGTCTCCGTTCGCGGCGAGCGTTAGGCAACTTCTCAACCTCTGCACAGACCGCTCATCGCCGCACAGAGCTGCCTGACTCAGCGAGACGCGTGGGTGGTACGGGCATCCGCAGAAGCCTACAACCTGTGCGCGCGTCTCATTTGCTAAAAGAACAGGAAGACTAAGATTTAACTTTCGGGAGACAACAAAGTTATTAGAAACGGAGCACAAACTCTTATTAGGGAACAGTGGACAAATCGGCCTTCTCATTTTTAATTTTGGTTTAGGGTAACGACAGGTAAAAGTTACAGTCGGCAACTGAACCCCGTTCCTGCCTAATACGACTCTCTTACCACAGTGTCGATCCGCAAGGTATCTGCTTCGTCACCGCTTTGGCTTCCCCGATTTTAACGTGCTTAGGTGTTGATATGCCTCGCAAGGAGATCACCAGGATAATTAACCAACAGCTTGAATTTACTTTCAGCCAGTTACCCAGCGGGAGCACAGAGATTAACTGCGAACAGATTCTTTTATGTCGACATCTTCGATGCATTAAGCCCCTTGCCTCTCCATATTCAAATATAGTGTCATGTTACTAAACGGGGGAAAGCTGCAAAGTGAGAGGGTAAGGAGCGGGAAAGGTCATGTCGATGTTCGCCCATAGTCGGAAATGCGTTGCAAGGTAGGTACACAGACTTGAAGGCAGAGAAGAACGATTTTTGATGGGTTAGGTTACAATTATTGAAAGTACACATGACAACACAGCAAGCAAGTAGGGAAGTCCCGTTCGCACTGGTTTTTGGACCCATTCTGAAGAGGGCTGGTAAGCTGGAGTACCACCACGTAGCAGCCACATTACCCCTCGTACCACGAAACGCAACGCACAACTCCCAACAGGGGAATCATTGTCACCAGCAGGGAGTGCAGACATGTCTCGCCTGTGGAGCACTGTGGAAGGATAACGAGGCAGTCGCTCATAGCCTTGTCAACACATTCACACTGAACCGGTGCTGATGGTTTGCTGCCACCATACCGTGCGGATTCTTCACAGCCGACAGGATGATGTTGTGTAGGTGTAGGTTGACGACACCGTCCAACCCCCCACCTCCCCCACTCTTTAAGGTAGCCTCATCTGTGAAGAGGATGGATGAGAGAAATCCCAGCATGGTGGTGGCCTGTGTTACGAAGCAGCGACAAAAGCGTCATCGAGGAGGCAAGTCCGTAGGTAATAAGGCTTGCACGCGTTATTAAGTCATACTGATAATAGCAGTTGTAGTGGAGAATGTTCCACGCGTCTTCCGGCTTACTTGCCTGGTGCTGATACCCGACTCACTGACAGAGATCTTATATCTTCACATGCAAATGACTGTACATCTCCTGGAACGCGTTTCCGGTCGCATCTCCAAATGACCTTTTTCTGCTCCTTGTCCTCTCGATTCCTGTAGTTTATGTAGCAAAATCACTCTGAGTACGCCGCAAGTAGCACCTTTTGAGATCGATGTGGTTATCCACATGCTGTCCCTGTCAAGAATACATACTGTTTCATTCTACTGCGTTTTTATCATTTCACTGAAACCCTATGTTTGTAATTCGATGACGAATAAGTGAAGACCGCACGACAATATGGCAATTTCCATTTTGGGAAAGTTAACTCTGCAAGTACTTCATGTACCAAAACACACACACACACACACACACACACACACACACACACACACATACACACACAGATGGAGCAAAAAAATAATAAACGCCTGTTAAAAGTGTGTTGGTACACCTTTGGAAAGCAATACAGCTGCGATTCTGCATGGTACGGATTCGACAAGCACTTGGTAGGTTTCTGGAGGTATGTGCAGCAGAAGTCTACCCACATGTCACGCAATTCGCGAAAATTAGCTATAATAAGTCTTAATTCGTCTCAGCTCCAATTATATACTTTGCTTACTACTTGACGTGCTCGCAACCCTACCACGCGGTATTCAGTCTCGCGATGTTCAGTCGTCATAATGTTGTTCCCTACACCATTGTATGTTGTCTGAAGCAAATGTTTAGCTATTGCCAAATAATACCCCATTTGTGGATCTTATGAATCTGCTAGTCGTAAATGTCTTGTTCGGTTTTACTTCTTTACTCATTTGCGCATCTCTAATGTTTGGATTTGCAATTCTTCAAACGTACGTTCCACACAAATGGAGAGTTTTATATATAAATACAGGGTTATTACAAATGATTGAAGCGATTTCCCAGCTCTACAATAACTTTATTATTTGAGATATTTTCACAATGCTTTGCACACACATACAAAAACTCAAAAAGTTTTTTAGGCATTCACAAATGTTCGACATGTGCCCCTTTAGTGATTCGGCAGACATCAAGCCGATAATCAAGTTCCTCCCACACTCGGCGCAGCATGTCCCCATCAATGAGTTCGAAAGCATCGTTGATGCGAGCTCGCAGTTCTGGCACGTTTCTTGGTAGAGGAGGTTTAAACACTGAATCTTTCACATAACCCCACAGAAAGAAATCTCATGGGGTTAAGTCGGGAGAGCGTGGAGGCCATGACACGAATTGCTGATCATGATCTCCACCACGACCGATCCATCGGTTTTCCAATCTCCTGTTTAAGAAATGCCGAACATCATGATGGAAGTGCGATGGAGCACTATCCTGTTGAAAGATGAAGTCGGCGCTGTCGGTCTCCAGTTGTGGCATGAGCCAATTTTCCAGCATGTCCAGATACACGTGTTCTGTAACGTTTTTTTCACAGAAGAAAAAGGGGCCGTAAACTTTAAACCGTGAGATTGCACAAAACATGTTAACTTTTGGTGAATTGCGAATTTGCTGCACGAATGCGTGAGGATTCTCTACCGCCCAGATTTGCACATTGTGCCTCTGTTCACTTCACCATTAAGAAAAAATGTTGCTTCATCACTGAAAACAAGTTTCGCACTGAATGCATCCTCTTCCATGAGCTGTTGCAACCGCGCCGAAAATTCAAAGCGTTTGACTTTGTCATCGGGTGTCAGGGCTTGTAACAATTGTAAACGGTAAGGCTTCTGCTTTAGCCTTTTCCGTAAGATTTTCCAAACCGTCGGCTGTGGTACGTTTAGCTCCCTGCTTGCTTTATTCGTCGACTTCCGCGGGCTACGCGTGAAACTTGCCCGCTCGCGTTCAACCGTTTCTTCGCTCACTGCAGGCCGACCCGTTGATTTCCCCTTACAGAGGCATCCAGAAACTTTAAACTGCGCATACCATCGCCGAATGGAGTTAGCAGTTGGTGGATCTTTGTTGAACTTCGTCCTGAAGTGTCGTTGCACTGTTATGACTGACTGATGTGAGTGCATTTCAAGTACGACATACGCTTTCTCGGCTACTGTCGCCATTTTGTCTCACTGCGCTCTCAAGCGCTCTGGCGGCTGAAACCTGAAGTGCGGCTTCAGCCGAACAAAACTTTATGAGTTTTTCTACGTATCTGTAGTGTGTCGTGACCATATGTCAATGAATGGAGCTACAGGGAATTTATGAAATCGCTTCAATCATTTGTAATAACCCTGTACTTTTATGATTCGTAGAACAATCACATCGTCAAGACCTGTGATCGTTCGTGCTGCCCTTCTCTGTATACGTTCAATATTTCCTGTTAGTCCTACCTGGTATGGATCCTACACGTTTGAGCAATATTCTAGTATGGATCGCAACAGTGATTTGTAAGCAATTTTCTTTGCAGATTGTTTGCATTTACGCAGTCCTCTACCAATAAGCAGAAGTATGCCTCCTGCTTTACCCACAAATGAACCTTCGTGATCATTCAATTTCACGTCCATATTAAGTTTCACATCCAGGTACTTGTAAGAGTTGATCGATTCCAGCTGTGACTCGTTGATATTATAGTCACAAAATACTACGTTTATTCTTGTTGTGAAGTGCACAACTTTTGCTTTTACATATGCGTAAACATAACTTTGCTGACCGAACCTAGAAGTTGAAGAAAAACAGAACACATCTTGACAAGACTGTAAATACACAGGAATCGATGCTCCTTCATGAGTTTACACTGTGTATCATCACAGTTCGCTAGTGACTGAGCAACGTACGTTGCATTCCCTACCTATGGAATAGGTTTCACTCACAAAGATTTCTCTCCTATAGTGTTCTTCCGCAGCCTCCCTTTTATTAAGCACCACTTTTCTTTCTGTCAACTTTTTTCAGCCGATAAGAATTAAGAAACAAATAATGCTGAAATTACATACGTTATATTTGCGGCAAAGTACAGCTTTGTTTTTAAAGTAATTACTCTTATGCCTAGTCTGCATCGGTCCTCTAGTTCTTTCTAGCTTTCTTCCAGTGTTTTCGTGTCTGCACGAGTATTTTAGGCAGTACCATCAATAATGCATCTCTTTTATGCTACTCACCACCACAGTTTGCAGATTTAGTGATGTTTTCTGCCCGCATCTACTGTTTTGAGAAACAAAGGTGTGGAAGGTTTCATTTTTAAGGATAATCAGAATTCGAATCCTCCTTGTTACTGTACTATCGCCACACCCTTGTATAACGAACTATACCAACGTTGCGCACAGTGATAATTAGAAGTTACAGAAGACGCTAAATAAGTATTTGTACTTAGAATTTTCTAGTCAGAACTCCTTAAAAAATTAAACATTAAAGGTAGGCCTACGCAAATTTCCTCAGTGAGATATTTTGTTATTAATCATTTGAAAGAACATTTTCTACCTTAACATAGCGATACTTTCATTCTCATAACCTTCCTCGCTCAATACAACCTGATCGCGTTTATTCTTCACTCATAATTTTTCACTTTTTATGTCTACCACGAACCAGGGATCATGGTAGGGTGGCATGTGTACTTCAACGATACAGACAGCGGTACCATAGGTGATCCACAATGTAGGGTATCGGTGGAAAGGCTACACTCATTTCCGAAAAGGCGTGGTAGCGATTATATTTTTAATTTCTGAAGGGTCTTCAGTCTGGATGACTGATCTGGCCTTTGTTGGCTAACAACACGAACAACTTGTAGAAAAACCAGACTGCAGTTTTAAGAATCAAAGCATATGACACGCAGATACTGAGACGGAAGTCAGATTGGGTTGAGCTCTGTCCCCATGTTACTCAGTCTGTACGTCGAATAATTAAAACCAAGGGAACGTCTAGAAAGGGAATTAAAAATTAAGGAGAAGAAATAAAATCCTTCAGATTTGTCAATGACAGTGTAATTCTCTCAAGAGAAGGCGATGCACTGGGAAGAGCAGTCGAATGGAATGGATAGTTCTTGAAAAGAGGCAACAAAATTAACGCCAACTATAATGAAATCAGGGTAACAGAATGTATTTGAATTAAATCAGGCGATGCTGAAGGAATTAGATTAGAAAATGGGTCACTAAAAGAACTAGGTGAGTTTGTTATTTGAGCACCGAAATAAGTGACGATAGCCGCAATAGACAGGCTGAACAAACTGGTATAGTACGAAAAGCATTTTTAAAAAACTGAAATTTGTGAACATTTAATATAAATTTAAGTTTTAGGAAGTCTTTTTTGTGAAATTATTTGCTCGGCGTAGAACGGTATAAGGAAGAGTGATCCGGATGATAACCTCTGCAGACAATAAGAGAAGAGAAGCTTTCGAAATGTGGGGTTAGAGAGGAATACTGAAGATTGAATGGATAGGTCGGATAACTAATGAAGAGGTAGTGTGCAGCCCATAATGAAGATGTGTATTGCATCGCCTAGAGAAGAGAGGAGCTTTACGAAGCAACTAGAGTAAAAGAAGGGAAATGTTGATAGGACTCATCCTAAGAGACTAAGGAGTCGCCAGTTTTATAATAGAGAGGGGGGGGGGGGGGGTGTGACGATAGGCGGGGGTAGCAGACGTATAGAAACTGTAAAAGGAGCCCGAAGCCTGACTACATGCGGCAAGCATGATCAAGATTGCTGTAGTTAAGCAGAAAAGAAAATGCTTCACAAGATAGCCATATATGGAGAGGTGCATCAAACCTGTCTTCGCACAGAAGAGCACAACAAGAATATGTATACTGAACAAGGTAGGCTGTAGATTTTGATAAGAACACGCCGTATTTCATCTAAACGTCTAAAGATGAAGAAAGACCGCTGAGTCGGGCCATTCTCTTTCCTCCTACTCCTACTCCTCCTCTCTCTCTCTCTCTCTCTCTCTCTCTTCCTCTCTCTCTCTCTCTCTCTGTGACCACCTACGTACTCCACTGCCGTTCGTGCTGTTTTGTTCAGAACGAATCACACCATGGGAGAAAGGGTGTTCCACAGTGAACTTGGATGGTGAAAGGTGCGTTTGTTTGAAAGTGAAGTGAACCTAGCTAGGCGCAGCAGCGAAAGTTTATGAACGTGAGGACTTTTACTTTGAATGCGCAGGCAACTAGTTCGACCCCCAGCCGTCCTGTGCTGAAGGAAACATGGCTCCGATCGGCCTTCTCTGAAATGCAGGCATAAATGTTTGGCAAAAAATAAGTAAGTAGGAGGAAGAAAATATATCGCATTTATTACTGTGTATGAAAACACGTGCATATCACTGGCGTGGATACCAGGAATCGCCGGACGAAACTGACAAAGGAAAAACAGAGCTTAGTGGTGAAAACTTTAGCTCGTCATGTCGTTTAAATATTTAGGGTTAATACTAACAAGCCGTATAAATGGGTTGGACATTCAGAAACTATAAGCGAGGAGGCGAATTGAAGAGTTATATTTGTTGGAAGGGCTTTGGGAACGCGTCACGCATCTGCATAGGAAACAGCACACAGTATGATGTCCCATCATTTGGAGACTTCGTGAAACATTGCAGTAGACATCGAACAGACTCACAGACGCCGTGATAGACTAGTGACAGGTTGGTAAAACCAATATGACAGTATAAGAGAGACCCTCAGGGAACTTAAATGGTAATCTGTGGAAGAAAGGTAGCCTGTCCGATAAATTTAGAGAAGTAGTATTTGAGGAAGATTGACAGTTTTGTGGCCTCCATCGTAGAACTCGTAGGCATCATAAGAATCAGATGAGAGGGATGAGGAAACATACAGTCAGATAGAGACAGACACCTTGGCTCTGCTCAATTCGCGAAGGAATTGCCAATATTGGTGCGAAGTACTCCCCTAATGCACTATACGGCAGCTTGCAGAGTGTGTATGTAGAAGCAGAACGCCCCGTCAATATCGTTCTCATTAGGGACGGAGTAGTTTCTTAGTTGGTCAGGACAGGGGATAGGAAAGTGCGGTGGTCTGTTTGAAGGTGCTGCCTGAGCGATCTTCTGGTGCAAGTTACAGCGAAATAAAGAAAACTCGAAATCAAGGTGGTGAGACACGTACTGGAATCACGTTGTTATGAATAAAAACCCAGCGACTCACACATAATCGAGTACAACCTTCCGTCAGGACTACTTGGGCAATATTTCAAGCCACATGAATATTAGCAGTGGTATTTAGATGACAGTCTTTTTTTCCATACAGTGCAGCATAAAGTAAATCTTTAACCGCTGATCCCACTGTTATACAAACAATAGGGCCATCTGTACTACTGTCCGCCCTAAGGGCCCGGGTCCGATTCCCGGCTGGGTCGGAGATTTTCTCCTCTCAGAGAGCGGGTGTTGTGTTCTCCTAATCATCATCACTTCATCCCCATCGCCGCGCAAGCCGCCGAAGTGGCGTCAAATCGAAAGACTTGCACCCGGCGAACGATCTACCCGACGGGAGGCCTTAGTCACACGACATTTATTTATCTGTACTGCTGAAGGCTCAAACAGTCATACGATAACCAGTCCCATTTGCTGGTTGCCTATGTAATGGATACCAAGTGCAACAAAAATTTGATCGTCATATTTACTGACTGAATTTGAAAATTTAAAATGCTGCCATTATATCTTCCTCACATCTATAATCTTACGTCGGAGGCTTAACACAATACGGTAAATATTAATGTTGGAAACTGAGTATGTCTTGCGACAGAAGAACTCAAGGCGCGCAAATTAAACAGACTACACTCCTACTGTTTTTCATAACAAGAGCACTTGGCGACTTCTAACAAACTTTAAACATAAAGTTTAATCACAGAAACCAACTACTCGCATGCTGTCTAATGTCTCTCGGCTGTTAAACGACTGATGTTAATCATGTTTACATCGAAAACAACAAAAACAAAAATATATATATGGCGCTTTTACATCGACACCTTGTGATTGATTTTAGTATAAAGGTAAACAACAAAAGACAAGAAAGGCAAATATTCCTGATAGGAGATCTTGCAGCGTTTCAGATCAATTGTAATATCACGAAGAAGAATTAAAATTTTTAACATCGAAAACAAAAATCAGATACACTTTATCTTCTACTGAAAAGTTTACTCACTCGTAGAAGCTAAACTCGTCCTCGTCCCAAGTTCTCAGTACGTACCTGAAATAAAAAAAGTATTTATTAAAAAATTGACCATTATTGGCATTTTAGGCGATTATAATGTGCTACGCCTACCATTCTTTCACAGGTCAGTTTAAAAATACAGCGATGGAAACGCTGTTACGGTCCGGTGGCATGAAAAGAGAGTTAGGGTGTAACATTTTGCCTTTCGCGGGCAAGTGCTCTACCATGTGAGCTACCCAAGCACGACTCACGCCTCGTCCTCACAGCTTTACTTCTGCCAGTATCTCGTCTTTTACCTTCCAAACTTTACAGAAGCTCTCCTGCCAACCTTGCAGAACTAGCACTCCTGAAAGAAAGGATATTGCGGAGACATGGCTTAGCTACAGCCTGGGGGATGTTTCCAGAATGAGATTTTCACTCTGCAGCCGCGTGTGCGCTGATATGAAACTTCCTGGCAGATTAAAACTGTGTGCCACACCGAGACTCGTGAAAGGCAAAGGCCCCGAGTTCGAGGCTCGGTCCGGCACACAGTTTTAATCTGCCAGGATATTTCATATCAGCGCACACTCCGCTGCAGAGTGAAAATCTCATTCTGAGTTAGCGTGTGTCAAGAAAACTTGTTGTTTCTACCCTATGAGAATGTAGACTTTCTCAGCTTAAACTACTGATGAAATCCGACAGGTTTTTATCAGTTATTACTATCCAATCTACCAAAAATAAGATTTGGTTAAAACGAAATCCGCAGCTGAGCTTCATGGTAGAACTAGATAATAAACCGCTTCAGTTGTAAATAGTTTCAATGGTTATTAAGTAGTATACAATTTCTTATTATTGTTGCTTCATTTCCTTTTTGCAGTCTTGCACTCCTGAGAATGGGCTTAGAGCTATAATCGCCCGAAACAGGACGAGGCTGAACCAATAAAACTATTTACAACTGAAGCGGTTTATTATCTGGTTCCACCAAAAACAGCTTCCTAGCAAAAATTTAGGAAGTAGTCGATTCAGTAGTACTTGGAGTGTTCAAAATCAAAAAGAAAAAAATTATATTTCAACAAGTGTATAATAATTTACGTTTAATTAAATGAAACTTGTGGAAATTTACTAGTAATGGGCACATATTTACCCAATGATGACAATGCCATATTCACATCAGCGTATGCGCATTACATACGACACCTTTTTTTCGGGATATCTACACCTCCCTTCTGTCTTTAGTGAGAAATATAACGTATTCTTTAATATATTCATTGGATACTTTGAAAAGCGTTGTCCTAAAAGATTAATCTATATAAGTAGATTACGTGCTCGTAAACCCTGGGTCACAAATAGATCCAGGATATCATGAAAACTAAGCAGCAAGAGAAAACGAAAATTAAAAGTTATAATGTGAAATTCCAAGCAAAATCAGTTTATCAAAATTTGTGTATTTTCTGGGTGAAAAAAACAAGCTCCTCCAGTAACAAGATAAAAACTATTTGCAATATTATTGAACGTGAGGTGAGAAAAAGGATTCAGAAAGATGAGGAAATTACTTCAAAGGTAAATAATGGAGTGATCACGCATGCCACAAAATTGCAGTCAGCTTCAACAACTACGTTCGTTAAGTAGCTTGTAATTTCGGTCTGAGCAATTCTCTAGTGGATAACCAAATTTACCAGTTTAAGCGTCAAAAGCAAGTTTGATAAATTTCCGTACACATTTCTTTTCATTACGAGCATTCTTGCCGCCACCCTTAAACATCGTAGTTAATTTACGAGAGCAAAGCTTCACGACGCATCAGAGTTCAAAATGCGAATTGAAACCCCTTCGTAAGTCGCTCATGTGTGGCGGGCTCGAAGTGAGCGACCGATGACAGCCGAAACTGCCAGAGACATATCGATCCTATGTGGAATCCCTTGAATGTGCCAACATGGCGGTGTGCAAGCCGTGAGGTTGCAGCATTAACGTACCATTGTAAGCAGACCAGACAAAGTATTAGTCACCCCATTAAAAGAACGACTGATCGCTTTGGAGAACTTTAGGCGGTGTGAAAATGTGCCAGGCTGTCATGTGATCTTCCACCACTGACGAAAGTGCTGTGTATGTGCCAGTCGAATCATTACAGTGGGATGATTCGACTTGAAGACATGACAGAATAACAGAAAGGAACCTTAGTGTTTGGACATGTGCATGATCACACCGTGAATGAAGATGCTTGATTCGCTGGAACATTAACGTAGACTGTCCACCGTATCTACAAGGTGTGGTGGACCACTTCCATCCACGTAACACGGCGTGACAACAGAGGTAGTGAAGAGATACTGCACGAGAATGGCCAGAGACGAGTGTGACGCCAAGCCAATGCTCAATGAAAATCGGTTTCAAACTCAAGGAATTCCTGCTACCAGTGAATGTAGTGTTCTGGTAAATAATATTCCGGGTAAACATTGCGAAGGAAAACGCAAGTGCTAAACATTTGGATAGAGAACAGTACCCCGAAATTGGATTTTGCTCGTAGTTGCAAATGTACTGCACATTTCATTGGCCAAATAACACACAATCTGGACAGTAGATAGATGGAAGCATGTAGTCTTGTCGGACGAGTGGCGATTTCACCTGTTTTCAAATGATGCGAGGCGTCGAGCGCGCCAGCAGCCCAACGAGGGTGTGAAGGGTGTAGGTCAGGCCGGAGGAGGTTGTTTCATGTTTTAGGGGTGTTTTCGTACCATGACTTGGACTCACTCACTGCTCATTGAGGTCACCGTGACAATGAATCAAATTGTTTGTGTCAAAATTCTCAGTGAAAAATTGTTCCTTCTACATCTTTCTGGTGAGTATACTGCGGATACTCGTGTTTCCAAGAAAACAGCAGCGTTGTTCACAGGGCTCCACGCAGACGTCACTGGTTTGACGAAAACTCAGGTACCCTACCACATCTCGACTGCCGTGCTACATCATCAGATCTTAATCCCATTGAAAAGTTGTGGAACTATTTGGAACAGTGGGTGAAAAGCAGCCATTAACATCCCCAAAATATGGCAACTCTACGAGATGTAAGCGTAAATGAGTGGCTTCAGCTGGATACAGCACATCTGAATAAACTCCTCGACTCTCTTCCTCGCCTAATTAAGGGCGCTATCAAGGCTACAAGTGGTTTTAGACGATTCTTGCGTCATTTCTCCTGAGGGTAACTTATTTTCTGTCGATTTTCTTACACTACTGGTCATTAAAATTGCTACACCAAGAAGAAATGCAGATCATAAACGGGTATTCATTGGACAAATATATTATACTAGAACTGACATGTGATTATATTTTCCCGCAGTTAGGGTGCATAGGTCCTGAGAAATCAGTACCCAGAACAACCACCTGAGGCCGCAATAACGGCCTTGATACGCTTGAGCATTGAGTCAAACAGAGCGTGAATGGTGTGTACAGGTACAGCTGCCCATGCAGCTTCGACACGATACCACAGTTCATCAAGAGTAGTGACCGGCGTATTGTGACGAGCCAGTTGCTCGGCCACCATTGACCAGACGATTTCAATTGGTGAGAGATCTGGAGAATGTGCTGGCCAGGGCAGCAGGCGAACATTTTCTGTATCCAGAAAGGCCCGTACAGGACTTGCAACATGCGGTCGTGCATTATCCTGCTGAAAAGTAGGGTTTCACAGGAATCGAATTAAGGGTAGAGCCACGGGTCGTAACACATCTTAAATGTAACGTTCACTGTTCAAAGTGCCGTCAATGCGAACAAGAGGTGACCAAGATGTGTAACCAAATGCACCCCATACCATCACGCCGGGTGATACGCCAGTATGGCGATGACGAATACACGCTTCCATTGTGCGTTCACCGCGATGTCGCCAAACACGGATGCGACTATCATGATGCTGTAAACAGAACCTGGATTCATCCGAAAAAATGACATTTTTCTATTCGTGCACTCAGGTTCGTCGTTGAGTACACCATCACAGGCGCTCCTGTCTGTGATGCAACCTCAAGGGTAACCGCAGCCATGGTCTCCGAGCTGATAGTCCATGCTGCTGCAAACGTCGTCGAACTGTTCGTGCAGATTGTTGTTGTCTTGCAAACGTCCCCATCTGTTGACTCAGGGATCGAGACGTGGCTGCACGATCCGTTACAGCCATGCGGGTAAGATGCCTGTCATCTCGACTGCTAGTGATACGAGGCTGTTGGGATCCAGCACGGCGTTCCGTATTACCCTCCTGAACCCACCGATTCCATATTCTGCTAGGAGTCATTGGATCTCGACCAACGCGAGCAGCAATGTCGTGATACGATAAACCGCAGTCGCGATAGGCTACAATCCGACCTTTATCAAAGTCGGAAACGTGATGGTACGCATTTCTCCTCCTTACACGAGGCATCACAACGTTTCACCAGGCAACACCGGGCAACTGCTGTTTGTGTATGAGAAATCGGTTGGAAGCTTTCGTCATGTCAGCACGTTGTAGGTGTCGCCACCGGCGCCAACCTTGTGTGAATGCTCTGAAAAGCTAATCATTTGCATTTCACAGCATCTTCTTCCTGTCGGTTAAATGTTAAATTTCGCGTCTGTAGCACGTCATCTTCGTGGTGTAGCAATTTTAATGGCCAGTAGTGTAATTGTGTGCGACTGTATTGGACTTTCCATTCCACAGGCAGAAGAATCCTAACCGCAACAAAATTTGCGAACACATAGCGTAATGTTGACATCCGTGATAAACGATGGACGAGAGAGTACAGTCTGGGGGCGAGCTGTTGGCCAGCGAAGGTGGGCGGAGCCGCGCCGGCCTCTGAGCAGTGCCGGTCGGTGTCGACATACCCTGCCCGGGAGTCGATCCTGGCAGCGCGCCCACTGGAGCGGCCCCGGGCCCCGCCTCGGAAACCCGTTATGCGCCCGCCCGCTGCCAGTCCGGGGGGCCTCGCAAAAACCGCCGCTCCGGGGGCTCTCTCTGCCTTCTGTACGCGGTTTTGGCCACTGGTTTAAAAGCTGCGAGGGCGGTGCAGAGGGGTGGAAAGGCGAAGTTCTCTGGGGCTGTTGTCACTAATAGAGCAATAGACAAAAGTGAGGTGTAAAGTTCTTAGAAACCAAATTACTGTTATCTGCATGTCGTGTGTTTAGTAAAATGTCAACGCCATGAAGGCAGCTTGTAATCACTTCACAATATATGACCTAGTAGATAGTGTCGGAAGTTCCATGCGCCTTTACTCGGATGATGCTGTAGTATACAGAGAAGTTGCAGCACTAGCAAATTGCAGCGAAATGTAGGAAGGTCTGCAGCGGACAGGCAGGGAGTGGCAACTGACCCTTAACATAGACACAGGTAATGTATTGCGAATACATAGAAGGATCCTATATTGTATGATTTCATGGTAGCGGAACAAACACTGGTAGCAGTTACTTCTGTAAAATATCTGGGACTATGCGTACGGAACGATTTGAAGTGGACTGATCATATAAAATTAATTGTTGGTAAGGCGGGTACCAGGTTGAGATTCGTTGGGAGAGTCCTTAGAAAATGTAGTCCATCAACAACGAGGTGGTTTACAAAACACTCGTTCAATCTATACTTGAGTGTTGCTCATCAGTGTGGGATCCGTACAAGGTCGGGTTGAATGAGGCGATAGAGAAGATCCAAAGAAGAGCGGCGCGTTTCGTCACAGGGTTATTTGGTAAGCGTGATAGCGTTACGGAGATGTTTAGCAAACTCAAGTGGCAGACTCTGCAAGAGAGGCGCTCTGCATCGCGGTGTAGCTTGCTGTCCAGGTTTCGAGACGGTGCGTTTCTGGATGAGGTACCGAATATATTGCTTCACCCTACTTATACCTCCCGAGGAGATCACGAATGTAAAATTAGAGAGATTCGAGCGCGCACGGAGGCTTTCCGGCAGTCGTTCTTCCCGCGAGCCATACGCGGTTGGAACAGGACAGTGGCACGTAAAGTGTCCTCCGCCACACACCTTTGGGTGGCTTGCGGACTATAAATGTAGATGTAGATGTAGATGTAGAAACAGGCATGAAATGTACCTCAAGCTTGGATACGCAAATGATTAGCACTTCAGGGTAACCTCCCGACGTAGGTAGCAGTAATGCCATCGACGTTGTCATGCAAGGAAAAATGACGCTTTTAACTGCTGTTTGTTTGTCAGAACATGGTGTTCTGTCGCATATAAGAATAAGAAACATCTGCCAGCATGTATCAGGTTCGACTGAGGCGTATCGAGACTGCAGTCTGTTGACCCGCGATATTGCTCCTCGTGTTAGTCTGGATTCCACTACTGTGACGTCAATATGGAATCGATGCATTCACGAGGGCCATACTAGACAGCAGCAGGATCTCAACGTTCCCACACAACTACCGCCCAAAAGCACAGACAAATTTGTTCGCTCACTTATGAAGAATCGTACAGCCAAGCCACATGCCTTGAGTCAGCAAAGAGAATTGTCTCAAGCAAGAGAAGTACAAGGCGTATGAGAAAAGTAATGAGACTAACGTTTTATCCTCCAAAATTTTTATTTCTTTCAAACAACAATATTGTCCCCTTCAAAGTAGTTTCCTTCAGCAGCTACACACTGGTTTTCCCAGTCTCGGAAGCAGCGCTGAAAGCCTTCAACTGGTAGGGCCTTTAACAAGCCAGTCACTTTTTTTTTGAACGTTCTCCAGAATCTGAAAAAGGCGTCCTTTTAAGACATTTTTCAATTTCGGGAAAAGAAAATACTCGGAAGCACTCAGTTCAGATGAACAGGGGTACTTTGGAATAACAGGAAAGCTATTTGACATGAAAAATTTCGTGACAGTCGTTGTCGTGGTGCAGCATCCACTTGTCTTCAATGTCTGGTCTCACTCGATTCATCCTTTCCTTGGGCCTTTCAACGACATCTTTGTAAAACACTTGCTTGACAGTTTCTCCTGGAGGAATAAATTCTTTATGCGCACACACGTTTGACGCTTTAGTCGGTTTTTTATGCTGAAGTTTGTAAGTAGGCTGTTAAGGTTTTATGTTAGTAACGCCACGTAGCGTTCTATATGAAAATCACTGACTGTGCTGTCTGAAGGCTGTGGTTGGTTTGCGTTGTTGGAGTATATGCTATTGTAGTGTTGGACGGTTGGCTGTTAACAGCGCGTAGCGTTGCGCAGTTGGAGGTGAGCCGCCAGCAGTGGTGGATGTGGGGAGAGAGATGGCGGAGTTTTGAGAACGGATGATCCGGACGTGTGTCCATCAGAAAGAGTAAATTTGTAATATTGGATATCATGGACTGGTATATATATACTATGACTTTTGAACACTATTAAGGTAAATACATTGTTTGTTCTCTATCAAAATCTTTCATTTACTAACTGTGCCTATCAGTAGTTAGTGCCTTCAGTAGTTAGAATCTTTATTTAGCTGGCAGTATTGGCGCTCGCTGTATTGCGGTAGTTCGAGTAACGAAGATTTTTGTGAGGTAAGTGATTCATGAAAGGTATAGGTTATTGTTAGTCAGGGCCATTCTTTTGTAGGGATTATTGAAAGTCAGATTGCGCTGCGCTAAAAATATTGTGCGTCAGTTTAGAGTTGATCAGAATAAGTAAAGAGAGAAATGTCTGAGTACGTTCAGTTTTGCTCAGCTGTCTGAAAATCAAATAACGTAGAGGTTTTCCAGCACTGTCATTTATAAGATTTTTCCAAGGGGATGCTTCAAGTTATCCCTGAGCGAGATTCATCTTCAAAGTGTTCTCGGCCTTCCAAAAATGATTTATGCCATCCAAGAACTTGTGCTCTTGAATGTTCCCCATAGGACTGTTTCAGCTTTCCAAGGTTCACAATCATGGATTACACAAGTTTAACACAAATCATAATGGCATAATGTTGTTCTCAATCCCGCTGCTCCACTTTCGTAACACGCAACAAAAACACTACTTCAGTGATAGCGCTCTCAGAAATCATGTGACGAGTGCACGGAGCTGAAACTCGGACTGAGCATCTGAAAAGGATGAAAGGATGAAAGCAAGCAGAACGCCAAAGCGTTGCCAGATCGCTCGCAGCGTTGCCAATCTCATTACTTTTCTTACACATCTCGTATGCACACGGACACTACGACATCATCCGGAGTTTCACGGAATATTTGCATGGCGACCTTTATTGCGGTTTTCTTGGACTTGGTAGCAGAGAAAGCCGCATAGACTGTAGTGCGCCATACGTTAACACTGGACACAGGATGGGCACCATGTCGTGATTTCAAACGAGTCCCAACCACGAGTACATACAGTGCACGTGTGTAGAGGCTCTGAGAAGAACGAATGTTGACAGATTGCATTCATCATCGTCCTACTAGCCCAACATCTGACATGAACGAGCGAGGTGGCGCAGTGGTTAACACACAGGACTCGCCTTTGGTAGAACGATGGTTCAACCCTGCATCTGACCATCCTCGTTTAGGTTTTCTGTGATTTCCCTAAATCGCTTCAGGCAAATCCCAGGATGGCACAGCCGACTTCCTTCCCCACCCTTCCCTAATCCGATGGGACCGATGACCTCACTATTTGGTCCTCTCCCCTGAATCAACCATCTGACATGATTGTATGGGGTGTCAGTGGGTTCAAAACAGGACGACCTCTGGTCCACATATCCAATAATTTGGGCAAAAGACATTACATATCTGACTTCTTAAGGCTGGTAATTGTGCCTCTTTTCGAGATCATCATGGTGTTATCTTCAAGAAAATGGTTCAAATGCCTCTAAGCAGTATGGGACTTAACATCTGAGGTCATCAGTCCCATAGACTTAGAACTACTTAAACCTAACTAACCTTAGGACATTACACACATCCATACCCCAGGCAGGATTCGAACCTGCTACCGTAGCAGCCGCGTGGTTCCGGACTGAAACGCGTAGAACCGCTCGACTCAAGAAGATTAAACAAGACTGTATATTGCCTGTGCTCTCTTGGCATACCGCAGTTCATAGGGTATTGAAATGCTGACCTGACCAGTGGGTTCTCCAGATCTCTCATCTGCTGAAAGCATTTGGTTGTGGGTTCCCAAGAGCCTGGCAAGCCACCACTCCCCAGCATTATTACTGATGAACTCTTGAACAGAGCTGAAGTAGCAAGTGATGACTTACCTGAAACTATGATCCAAGCTCAGTTTGGCTCGATACCAAGTGGGACTAGTCGTGCTATTGCTGTCAAAGGTGACAGGTCTGTGTACTAAATTTCGCAACCTGTAAACTTCCAAATTATCTACAAATCTTCCTACTATACTGTACACTGACGTCATAAAAGTCATGGGATATCCCCTAATATCGTGTTGGATCTCGTTTTGCTCGGTGTAGTGCAGCAACTGGACGTGCCATGGACTCAACAAGTCGTTGGAAGTCCCTTGCAGAAGTACTGAGCCTTGCTACCTCTTAGCAGTCCATAACTGTAGAAGTACTGCCGGTGCAGGATTTTGTGCACAAACTGATATCTCGATTACGTCCCATAGATGTTCTACTGGGTTCACGTTGGGCGATCTGAATAGCCAAATCATTGGCTCGAATGGTCCAGAGTGATCTTCAAACCAGTCACAAACAGTTGTGGCCTGGTAACATGGCACTTCGTCATCCATAGAACTGACATCGTCGTTTGGGAACTTGAGGTCCATGAATGGCTGCAAATGGTCTCCAAGTAGCCGGACGTAACTATGGGCCCAATCCATTCCAAGTAAATACAGCCCACACCATTATGGAGCCACCACCAGCTTGAACAGTGCCTTGTTGACAACTTGGATCCATGGCTTCGCGGGGTCTGCGCCACACTCGAACCGTACCAGTAGCTCTTACCAACTGAAATCAGAACTCATTTGACAAGGCTACGGTTTTCCAGTTGTCTAGGGTCCAACCGATATCGTCACGAGCCTAGGAGAGGCGCTGCAGGGGATGTCGTGGTGCTGTTCGCGAAGGCACTCGCGTCGGTCGTCTGCTGCCCCAGCCCAATAACGCCACATTTCGTCGCAATGTCCTAAAGCATACGTTCGTCGTAGATTCATATTCACTTCTGCGGTTATTCCACGCAGTGTTGCTTATCTGTCAGGACAACAACTCAACGAAAACGTCGCTGCTCTTGGTCGTTAAGTGAAGACCGTCGGACACTGTGTTGTCCATAGCGAGTGGTAATGCCTAAAATCTGGTGTTCTCTGCACACTGTTGACACTGTGGATTTCGGAATATTGAATTCTCTAAGGGTTTCCGAAATGGAATGTCACATGTGTCTAGCTCCAGTTGTCATTCCGCGTTGAAAGTCTGTTAATTCCAGTCGAGCGTTTCACTTTTGTCAGTTTTCTGAACACCAGCGTCGTGTGGTCAGTGACTAGTACAAAAGGACATTGTGCTAGGTACTTTGTTGGAGAAAATCCTGCACTTAATCCTGCACTTAAAGCTCACATGCTAGCGAACTTGAGAGTTTGCGAGCCGTAAAGATCGGTGGACGGGCCGTCGGTCGTTCCGCACTCTGCAGCTTCTGACGGCTGACGTGCGAACGGATTCGTGTCGCTCTGAACAAGATTTTCCCGGTATTTTGCTCTAGCCGTCAGGCACAACATTCACTGGGGCGACCCTCGTGTGTTTACGTCCACTCTCCATTAATGACAACTATCACTGGACGGAAGAGTACATCTCCGTCTTACGCTAACCACAGCACTTTGATGCACACCGACCGTCAGATCAAGACTAGAAAGGTGCGACCGCATGCTGTTTCCGTATTTCGGATTCGAGGGCAGCCTCTCTCACTTTCCCGGTCGGCTTGTGGTCTGGAAATTTGATACGCTCCTTTAATGTGAGCAAACTATCCGAGGTGTTAGGTCGTGAATGAGTGTAAAATACGTGCGAATCATTTTCTGCCCAGAACGAGCTATGCATACTGACCGCAACTACCTCGCAATGATGTCCTACAAACAGTAATCACGGAGGCTGCGGCGAGTTCCCGGGTACGACTAGCTTAATTACTGGAAGGAACGTCCTAGTTAGCAGTATACTGTATCATCAGACAGCGCCTCTCTGCTTGAAACTGCCCTCTCAAGTCGGCAAATTCCTAATATTTACCTCGCACAGCTTGTTACAGTTTTTCAGGTACAGTAACGACAGCGTTTATGTCGCGCCAGTTCATTTTGAGTAAATACGAGTACCACTCTCAAGTAAAGTATCAGCGTTTCGGCACAACTGAAGACAGCGTAACGCTCTTTACAGACACTTTTCGCCTCGCAAAATTTGTAATCAGGGACTTCTGTACTAACAATAATTATCAACGGAAGTATGGCCGACTGGCAGAAGCCGAAAGAGGAGAAAATTATTTTTAATAATGGATAAATGTTAGACGACAGCCGGCCGGAGTGGCCGTGCGGTTCTAGGCACTAGAGTCTGGAACCGCGCGACCGCTACGGTCGCAGGTTCGAATCCTGACTGGGGCATGGATGTGTGTGATGTCCTTACGTTAGTTAGGTTTAATTAGTTCTAAGTTCTAGGAGACTGATGACCTCAGAAGTTACGTTCCATAGTGCTCAGAGCCATTTGAACAATTTAAGAAGACACAAAGCAATGTTGACTTTATGACTTGGCTTAGAAGCTAGGTTCAAGAAAGGCAAGCGTCTATTCATATCACAGGCAGAATTATTTGTACAGGACCCAGACTGTAGTTGTGAGCGTCGGGAGACAGTAAAGAGAGACAGTAGTTAAGACAGGATTGCATGTTATTCCCGGATTCAATTCGATTCCTCTTTGTAAGCTGTTCGATCTACTTGTCCAGTCTTCATCATTCTTTAGTAACACTAAATTTCAAGAGATTTTATCTTTTTGTCCTTACTGTCACTTGTAATAAACGCTAGCCGGCCTCTGTGGCCGAGCGGTTCTAGGCGCTTCAGTCAGGCACCTCGCGGCTGCTACGGTTGCAGGTTCGTATCCTGCCTCGGGCATGGATGTGTGTGATGTCCTTAGGTTAGTTAGGTTTAAGTAGTTCTAAGTCTAGGGGACTGATGACCTCAGATTTTAAGTCCCATAGCGCTTAGAGCCATTTGAATCATTTTTGTAATAAACGCTAACATTACAGACAAGTGCTTTGACAGAAGATTTACTAACACATTTACACGGTGACTGTTATTAAACTATGCGAAATAAAATCTTCATAACTTCTGAACGGTTTGCGTTAGGACGTTCAGCCTAGACGGTTGGCTGCAGGGCATCATGAGGATTACTATGATGTGGTTCAGCGACGAAGACCACTTTCGTTTCGGTGGGTTCGTCAATAAGCAAAATTGGCGCATTGTGGGACTAAGAATCCGCATTTCGCAATAGAAAAATCTCTTCACCCTTAACGGGTGATTATGTGGTGTGCAATGTCCAGTCACGGAATAATCGGTGCGATATTCCTTGATGGCACGGTGACTACCGAAGGGTACGTGAAAGTTTTGGATGACGATTTCATTATTGTCGCGCGCTATTAGCCAAGCGGTCTGAGGCGCTGCAGTCATGGACTGTGCTGCTGGTCCCGGCGGAGGTTCGAGTCCTCCCTCGGGTATAGGTGTATGTGTTTGTCCTTAGGATAATTTAGGGTAAGTAATGTGTAAGCTTAGGGACTGATGACCTTAGGAGTTAAGTCCCATAAGATATCACACACATTTGAGCATTTTTGATGATTTCATTCCCATTATCCGAAGTGTCACTGATTTCGATAATATGTTGTTCATGCAAGACTGAGCTCGACCCGATCGAAGCAGGAGAGTGGTTGATATCCTGGAGGAGCACTTTGGGGACCACATTCTGTCTCTGGGTACAGAGGCCGCCGTAATATCCGATTGAACACATGAGATTCCTCTTTGTGGGGCTATACTAAAGACGAGGTGTACAGCAATAACCCCAAAACCACTGCAGAGCTGAAAACAGCCATTCAGGAGGTCATCAACAGCATCGATGTTCCGACATTTCAGCGGGTCATGCAGAGTTTCGCTAGTCGTCTGCGCTACATAATCGCCAATTACGGGAGGCATATCTAACATGTCATAACCGAAATCAGAATATCTATAGTGACGTTTACATGTTGAATAAAGGGTGTGCACGCCGATTTTGTAACTAATTTACATTTTTTTCATATAATTCAATAACTGTCAACATGTATAATCGATGTTTAGATATTCAATATTTCTGGAATAATTTTCATTGTACTCACAGTCTATATTTTACGTCCTTTTACTTCTCTTGCCGTTAGTTGATTTGATGCGTATATAACAAAACTCGTTTACTACATTCAGTGTCTTATTTGCCAATCAAGTTCCTTCAGAATCGCGTGACTTAATTCGACCACATGCCATTCGCTTGTTTCAGTTTTGCAGACGTTTGTCTTCCAACTTCTTTCCAACACAATCCATTCTGTTGAACCGACCTTCGAGTCGTTTTCCATCTCTGGCAGAATTAGTGTCATCGGCAAAACCTCAGACTTCAATACCCTTTCGAATTTTGTCCTTGGTTTCCATTAATGTGGGCTCAGTGCACAAATTGAGCAATACAGGCGGATTTTAGCCTGGTCACATTCTCTTCACGACCTCAGCTTCCTATCATGACCGAAGTTTAGCACTACAGTCTGGTTTCTGTATAAGTTGCCGATAACCTCTCGCTCCCTGTATTTGATACTAGATAACTTCAGAACATGAAAGACTTTATACCAGGCAATATTGTCAAAAGGTTTTTCTAAAAATTTGAGGAAAGTAAGCCTTACGTAGATGGGAGTCTAGAAGAAGTCTTTTCCGGCTTGATGTCACTTTGTCGACCTAGACGATAAAAAACATTTGCCCAGTTAAGCAACAGAAACGGCCTGCTCTTATAGCTTAATCCATAGCGTGGTAACTTGTGAGGCAGGGAGGTAAACCATGTCTGGACTGAACTCAAGCAACAGATCAACAACAGTTTGGTGTGGTACATTGAAATTGGGTTTTAGGCAGTTTTACACGCTCGTTTAGGCAAAAACTACGTTGAATACCCAACTTACGCCTCATAAGATACGATAAACAACGAGTTATGATATGACGAAGAACAAAGTTTACACGGTTCACAGACTCTAGGTGCACACGACATCTCTCCGTTAGGTTAACTCGCCTGGCCACATACTTAATACGACGCCATAACAGGTCTTATGTATCTCCACCCACAACGTTAAAATAAAAATTGTCAGATCATGTAAAACAGCTGACCCATACTACATGACAAGTCGTTGTACATACACGGTGTAAACAGTAACTGGTTGCAGCGTACAACAGTGGCGTAGGTGAAGGCGAGACGAACAAATCTATACGATCTATACGATATAGGAAAGTTTTGGCCTATAGAGCCGGAAGCCTCAAATTGAACTACATAATTTTTTGAGGAATACATCACACTTTGACTGTTTTATTGTTTGTTAAACTACAAGCCAGGTTTGGCCTTTTACGCCATTTTGAAGTATTTGATTTTATGTTTTTAACATATGTTGCAGGACATTTAACCTGTTGTCAAGCTCAAAGTTGGCCATAAATGAAGAAAAATATTGGCCCCACGAAATGCCAGGTGTAAGATCACCATCTTGTAACAGAACAGTAAATAATCTTGTAACAGTAAACCTGGGGTGAAGAATGGCGCACCCTTCCTTCACCCAACAAACTTCGGTCCATCAAGGAGGCTACCGGTGCGTGGCGCTCCTCCTTGCGGGTCTCTCGCAAGGACTCTGTTGTCCTCTGTCGGCTGCGCATTGGCCACATTTGGACGACACGCGGCTATTTACTGCGCCGTGAGGACCCACCTTTATGTCGCTGCGGGCCAGCTTTGACGGTGGTCCACATCTTGTTGGACTGCCCGCTTTTAACTCCACTCAGGCAAACGTTTGCGCTGTCTCATACGCTTCCTGCACTTTCATCAGATGACTTTGCGATGGCAGATTTAGTTTTGAATTTTATTCGTGCAGGGGGATTTTATCGCTTGATCTAAGTGTTTGTCCTTTTTTTGTGTTGAGTCTGGCCTTTGGCCTACGATTTTAGAGTGGGGGTCTTAGTGCGTTTCTTGGTGGCTGGCTTTTCCTTTTTCGTTTTGTGGTCAGCCAACCACTGTCACCCTCGGTGTGATTTTAATTCCTTTTTCCTGGTCTCTGTCTGTGTCTTTCTTGTCCTGTGTCGTCTTTTGTCATCTCCATTGTTTTTATTCCTTGTGGGTGTTTAAAGTTCGTGGAAAAAGGGACCGATGGCCCTAGTAGTCTGGTCCCTTCAATGTAGATAAATATGGAAATAAATATATGTTCTTATCATTACAATTTCTTGTAATAGCTCGCCACGAATGTACTACTACGATTATTGTGACGATACCGGTGTGTGGAGCAAGTGTAGGAAAAAAGAGGAATGTCACGAGACGTAGCGTAGCACGCTCAGACTTCTAGTTTGCCGCCTTAAGCCGTCGGCACACGGACCGTACATCCGAGCGTTGAGCGTGCCGAGTTTCTGACGTTATAGCGTGGAATAGTACGTTGGGGAGCCTTTCCGAACGTGCAGAGCAATATCTAGCATGTCAGATATTTTCGCGTTGAGCGTGCCGAGTTTCTGACGTTATAGCGTGGAATAGTACGTTGGGGAGTCTTTCCGAACGTGCAGAGCAATATCTAGCATGTCAGATATTTTCAGCGTGCGTCTGAGCGTTGACCAATCGGATAACACGACGCCACCACGTCACTCGCTCGCCATCTGCCGCCAATACAGGGCTGTGAGGCGCCATATTGGCATTCAGTTCAAGCCTATACGTACATGTGCCGTTTCTGAGCACCAGCAAATTGAGAATCACTAGAAAACCCGTTGTTAACTGTATGATTCGTTGCAATAAAATAATGAGAAGTCGTATTCGTGGCAAAAGAATTATTGTAACTTGCGTATTATGAGAGTATATCATTTGAAGGTAGCGACACACTGAGGATCCACCAAAAATCCATTGTTCTCGGTACAATTTGTTATTATTAAATTTCAGATAGTAACATAGCTACGATTACAGTATTTAATATGTGTTAACGGGTTAGATTTGGCCATTCATGAACTGTTATCACTTTAAAAAAAAAAAGCGTAGTGAGTAGCGTCAATGATCCACGACCAGCTGGGTGGTGAAACTATGGTTCGTGTCTCGCGAAGTCTCAAAATATTTTTTCCCAACATTCGCGTATTTAATAGGTTCTGATGCTTTATTATTAATTTAATGTAAGTATATACTACATATTTGATGTTTGGTAAATATAAGTTCACTTTTTTATGACGAGTGAGTTTGTTCGATTGGCTTAATCTACAGGACAGCTTGCGCTACTTGTATAAAAGATATTTTTTTCCTTTTTCCTTTGGGTTTCGTAATTCACGTTTTTTAAAGATTCTGCTACTGGATAGGAACAGTGATAAAGTAAGAATGACCTTAGGGTTTTACCAAAATGTTAGGAAGATAAAATAACGTTTATCTTACGTGGAGAACTATTGCAAATTTGTGGGAACTTTCATAAGCCTGTGTCCTTGTTGATTGTACATGGTACTTTCATTTTTCTCTTAAGACATGTACATCGATATTGAAGTTTTTGCATATATTACATATAGAACAACGCGACTAGAATATGAGAAATGGAGGAAACGTGTGCTTTAATAGGACTAACGTGGGAATTTTACGAGCGCCCGTTGAGTAAACAGTGTGATTTACGAACAGAACATCCCACAACTGCCGCTGGAGTGCATCGCGATCGCGTATACCACGTTGAGGCCCACGTACCGTATGCACAAGTCGCATCGTTCCTGAGCGTTCAGCAGCACGTTGAACCCGGCACGCTCAACGTTGACGTTCGACAGCACGGTCCGTGCGAAGACGGCTTAACCGACACCACTACACACTCTCAGGGCAGCAGAAGGAGTTACCGGAAGTCGAGCCTCGAACGTACGCGCAAGTACTGAGCTTGGTGATACTCGATCAACGCTGCAGGGAAAAACGCCAAACCTTACCTCCGTGTCAATGCGGGCGGTACGCATCGAAACAAGTGAGCGTGGGAGTGGTGTATCAACAAGTAAAGGGGGCACAATTAACGAGCGCCACATAATGACACGATCTCACGTAACGGAGAGGGCCGGCTGTAGTTTCGCTTTTTAGGAGTCAGGTTTCCGGCGGGTTAAACGCGGCCGAGGCGGATATAATGAAATTAGAGGCTCCCCGCGGCGTCGGCACGGCTTCTCAATCTCCGCGGCAACAGCCTGGCCGAGCGATCGGTCACGCTCCGCGACCGCCGAGAGCAGGAAATGAGGATGAGTCTGAGAAAGCGCCTCGGGCAGGCCGCTGCTTCTGCGGACGTCGGCAGCCGGGCAGAGGGAATTTGCGCAACGCGAACACTTCAGCCAGCAAGTGTTCCCGTGGGCGCGATGCTGACATACACTATTTGATCAGAATTACCCTAACAACGTATGTAATGCAGAATTGGCCACTAGATGTCACTAAAGCCGGTATAAAAGGATGCGGAACATATTTTGTTTTCGAAAATGCATGTTACCTTTGCTGTATTGAATTTTTCCCATTTATTCCGATCGCTTTCGATTTTCAACCAACATCCAAGGACTAAACGAGACAACAGACATTAACAATACATGTTACTGACAAAAAATACACAACCCATAGTCGTTGAGTACTGAACATCATACACTGAAGCGCCAAAGAAACTGGTCCCCCCATCTCCTCACAGTCCAAGGCAAGGCACATAACTGTCTCCATCTCCTCAAACTCCTCTCTGGTCGAACATGGGGATTAGACCCTTCCACTAACCTGCATACCTATAAGTCCCTCATCCACCCCATCCCATGTTATCCCCACCCCACTTGGATCTCCAGCCCCCCTCCCCCCACCCACCTACTATAAATCCCTCCAAATCTTTGAGCACCATGCACTCCGCATTGCTGAACACATCCGTCTCCCATACCCCACACAGATCCTTTATGACCTGATTCCCTTCCCTCACCTCCTCCTGTTCCTTGAACGAATACAGATCTTACATATCTCCCGCAAACTGAATCCCCCCATCCTTTCGTTTCTCCCATCCTCTCCCACCCTAGTGCACTGCTGCGTCTGTACCACAGTGTCCCGCATGGTCTCCATCTCCACACAGTCCATACCCGTGCCCAAGGTGGCTTCCGCCAACTCCCCCTCCCCGATGATGTCCTCGTGCCTTCCATCTACCCCTCCTACCAGATCTAATCCCTGCTTCTTCCCCCCCCCCTCCTCAGGGCTCCCTCTCTCCCACCATCTCCCCCTTCCCTTCTTCCTCCTTTTTCCCTGCCAAACACCTTCTTTCTCCTTTTCACCCCCCCCCTCCCCCGGGCTTCAGGCTACTTTCTTTCTCCCCCCCACTGCCCCCCTCCTGGTTTCACACTACCATCTCTCCATCCCTTTTCTACCCCCCTCCTCCTTTCACCCGGTGGTAGGTCCCCTTCGGTGCAGTGATTTTTAACCTTTTGTTGTGGTGTCAGTGTTTCTTCAGTGTCGTGTGCAGTGCTACGTTCCACCAGCACCAACAGTGTTGCCAGCATAATTCATTTGTGTTCCCACTGTGGGGATATTCTTTGTTTTTGTGTCGACTCAAAGTGTTCATTCTCCGCATGTGCGTGTAGCTCTCGTCTATGTTGTTTATAAATCTACCGTTTACACTTATCTATTTTTATTCTTACTTAATCATCACTTTATACCATTCTATGTAATGTGTTCTTTTCTCATTTGACTATGTTTTCTTTCTATAACACTCTTGGCTGCAGAGCAGCGTATTGTGCCGCTTGCAGCCCACCCGATTTTGGGGAGTGAAATAACAATAAAGAAAAAAAAAAGAAAACAAAGAGAAAAAAAGAAACTAGTATAGGCATGCATATTCAAATACAGAGATATGCAAACAGGTAGAATACAGTGCTGTGGCCGGCACTGCCTATATAAGACGACAAATGACTAGCGCAGTTGTTAGATCAGTTACTGTTGCTACGATGGCAGTTTATCAGTATTTAAGTGAGATTGAACGTGGTGTTATAGTCGGCGCACGAACGATGGGACACAATATCTTCGGGGTAGCGATGAAGTGGGGATTTTCCCATACGACCATTTCACGAGTGTACTGTGAATATCAGGAATTTGGTAAAACATCAAATCTCCGACATCGCTATGGCCAGAAAAAGATCCTGCAAGAATGGGGCCAACGACGACTGAAGAGAATCGTTCAACGTGATAGAAGTGCAACCCTTCCACAAACTGCTGCAGATTTCAATGCTGGACCATCAAAAAATGTCATCGTGCGAACCATTCAATGAAACATCATCGATATGGGCTTTTGGAGCCCCGAAGGCCCACTCGTGTACCCTCAATGACTGCACGACAAAGATTTACGCCTTGCCTGGGCCCGTCAACACCGACATTGGACTGTTGATGACAGGAAACATGTTGCCTGGCCGGACGAGTCTCATTTCAAATTCTATCGAGTGTATGGACGTTGTGGGTATGGAGACCTCATGAATCCATGCAACCTGCATGTCAGCAGGGGACTGTTCAAGCTGGTGGAGGCTCTATAATGGTGCGGTACATGTGATATGGGACCGCTGATAGCCTAGATACGACTCTGACTGGTTACACGTATGTAAGCGACCTGTCTGATCACCTGAATCCATTCATGTCCTTTGTGAATTTCGACGAACGTGGGCAATTCCAGCAGGACAATGAGACACCGCATACACCCAGAATTGCGACAGAATGGCTCCAGGATCACTCTTCTGAGTTTAAACACTTCAGCTGGCCACCAAACTCCCCAGACATGCACATTATGCCTTGCAACGTGCTGTTCAGAAGAGATCTCCACACGCTCGTACTCTTACGGATTCATGGACAGCCCTGCAGGATTCATGGTGTCATTTGCCTCCAGCACTACTTCAGACATTAGTCGAGTCCATGCCACGTCGTATTACGGCACTTCTGCATGCTCGTTGGGGCTCTACACCGTATTAGCCAGGTGTACATGTTTCTTTGGGTCTTCAGTGTATATTCATGCTGTAGCCTGTTACCTAAAAAGATATTTGACTATTTTGCTGTCAGTAAAACAGCAGTAACAGCTGAATGTTTGGGTCAGGAGAGCTACGTAATTTAGAACTAGTCACTGTATGTCGCTTGAGAAATAAATCAGACATGGACATATATTCAGCCTTTCCAAAGCTGCTCAAGTCGACTTTGCCGGATGTGATTGTGAAGCGGGAACGCTAGACAATAGCCACGTGTAAACCAAGACCAGACAGACCCCATGTACTGACGGAAAGGTACCGTCTAGCATTGTATGGAGTGACTGTGAGATATCGCGTGAAACCAGTGGAAGGAATGACTCGTGAGTTCCGAAGTGCTACCAGAAGTCCAGTAGAGTCATGATTGCGCGTAGCGAGTTAAAAAGAATCGCGTACAATGGTCGAGCAGCTCCTCATAAGTCACACTTTTCTCTAGTGAATGCTAAGCGTGCTCTCGTTCATCAGCAGAAATGATTAGCGAACATGTAAATACAGGAAACAGAACTTCTACTTAACTCGTAACTGTCTTAACAAAAGAGTAGACAGCAATGAAGTCCAGTTATTGCAAAAAGCAACTGAAGAGTGTCCTGCACTGTGAGGCTTCCACGAGCAGACTGTCGATGGTTGACTAATACTATGGAGCAGGGCCGCCACGGGGTGCCAAATTTCACACTTGCGACGTGTGCAGGAAAAGGCCGGCCTGTCACTCGGCTTTGCTGAGTCCTCAGAAGTACATTTCATTTAGCACTACGGTGTGGCGTTTTCGGTCGGCAGAACTCTCTGATGTCGGCAGAATCATGGTGTCAGTGCGGTTTACTATTCGCTATTTGTTCGTGGTATCAAGGACGTGCACAGATTTAGTGGCTGTTTGCACAAAAATCCTTTGAAATGAATGGGAATGACGGAAGAGAGGGATGAGAATTTTTAATTCGTATAAGCGATGGGACTGCTTACTTGCTACGAAACTTCATGGTAGTACCACAGAGAAATAATTTAAACTCTTAGGGACAATGAAGGAGCACGAAATTACGATGCTCAACAGAGAAGATACATTGTTCTGTGCATCAAGAAGCACTTTGTGCTAAATTTGCAGTCATTGAGCACTTGAAGAAAGTGGTGGTACAAAAAGTAAAATTTTTGAAGTCGCACCCACTATTATTGCGTTTTCACATACAAATTTTCAGTGGAAATGAACGAAGAGTGTGAAGACTTCATATATTACTGCAAAGTGCGTTGTTTAAGTCAAGGGGCATTCTTGTAATGATTTTTTCATTTAGATCTCGCTATTCTTGAATATATGAAGGAAAAAGGAGTGCAAGAATGAAAATTAGAAGATCCAGACTAGTTTGGAGGCTTCTTATATTAGGGGGACTTGACTGCACATTGCCCAAAGTAAGATATGGCAAGTTAACTTCTTTCTTTTTTCATGGGGTTGCATTTAAAAAGAAAATAGCTTTATAGAAGGGACACATTCTTACATAGACGATCCAGTTCCCTAAGATCACTAGCGTTAAAGAAACCGCCAAATTTGAAGAATTCACTGTGACCTTGCAAGAATTACAACGATAGTTTTGTGAAGGTTTTCAGGACACTGTCAGTCTTACATCTGTTTTCGAGCTGTTTTAGAGCCCATTTGCCATTTCATTTGTAAGCACAACTCTGCATATGCAGATGTGACTGATCGACCGGCAAGGTAATCCCAGTCTTAATTACAAATCTCTTACGTCAAAACTTTCCCGGACGTCTACGTGCTTTTCTCAGGTATGTTTTCCAGGTCTCCATAATGAGGCCCCAAAAGTGCTACAACACTTTGATCGACATATTTGTGTGAAACACGTTTTTTCAATTATGAAACTAAATAAGTCATGATTATGTGGCAATTTTAGGGCAAAACTCTGTGCAACTGTCAGTGCACCAGATAAAGGTTATATTATGTCTTTAGCGCCACAAATAATTAAATAACACTGAAAATTAGCTTTCTTTGTCATCTATGTTCTTTAGAAATGTGAAATGTAAAACCGAGTCATACGCAGAGCGACTGAACTGCTGTTTAAATATGGCGCGTTCCCTGTTTTCCCCTCTTACCCCTCCTCGTGCTCAGACAGTGCAGCATGGTGGTGGGGGAAATGTGAAGCGAGGCTGAGCGCTTTGGGACCGGGGCCCGGGCGTGGTCCACAAGCCAAAATCTGGGCCACTTCCACTGTAGACTGTCAAACACTGCGACTGAGACTGGGCCTGCAGCTGCCGCCAGCCATCACGTATCACGGTGGAAGAGGGCGCCTGTACTCGTAGCCGCTGAAGGCTTCGCTCATCACTTGCACACCATTGGATCCGCCAGGTCTCCACGTGACTGCTATTGGCGCCTTTCGGAAACGTGCGTTTCCGTTGCCAATTGTGAGACTCTGGTGAGGTTGGTATCAGTCTATGATACTACAAAGCGACGCTTGAAGTGGTGTAAAAAGTGACGCTACTGGACAGTGGATGACTGGAAATGAGTGATTTTGAGTAATGAATCACGCTGTACCCTTTGGCAATCCGATGGGAGGGTTTGGGTTTTGCGAGAGCGCGCAGAATGTTACCTGCCGTCATGTGTCTATATTTTTGTCAAATTATATGCTCATTCCATTTTACGTCTATTTCTCTTTTTTTGCACTTAAAAACAGGCAGGGCATAGAACCACTACTTTCTTGTGATTGTCTGCTGGGTGATGTCTTACCATACTCCTTGAGATTAGAGACTAAATATTGAATGAAAATGTAGCCTATATTGATGTTAACTTGTAGCAACATGTTCGAAAAGATTTCGGGCTAGCAGCCAGTCGTCCTAAACTTCATTGCACGATATTTCGGCTGGACAACTGCCAGACATCTTCAGGTGAGCCGAACGAGGACTGACGAAGACATTCTCCTCTCCGTCTTGTATAGTGCGCTGATGGTACTGCCGCGCATGCGTTGCAGTCGCGGAGACAGGACTACTCCGCCCAGCGACAGCGCCCTCGCTGGTGGAACTGCAATACTCAGCTGCCGTCGATATTGTCGCTGGCCGCAGCTATCGAAGTCTTCTGGCGTCTTCGTCTCGAGCAAATTTCGGAGATGACGGGATTCCACGCGTTATTCAATTGGTAACCACTGTCACGGTTCATTAGATTTCCCGCGATGCGTATTTCAACGGATTCTTTGATAATGGAGTCCCAAAAAATTGTTGCTATGGCCAAAATCGAAGTTTTGTCGTACTCTATTGAAAGTCCAAATACAACGTTCCGCAACTGCAGACTTACTGGGTTACAGTAGGCGAGTGTAACGTTGATGTTCCGTACAACGCTCTTCCACTGTAAGCGTTGTCTTTCCTATATAGGCCATACCACACTGACACGGTATTTTGTAAATTCCCGCCTTCCGCAGTATCTAATCATCCTTCACCGATCCCAGCAAATCCGAAATCTTAGAAGGTGGACGAAAAGCCACTTTCACATGAAATTTATTAAGAATCCTCGCTATTTTGAAGGAGATATTGCCAAGGAAAGGAAGAAAAGCTAGGGACTTGGCTGGCGCGTTCTCCTCTTTATCCACTTCCCGGTTCCTGGCTCTAATTGAGAAAGCCCTGTTAATTTGCCGGGTCGAGTATCCATTGTCTCTGAACACCGTCCTTAAATGAGCAAGTTCCTTAGGCAAATTCTCTGCATTCGACACGGTATGTGCCCTGTGCACAAGGGTTTTAAGTACACTCATGGTCTGGGATGGGTGATGCCAACTTGAAGAATATAGGTACAAATCAGTGTGAGTGGGCTTACGACAAACAGAATGTCCCACCGAGCCGTCACTCTTCTGTTTAACCAAAACATCCAGGAATGGAAGGCAAACATCTTTCTCTAGTTCCATAGTAAATCGAATATTCTCATGGATCGAGTTAAGATGATGAAAAAACTCCATTAACTTTTCTTCTCCGTGGGGCTATACTATGAAAGTATCATCGACGTATCTCCAGAAAAGAGTTGGTTTGTAGCAACACGGTTCTGATGTGCATTACGCTTACGTTAGCCCCACTTGCTTCCACTGTGTTAATTATTCAAGGGCGTGCTGAAAAATAATGCCTCCAAATTTTTAATGTGAAAACTCATTCTTGACATACCATCACCTCTGCCTGCACAGCTTCATCAGTATTAAAACGAAATCTTCAAGGTGTTTTGGAAACAGATGAAAATCGGATGGGGCCAACTCGGAACTGTATGGAGGATGATCGATGACAGTGAAACCAAGGCATCGGATTGTTGCAGATGTCTCCGCACTCATGTGCGGTCTGGCATTGTCATGCTGAAGGAGAGGGTGCTCCATGTGTGGACGAACTCTTCGCATTCGAAACTTGAGGTCAGCATGCTGTATCTCACGCACCGATATAGTTCTGTTACACATCGCCACGTTACACGCTACAATTCGAAGCCCTCTAGCGGCAAAGAGCTGAAAACATGTAACAATAAAAAACAAAGATGTAGAATGTTAATAACGTTTGTTTTACTTTAAAAAGCTTTAAGACTTTCCACGTAAAGATTCAGATGTATTACTTTTTAGCACGAACACGTATATTTGAGGTACTTTTGAGGTCACTGACGGTGGCTTAAACCAGAGCAGTGTAGTGTACTATGTTGAAAATAGTGGCAGCAGAATAAAGTTTTTTGTATAGCTACATTTGATGGTATAAGAAAATGTCTTTCAAACAACTTAGGCTCACTCCACTCTAGAACGAACAATAATGTCCTTAAGTTTTTGGAACACCATTCGTAGCTGTTTCTGAGAACTTGCTTCAAGAGATACCTCCCAGACATTGTTCCCTCGCTCAAAGAATGTTGTACCGCCGGGCGCTGCAACAAAGTAGTTCCCTCTGACGTGCAGAATGAGGCGGGGAACAAGCTTGTCGGCGCCAGACAAAGCAGTCGCCATTCCGTTGTCTTCCCTTCTCCCCGTGCACAACTGCTGCTGATGCGCGTGAAGGTGCCTCCTGCTAATGAGACGAAGACGAACGCCGATTCAGGATTCCCAGACGGGTTAACAAAAGCAGCGCTGCTTCAAAAAACACGGGCAGGGGAAAACGGGGTTGGCGCTTTGGGAATGCAACTCCCGTTTTACTTGTTCTGTAACTGCCGTACTACGGTGACAAGTACGCTTCATTCGGAAGTGTTCCCCGCTTTCCAACTTTGTTTGCATGGCCATTTGTACGACGAGATAAACGCGCAGAGAATTCTTGGATTGCGTGAGGAAGCGAGCAAACTTGCAACAGTGACTAGCGAGGTTCTGCTCTTACAAAGGCTAATTTTACGAGACATTATTAATTTTTCTCAATTAAAATGCATGTGTTTGGATAGAAGGCGTCACCGGAGAACGCGATCGACTAAATTGTAAACACTTAATTTTCATGTGTGTGTCCAGATATAAGCGACTCCTAGTGGTTCAAAACTGGTTCAAATGGCTCTAAGCACTATCGGACTTAACATCTGAGGGCATCAGTCTCCTAGACTTAGGACTACTTGAACCTAACTAAGCTAAGGACATCACACACATCCATGCCAGAGGCAGGATTCGAACCTGCGACCATAGCAGCAGCACGGTTAGATTAAGTAGTGTGTAAGCCGTAAGCCTAGGGACCGATGACCTCAGCAGTTTGGTCCCATAGGAACTTACCAGAAACTTCCAATAAAAAAAATTTAAAAAATGTTTATGCAATATTTCCAAGTGGTAGTCGAAGACCGATTTCAAATCAAAATTATATGGTTCCAGAGACTTTTCAACGTTTCGAACATCTATGATGTGTACACGTAGACTAAAGTAATGAATGAAAATTTGCACCAAGGCCAGGATTTGAACCCGGGTCTCCTGCTCACTGGGAACATGCACTAAGCACTATACCGGCCTAGCACAGTGGCTTCGTACAACTGCACGGACTACGCTAGGACGACTCACTCCTCAATTCAAATTCCCATTCACGCCTCAGCTCTCTTGGTATTCCCCTTAACGTCGGAAAGCTTTGCAGAGGCTCTCGAACTATACGGAAATAGCATCTCGGCTTCGAACGAAATGGAGGTTCCCGCCCGAAACCCAGACATAAGCGCTTTAAACAAACGAAACTATGTGGTTCCAGAGAGACCTTCTCAAATCTCAAACATATGTGATGCCGGCCGGGGTGGCCGAGCGGTTCTAGACGCTACAGTCTGGAACCGCGTGAACGCTACGGTCGCAGGTTCGAATCCTGCCTCGGGCATGGATGTATGTGATGTTCTTAGGTTAGTTAAGTTTAAGTAGTTCTAAGTTCTAGGGGACTGATGACCTCAGAAGTTAAGTCCCATAGTGCTCTGAGTACTATGGGACTTAACATATGTGATGTATATAGGCAGACTAAAGCGGCGAATAAAAATATGCACCAAGGCCAAAATTTGAAGCTGGGTCTCCTACTCACTAGACAGATTTGCTAACCACTACGCCGCCCGGACGCACAACAGCAGGGTAGTCCGTGAGTAGGAGACACGGCTTCAAATTTTGGCCTTGGTGCATATTTTCATTCGCCGCTTCAGTCTGCATATACATATATCGTAGACCGACTCAGTGTCTGACTTCAGGTAACAGCTAGAACATGATAAGTAGGAAAGCTTGGGTTACGTAAAGTATTCAGACATTTTAAAGAAACAGATAGCATTGATACACAAATTGTGAAATGGTTTCAACTTCGATGATGGGTGAATGTAGACTTTCTCGGAATCTATAACACTGATGAAAAGATCTCAACATTTCGCCAGAAGATGATGAGTATGACAGTCGTCAAAAGGTACTCTGCGTTTTCGATATTATGTTTGTAATATGATAACACTGCATATTACACGGAAAATAATAAAAGTGCAAGCCTTTAAAGCAATCGGAACAAGTTCACTGTAAATACTTGTGCTACACAGCTATTATGCGATTTCCACGGAAATTCATCTTCATTTTCTTTTTAAATATTTATCAGTTATAATAGTTGCACAACAGGGATCTACGTCACGCAAAACAAACAACATCTGATTAATAGGTGGTTCCGTAATGCGGGCATCTGATGATAAACAAAGGTTCGAAACCGGTACTGGGAAAGAAAAACAGAGTTTGTAAAATTGTTCAAACGTGTGCGAAATCCTAAGGGACCAAACTGCTGAGGTCATTGATCCCTAGACCTACGCACTACTTTAACTTATGCTAAGAACAACATACAAACCCATGCCTGAGGGAGGACTCGAACTTCCGGCGGGAGGGGCCGCACAATCCGTGACGTGACACCTCAAACCGCGTGGCCACACCTTGGTGGGTGTTTTATAACGTATTTTATAATACAGCCATAGTAGCTTCATATAGTCAACCACTGACAAAATAGGTGAGTACTCTTACCCTGAATACAAAATAACATATGACGGACTAAGCAAGAAAGATGTAAAATGCAGATTAATCTTATCCATTAAGGATATTTTAGAACCTGTGACTATTAACTGAATGTAAATACATAAAACTGCAACCATTCAGTAATAAATAACTATTAAAAAAAGTGGCTGCTTACAGTTTTATGTATTTACATAAAAAACAACCTAGCACACGCGAAGAGGGCACTTCTCACCAACAGAAGTCTACTCTACCAACCGTAAACAAAAATTCCGCCCACAGGTGACGTAGGGCACAAACGGTGACGACCGACCACCGTGTTATCCTCTCCTAATAGCGTCACTGGATGCGGTATGTAGGGGCCTGGGATCAGCACACCGGTCTAAAGGCCGTTGTCAGTTTTCGTCCCGGCGGAGGGTCGAGTCCTTCCTCGGGCATGGGTGTGTGTGTTTGTCCTTAAGATAAATTAGGTTAAGTCGTGTGGAAGCTTAGGGACTGATGACCTTAGCAGTTAAGTCCCATAAGATTTCACACACATTTGAACATTTTTTCAGTTTTCGTTGCCTGAAAACGGTTTTACTAGACCAAGTGGCTCCTCACTTGGCATCACAAGTCCGCACAGTTCTCCCACCAAGGAAAAAATCTCTGGCAGTACTGGGCGCTCTGCATGGCAGTGAACCGCGCTGACCACTCGGCTACGGATGCGGATATAGTATCAGATATCGGCTTCAATCTGAGGAAGAAATTTGTGAGAATATACATCCGGAACACAAAATTACATACATACATAAAAAATTTGAATCACCCTGGTTCCCAGAACTCCTGAAGATAGACGCTGACTGTGGATATTGTATCACAAACACAGTCCCTTTGACTGTTCAGAGATGTCACTAAACCCGCACAAAGATGTAAACAACCACGCATGAGCAGCGCCTATTAGATGGAGGGTGTCTGACAGCCGATCAGTTCCAGTCATTCCACCGGGGAAGAGGTACACGGCTCGTGTTGTCTGTACTTCCACCATGCCTAGACGGTCAATACCGCGGTTCGATCGCCAGGATGGGGTCTCAACAAGGGAAGTGTCCAGGCTACTTGGAGCGGACCAAAGCGATGTTGCTCGGACATGGAGGAGATAGAGAGAGACAGTAACTGTCGATGACATGCATCGCTCAGGCCGCCCAAGGACTAATACTGCAGTGGATGACCGCTACCTACGGATTATGGCTCGGAGGAAACCTGACAGCAACGACGCCATGTTGAATAATGCTTTTCGTGCAGCCACAGGACGTCGCGTTACGACTCAAACTGTGGGCAATACGCTGAATGATGAGCAACTTCACTCCCGACGACCATGACGAGGTCCATCTTTGCAACCACGACACCATGCAGAGCGGTACAGATGTGTCCAACAACATGCGGGATGGACCGCTCACGATTGGCCTCACGTTCTCTTCACCGATGAGTGTCGCATATGCTTTCAAACAGACAATCGTCGGAGACCTGTTTCGAGGCAACCCGGTCAGGCTGAACGCCTTAGACACACTGTCCAACGATTGCAATGAGGTGGAGGTTCCCTGCTGTTTTGGAGTGGCAGTATGTGGAGCCGACGTACGCCACTGGTGTTCATGGAAGGCGCCGTAACGACTGTACGATACGTGAATGCCATCCTCCGACCGATACTGCAACCATGTCGGCAGCATATGGGCGACGCATTAGTCTTCTTGGAAGACGATTCGCGCCCCCATCGTGCACATCTTGTGAATGACTTCCTTCAGGATAACGACATCGCTCGACTAGAGTGGTCAGCATGTTCTTCAGACATGAACCCTATCGAACATGCCTGGGATAGATTGAAAAGGGCTGTTTATGGACGACGTGACTCACCAACAACTCTGAGGGACCTACGCCGAATCGCCGTTGAGGGGTGGGACAATCTGGACCAACAGTGCCTTGATGAACTTGTGGATAGTACGCCACAACGAATACAGGCATGCATCAATGCAAGAGGACGTGCTACTGGTTATTAGAGGTACCGGTGTGTGCAACAAACTGGACCATCGCCTCTGAAGGTCTCGCTGTATGGTGGTACAATATGCAATGTGTGGTTTTCATGAGCAATAAAAAGGGCGGAAATGATATTAATGTTGATCTCTATTCCAATTTTCAGTACAGGTTCCGGAACTCTCGGAACCGAGGTGATGCAAAACTTTTTGTAATGTGAGTAGTAGTGGATCATGGACTGTGAGAAAACCGGAAAAGAAAACAATCGAAACGTTTGAAATGTGGTATTGTAGAAAAATGTCGAAAATTAGGTGGACTGGTAAGATAGAAACGAGGAGGTTCTCCGCAGAAACGGCGGGGAAAGGAACATGTGGAAAAGGCTGACAAGAAGTAGAAACAGGATGACAGAACAGGGCACCAGTGAAAAAGTAGCATGGTGTTACAGCGACCTGTAGTAAGTAAATACGTAGAGTTGGATAAAGACTGGAATATGAGAATGTAGAGTGCAAGAGCGACTCTTAAATGACGAGGTGGGCACAGAAGAAGACGGCTACATCAAATCAGTCAGACGACTAATGAACCTCCCCGCACCCCTCAAAAAAAAAAAAAAAAAGGTATCGGCCGCCGTATACTGGAGGCGGAGAGCGCCAGTGGGTCTGTGCCGGCGGGCGGACAGGGTGTGTTCACGCTGGCCGGCCAGCGTAGCGTCGCAGAAGACGCCCCGGCCGCTGCCCGCCTGCGGCGCCACGCTAATGAGCGGCCGGCCGTCGGCGGGCCAGATCAACAGGTGCCTAGTGCCGCTGGCCGCGAGCTTTCTAACGCTTCATTACTTTCTTCTGGACGGAGAAAGCGCACGCGAGCCATAGCAAAAACCGACGTTCGTCCAAACCTATCACAACCCTGCGTCATCCTAAACTCGCGTCGTTAGGCTAAGTTATTGCACACCTTACTCCGGGTCTAGTTCCAAAAGGTTCGACAGGGTGCACGGTACTGGGTTTACTGGTTCAATATGCTGTGTCTCTGAAAACGATCCAGGAAGAGAGAGATGTAGCTATCAGTTTAACGTCGCGCCGACGAATAGGTCATTAGAGACTGTTACAATAACCGCCACAACCCCCACAACCACAATCATCACCACACCACGACCTATATACGCAGGATAACCCAACAGGAGGTAGTATTTGTCCCATAATATTATGTCCGATAACTCATACCTGTTGAGACACAGTTGAGGCAGGATTGACAAGGGGTGGCGTAGTAGATTACTAAAATAAGCACGTGTGCGCAGACGCAAATCGTTGACAGATTATGGACGTGAGGTATCGGGGTCGCGTTCAGCACCATTGCACGCGCAGGAATTGTGATGACAGATTCATAGGACCATATACTTTGCCAAACAGATTAACAGGTGCTGTGTATCATCGATCTCTGATCCAAGAAGAACCAGGGCTGTTCGTGAACGTTTCCCTTGCAGAAAGAAGACTGTGGTTTACGCACGACGGAGCACCCCCACATGCGACAGTACTTCGGCGAAACATTTCATGGCTGATGGATTGGTCGAGGAGGTCGAGTAGGATGGCCTCCCCGTTCACTGAACGCAAAAAATGGTTCAAATGGCTCTGAGCACTATGGGACTTAACATCTGAGGCCATCAGTCCCCTAGACTTAGAACTACTTAAACGTAACTAACCTAAGGACATCACACACATCGATGCCCGAGGCAGGATTAGAACCTGCGACCGTAGTGGTCGCGCGGTTCCAGACTGAAGCACCTAGAACCGCTCGGCCACTCCGGCCGGCCACCGTACGCGAATCCGTTGGATTTCTGCTCTGTCCAGGCGTTACAGGAGCGTTTGCCAATGCATGTGGCGCAATCCGAATGGAGCCAGGTGCGTTCTAAAGTGTGCCTCATTCGCTGTGAATAAGGACTAGAGGATGTGCCAGGACATCAGTCAATGACATACAGCAGTAGTACCTATAGTTTCTTCCTCTACGTATCAGACAGATGGAAATGAGACGACAGATTGGCGCATATCTCAACAAGGTTTCAGGACTACAAGAACTTTTCATCGAGTTCTGACCAACGCTGCGTTCTATACCTGAATTTATTCGTTGTTTGCTATCATGCCCGCTTCATGACTCCAAGCGCTGCATCAGTTCTCTAGAGTTGCCGGCACTAACATCTCCTACGCGATTTCTTGTAGGGACGTACAGGTCTTATCCATAACTCTTCGAGAAATCGAAGTCTTCCATTTTCATTCCCTAATACCGATATTCCACGCACATCGCACTTCATATTGCCTCTCAGTATTACTCCTAAATACACTGACGGAAAAAATCGCAATACCAAGTCGGAGTTGTACGGCGTAAAGGAAAGTTGTTAAGCCCTTTCTACATCTGAAAGATCATGCCTATTCAAATTTCGCGCCAGTCGCATAAGACTGGCGCTAGTAGCGCCACTATGAGGGTGAAAATCAGGTTTGCTTTAAACACGCGATGTACCGCTCGTGAACTTAGTTCTCCTCCGAATGCGAAAATATATTGTTGACACGGACCTACATAGGGAGAAACGATCACTACGACAAAATAAGGGAAATCAGAGCTCGTACGGCAAATATAGGTGTTCCTTCTTTCCGCGAGCTAGACGAGATTGGAACAATAGAGAATTATGAAGGTGGTTCGATGAACCCTCTGCCAGGCACTTAAATGTGATTTGCAGAGTATCCAAGTAGATGCAGATATAGAATCAGGTGAGGTAAATGGGGTGGGGGTGGGGGCTGTGAGGGTGCGGAACGACAGAAATGCCTTTTGAGATTCCGTGATGGACGTGGCCATCTTAGACGTTACCATGATCCAGTATCCACTATTCTGCAGTGCCCGCTCTAACTCGATTCACCCTTTTTCTGAGTCTTCGAGAACACCGTTGTAAAGCATTTGGTTATACCCATTCTCTCAAAAAAGTAAACGAGCATTGTTTTGATTTGCTCATTCGAGCATTTTACGGTCGAGGACACGTCTCAGTGTGCCATTCATCACTTTGCCTCTTTGTCCCAGAAACGTATTCAAACCTCTCAAGAAGATCAAACGAACACGTTCCTTCGATTGTCTTTCTGTTCATCTGTGAAGTTTTTCGGCATTATTTTGGCAAAATCTTTCGCATGTACAAATCTTCGGTCAAAATTTGATGTATGGCGGAAGTTTTATTGTTAAACGTCGGTCTCACCTGAAAACAGCACGTACACTTTCGACATTTTCGTCGGTTTTTGAAGTTGAAGGTCTCGCTGAGCGACGTTCATCTTCAATGTGTTCATGCCCTTCCGAAAATGATTTGTGCCAGCGAAAAACTTGTGCTCTTAATAGAGAAAGTTCCACAGATGCATGTCTCAACTTTTCGAAGGTCATACTCGCGGACTCCCCAAGTTTAACACAAAACGTTATAACATAACGTTGCTCTAAATTCTGCTGTTACATTTCCGTAACACACAACAAAAACACAACTTCACTGAAGGCGCTCTCAAAAATCGCGTGACGGCTGTACAGATCTGAAACTCGGACTGAGCATCTGTAAGGGATGAACACAGTGACCAACAAAAGTATAACAACGCAGCGTTGACAGATCACTCGCAGTGTTGTCAGTCTCATTACTTTTCTCAAATACCTCGAGCATTGTTTTCGGTGTTAGAAGATGGCTGGATCAATGGATGGATGATATCTGGAAGACGTATATAAATCCACATTGTGATATTGCAGCCAACAGGGAGTATCACACAGTTATAATACTGTAGTCAGTCATGAAATTTAACGGTAAACTATTTATTTTCTCCATCCAACTAGACCCAAATACCACCGATCTGAATTCGCGCAGCTTCAGCGTCGCAGTTCACTGCTGCAGAAAGAGTGACGCACGAGCTGACTCTGGGCAGCAGCAACACTACATTGCCGGGCCGGCACAGTGAGCGGTGACGCAGGCAGACTGCGCTCACGCTCCAACATTTGAGTCCATCACGTGCGTGCAGCGTACTACTATAAACGCCTTTTAGCAGCATCTCTTCCTTTTGATGCTCGTGTGAACAGGGCTTCAAACTTATCAGTCTGGGCACTATAGCTGCCGTATATATCAAACTGACACACAGGACGACTTCCCTGGCAGGCCATGTGCATCAAATTGATACAAACGATCCAGGCCGTGTGTATAAATCGAATAAACAGCTGCAATGATTTCAAATGGGTAAGTAGTTGTCCGCTGGCCTCCCGGAGAGGCCGTGCACGTTTGGTTCCGAATTTCGTTGACGGATAGTGCGACAATCGACTCTTGTAGTTTGACCCTGCTGTCAACTGTTTCCTTGCGGTTGCGACCTCTAGCTACGTTCGCGATAACTCGCGCGGAAACTTTGCTATGGGTCATTCGTGCTTGAGCCCGTGTTCCCTTGAAGATTTGAACTTTGTCAGTTTCTGACAGTGTCTGGCACGGAGTCAATTTCAGGTTGGTTGGACGAGGAAAGCGAATTCTGCGATAGAAGGCCGGTATATTCGATCACATCTCTGACGGCGATGATCCTGAATACTGATCGGAGAGTTCTGATGCAGGCTGTCCGAGAAAAAGAAAAAGGGCAGCTGTTGGCGAATCAGCAACTGTGCCGTAAAGAGATTTCTCCGAAGTTACAGGGCGTGATGTAACTGGAAATATGAATGACTTTACCACAGCCTGTAACGAGGAAATTGCTGATCATGTGAAGACGAAAATGAGTGGAAGAGGCGATAAACTGGATTTTGATCGATTGTTTGTTGAAGACCAACTTTTGGAAATATTTGTCACCGAGACGAATCGTTATACCGAGCAAAGAATTATTGACAATAAAAAAAATGGTTCAAATGGCTCTGAGCACTATGGGACTTAACAGCGGAGGTCATAAATCCCCTAGAACTTAGAACTACTTAAACCTAACTAACCTAAGAACATCACACACATCCATGCCCGAGACAAGATTCGAACCTGCGACCGTGGCGGTTGCGCGGTTCCAGACTGAAGCGCCTAGAACCGCTCGGCCACAACGGGCGGCTATTGACAATATTGTCAACGAAAAATGTACGGAACACAGCAGACTACAACAACGGGTAGACACAAATAACGAAGAAATCTTTTTTTTCTTCTCTGGAATGGTCTGGATCGAAAACCTACACTCCAGAAATATTGGTCAAAGAATATACTATACAAAATTTAAGTAAATAAAGCTTTACCCCGCAACATGTCTGAGGCACTTTTGAGTATGCTACATTTTTCGGATGGTTCTGGTACAAACAACAGAAAATTGTACGAAATTTTACCATTAGTTGACCTAGCAAACGGCAAATTTCACGAATTATATCATTCTGGTAGGAAAGTGTGCATTGATGAAACTATGGAACCATTCAGAGGAAGGGTGCGGTTTTGCCAGTATATTCCGGGAAAGCGTCATAAATATGGTCTCAGGCTAAGCAAACTGTGCGTTCATGGAGGCTATACCTGAGAAGTGAAAGTGTATGCTGGAAAGGAGATTGCCCCCGCTGATAATGAGATGTTCAACAATGTAGTGACTGGAGTTGACGGTTCCACTGTTGGGTGCCGGATGCACTCTGTACGTCGGCATTACTATACGAGCATCGCCTTAGCACCATATGTTGAAGGAATATTCAATCCACATCTTTTTTTCTTTGTTTTGTTTTGCTTTAGGGCGCAAAAACAACTGCGGCCATACGCGCCCAAGTCGAAAGTATAGAACACGAACACAGAGAGGAGTTAAACGACTATACGTCAGTCCCTATGGACAGAGTAGGTGACAGCTAAAAACAGGCACGTGGAAAACGGGCTAAAAACACACCATACAGAAATGGAGGTCCAAAACTGAAAAATTAAATGGCCTTCGCCATATTGCTTCGGAGGATAAAAAGCAAAACGCGGTCGACAGCCCACGCGTCATTCGGTAAAACGGCTGATAAATCAGACGGCCAACCCAAGCTGGAAAGTAAATTGTCAAAAAAAAGGGCATTCCAGTAGGAAGTGGCGGACACTCGGCGATACGCATATAAAGCATAAACCTAATAATTAATTTAAATAAGTCGTTACATCCTCTGTCAATCTGTAAACCTACCTGCTGAGTTATAAACATTCCGCATTTATATTAGTTTTGCTCTATTCTTCCAAAAACTAAATGTTATTCGACTGAAACGCTGAAAGGAGTCTTTATTTGTTATTAAATGTTGTGCATCATCCCCCGACACTTGGCCTAGAAGGTATGATATTGAAGAAATTAACCTCCCAGGCCACGTGTCTAACAATTATTCACTCCTGAAACAACCTCGGCCTAGTACATAGCCTTGGGTGACTCAGGTTCGGGAGCCAACGTGTTAAACCACGCTCGTCAACACGCTTTCTCTGTCTTTTCACAAGTGCCATTACTTCCCTATTTCTGTGAAACTTGAGTTTCTCCCGGCGTATAAAATGTTCACATCATTTACGGAAATGCAGCCGGGCTACGTCTTCGACAGTCGCCGATATTTCGATAGGTAAACATAGTGTCATTTTCAAATAACAAGTACAAGGAGAGAGAGCTGTGCCCGTGTAAGAAAATTTAAACCCTCGGCTACGCCGACCAAGAGCCATTATGCGGCATGTCAACATGTACATCTGCACTCCACAAGCCACCTGATGGTGTGTGGTGGCGGGTACTTCTGGTACCACCATCTAATCCCCTCTTCCCTACTGTATTTGTGAATGGCGCGGTTGAAGAGTGACTCTCGCAGATCCTCCATATAGCCTCTGCTGTAACAAACAGCCGCGTGCGGTAGCCGCATGGTCTTAGACGCCTTGCACGGTTCGTGCTGCTTCCCCCGTCGGAGGTTCGAGTCCTCCCTCGGGCATGGGTGTGTGTGTGTTGTCCTTAGAGTAAATTGAAGTTCGATTAAGTAGTGTGAAAGCTTAGGGGCCGATGACATAAGACCATACCACAAATTTCCAATTTAAAGAAACAGATAAACAACACACGCCCGGTAAACACCTTGAAACACCTTGTACCACCACACAACCAAAAATGACCAACTTCAGAATTTATCGATAGTGAACAATAATTTCCAGTGGGTCGATACGTAGCCTTAACTCTGACTCTCCGTTATTTGACCAGGAAGAAAACAGGGTTCAAATCAAATTTTAAGCAAGAACTTGAGTCTCTATTTCTAAGATCACTTGTTTATTTAATGTCAAATGCTTTCTTAGTAGCACTATCCCAATAGCTGGAAATTCAAGCCAGGACTCCTGTGTTGTTATATTCCACTGAATGAACTGTACCTAGGCAATGTCCAGCAATAACAGATTTGATCGGCTGTTCTAAGCATATCCGACGCTTCTGCTCAGCACATCTGTTCCCCAAAGATGGTCTGACGACGACAGATGGAAGTTTGGGTCTGGCCGTTATTCGTGCACGGGTAGCTAAAGAGGAAAGGTGACCGCACGAGAAAACCGGTTCGAGTCCCGATCCGTCACAAAGTTCCATTGTCGTCATTTCATTATACAGGTGATGATTGTCCGTACTCGCACCTGCGAATACATTTCATGTTTTTCATAAAGTCTGTAGTCGCCGCTGTGCCAACGTACTTATGAAAAACACAGGCACTGTAATATCGTAATAATGACATTCCCATGGACGAGAAATAAATTCCTAATCTTTCTTAGTTATTTTATTCCAACTGTACTTCATATCTGCATGTGAGAGTAATAAGAAATTATACACTGTGTTATACAAAGTTTCAGGTACACTGAGAACGAAACTAGGTACTCTCTGTAACGAAATTCTTTCGTACAGTATGAAGTGCCACAGAGTTGTGGCGCCCCGGGAAGTCGAGATGAGCGGACGAGGAGGAGTGCGGCACGATGTAGGGCTGCTTGCAGCGACTGGTCCCCCTGAATCGGCTCCCCGCGTGTAACTGCCCACACAACGATCGCGCCCGGACGAGGCGCCGTTCTCGTCTCTCCAGTTTTTTGTGGTCCCCTCCAGCAGCTTGTCCTTCGTCTGTCACGGATGTCACAAGGAGCATTTATATTCACGTCGGATGTCTTTCCGAAAGCAAAATTACACATCAAGTTTCTTTCCGTTCCATTCTATTTGTCCGAGTGAGCACCCTCAGCACAGAGCCACTAATTGCACTTCGTGTCCACTTTTTCCCTCTATAACTCTTTTAAGCCTGCCATTGGAACTTGTGAGAAAGTTACACTCTCCAACAAGAGAAATAATTCCATTGCTTTCAGAGTCGTTACAAAAATTGTTTGTGCTATGGAATATTCAGTCACAGCATCAATGACATTTGACACGTATGTAAAATATCTTAACAATAAAACTAAAACATAAAAAGCACTTCTGCTTTTTGTCTGTTAACAAGTTCACCATCACGCCATAATTTAGATCTTCCTTCAAAGACTCCAAAATACGAAAAAGAGCAAAATATTTTTCAGTCTGATTTTACCAATCACAGTACTTGACAGGTCGAGGCCCCCTGTACAACATTATTCTATGAACCACATAGCAACATACTTCTAATCAGAAGTATCCAAAATGGCGGAAGCACACGGTTAAGGGGCTCCGGAAAGGCTCAAAATCATGAAAAGTTCAATTTTTACTTCTTTGCGTTTTCTGAATCTGCAGACTATTACCTTTTAATAGATATATAATTTATTCAAGTCCGAAGACTGCAACAATTTTTAAATTTTTTTTTGAAATGGGTTCTACATGGGCGTGACCCACTGTGGCGCTGTTAAACTGCTGTCAAATGGTGTTATTATTAACGTCCGTGTTCATCAGGTACATTTTAGTGATGTGAGATAAAGTATGTGTTGTGGCTAACCTGTGATGGTTCAATATATATCGCTGGTGTGATTGTCGATTGTTTCATGTTTATTTACTCTGTCGTTATCTCGAAAATATTCGTAATTAATTCTGTTTCTTGAGTCTCTGTTTTGTTGAAGTATAATAATGAGTAAAAGTAAAGTTATTAGAAATCCTCTGAAGGCTTTTAAGAAAAGGAGAAATGTTGGAAAGCCAAAGGTATGTGTTATTACTGTAAACAATAAAGACGATAACCAAGTGAGTGAACCTAACCTCTCAAGTACACCTGCCCATAGCAGTCAAAGTGGGAAAGAAAATACTTCACAGAAGAAGCTTGGTTCAATGAGTGAAAACTATGAATGTTTTATGGGCGAATCGGATGTGAATGAAATATTTGATATGTCGGTTCTCAAAGGAATTTTTTCAAACTGTGTAAGATGTATTCATTGTAGTGAAGTTGGTCTGGAACTCTCCATAATAAAGCACGTAGGGCTTGCTAGTGAAATACAACTCAAATGTGGTAAGTGTTCATACATGACCACCTTTTGGAACAGTGTTGCAGTAACTGCAACTGAAGAAAATGGAAGCAAAATCTACGAACACAACAACGAGCGACGCTTGCTTTAGACAAGGAACGCCTTCGGGCTGCTGACAGGGCTGTAAAGAGTCTAGAAATACAAGCAAGAGTAAACAGGAGGAGGAACAAGAGGAAGCTGGAGGAGGAGTTTGCAGAGGATGAAGATAATCCATCCTATGGACCTGGAATGCACTAAAAAGTTAATCCAATCTTTGTCGTTCGATTCCCAAAACTTTTATTTTCTCATACTAATTACATGTTTTCTAAGGATCTTCCAAACATATTTGTTTCAAACTTTCAGTAAATGTTACACAGTACCTTCTGCATAATTTAACACAGCCTTTTTCCAAAAAACTGTATATTTTTGAATACATAAATAAAAAATTGCAAAAAAATGTTGTGAATTTTCATTACAATTGAAAAAAAAATCATCTTTAATAACTGAACTAAAATTTTGTAAAATCCCTGTATTAAGTTGTAGCCCATATTCCAATAAATAATCTGTAAAAAGTTCAACTTCCTACCTCAAATACTTTGTGAAGAAAGATGTAATTTATAAGCGTTATTTTAACATTGCAAGTATAGGGCGTTCCGGAGCCCCTTACGTGTACCACTATCCTGCAGTAGATGTCGCTGGCATATTTTCCTTACAATAGAGACGAAAATGTATATAACAGAGATGCCAATAGTTTATCGAAGTTACGTAGTAAGTGGAGCTCGCGCAAAAATAGATAGGTTTTCAGCGTCATTGAAGCAATGCTACCAGCAAGAAATGAAGATATTCGATCTTGTAGAAATGTAATTTTCATACTGTGACACCACGCTCGCCCAACATTATGTTCAGTCAAGCAGTCAGTGGACTTCAGTTCACTTCCTTACCGTAGCGATCACTGAGGACTGCTAAATTTTCGTCGACCTTAGAATCATTTGTTAATTCTTTAATTTCTTCGTATGTTATTGTGTTCCTTCGCGCATCATAAGGTTCTGATATGATCATTTAAATCTGCAGAACGGTGACTGGTGCCGCGCGGGATTAGCCGAGCGGTATCAGGCGCTGCAGTCATGGACTGTGCGGCTGGTCCCGGCGGAGGTTCGAGTCCTCCCTCGGGCATGGGTGTCTGTGTTTGTCCTTAGGACAATTTAGGTCAAATAGTGTGTAAGCTAAGGGACTGATGACCCTAGCAGTTAAGTCCCATAACATTTCACACACATTTGAACATTTTGGTGACTGGTGATCGCTTCGTTTCAGTTGTTGTCAAAAAGATTCCTTCGCTCTGTTTCAATCGTAATTAACTCTATCCATCGTCCTTGTCATAACAGTGCCAACACGGGTTGCTGTTATTAGCCTCTACAGATCAAATTAGAAATCTGTCCTCTCTCGATCTCACTTTCCTTATCCCTACTAAGTACCACGTCATTACGCCAAACTCTCTTTTCCGATTCTCCAATTTTCATACAAAACTCAAACTTCTAACACTGTTCGCTGCCAAGCATAGAAAATCAGCTTCAGTCGCTCTACTTCTGATTACTTCCTCGCCCTCCACGGAGATCCAAACGGGGGATTATTTTGCCTCCGGAGTTATTTGCGAAAGAAATGGTTATGTTCGGGATAGCTTGTCATATTGTTCGACATGCGGATGGACATTTCGTGTCTTTAATGCGACCGTTCTCGTCGATTTCTGTAGCTCATTGGTAATTCTTATTCCTCGCCGTGCAGCTTTCGCCGGCCGCTGTGGCAGAGCGGTTCCAGGCGCTTCAGTCCGGAGCCGCACTGCTGCTACGGTCGCATGTTCGAATCCTGCCTCGGGCATGGATGTGTGTGATATCCTTAGGTTAGTTCGGCTTAAGTAGTTCTAAGTTCTAGGGGACTGATGACCTCAGATGTTCGGTCCCATAGTGCTCAGAGCCATTTGAACCATTTTTTGGAGCAGTTTTCCATCACAAAGGCTGCAGAGTGCCCTTAACCTGTATCAGTTGCTCTGCCTTTTCTTAAAGGCCTTTGAAAGAATGAGCACAGTTCCTTCTGTGAAAAGTGTTGAGATCGAAAACTGGACCTTGTGACGTTATCTGTGCTTACGGTCAATAAAAATTAAATCTGGCTCCTCATTCAGTACAGCGTGCATTAAAAACAACTTTTTTACTCCATCAGTGTAATGTGATGAATATAAACAGTGTAGTCTATTCCTGTCTCTGGTCCGAAAGTTTAAGCGTGCTATTAGGTCTTTGTGGCTACGTGTAATGTAAATCATGATAAACCGAAATGTGCTTCCATAGCTCAATACTTATGTCGTGAACAACTGACAAAAACGCTTCCAGTCGCAACTAACATAGGACATTTTCATACACTATTGCCTACCTATATTAGGTTGGCATTCACTAAAATTTAATGTATTGCAGATCTACGTGTGCTGCCACATCAACAACTCACTCTGACGTAACGCTTGGCGTCTAGCGAAAAAGTATTGAAGATCAACGGAAACTAAATGGGTCCAGAGACCTTTCAAGTCTCAATTACCTATGTTGTATATAAGCAGACTGAAGCGACGAATGAAAATCCGTACCACGGTCAGGATTCGAACCCGGGTCTCCTGCTCACTAGGCAAACGCCCCAACCATTATGCCACCGTGTCACAAGGACTTTGCACAACTGCAAATACTACCCTGCGAAGCTTCCGTCCTCAAATCAAATTCCATTCGCGCCTCAGCACACTTATTATTCCCTGTAAATCCGAACAGTTTTGCACAGGCCATCCAACTATATTGAAACAGCGCCTCAGCATCGAACGAAATGGGGGATCCTGCCTGAAACCCAGACTTAAGTGCTTTATCAAATGAAATTACATGTTTACAGAGACCTTTTTGAGACCCAGATACCTATGGTGTACATATGAAGACAGAGGAGATACCAGGTGGGCTGAGACGTGAATGGCAATTTGCTTTCAGAAGGGAGGCCACCTACTGTAGTCTGTGCAGTTCCGCAAAGCCTCTGTGTACCGGTTCCAGCATTTCCATTACAACCAAGGGAACTAATTTCGATTTATTTCTAGGATAGCGTGGTCGACTGTCCGCCAAACAAAACTCAAAACTGTGTGCTTATATACACTGAAGCGCCAAAGATACTGGTATAAAAATGGCTCTGAGCACTATGCGACTTAACTTATGAGTTCATCAGTCGCCTAGAATTTAGAACTAATTAAATCTAACCAACCTAAGGACATCACACACACATCCGTGCCGGAGGCAGGATTCGAACCTGCGACCGTAGCGGTCGCCCGGCTCCAGACTGTAGCGCCGAAAGCCGCACGGCCGCTCCGGCCGGCGATACTGGTATAGGCATGCATATTTAAATACAGAGATGTGTAAATGGGCAGAATACTGCGCTGCGGTCGGCAACTCCTATATAAGACAACAAGTGTCTGGCGCAGTTGTTAGATCGGTTACTGCTCCTACAATGGTAGGTTATCAAGATATAAGCGAGTTTGAACGTGGTGCTGTAGTCGGCACACGAGGGATGGGGCACAGCATCTCCGAGGTAGCGATGAAGTGGGGATTTTCCCGTACGACCATTTCACGAGAGTACCGTGAATATCAGGAATTCGGTAAAACATCAAATCTCTGACATCGCTGCAGCCGGAAAAACATGATCCTGCAGGAACGGGACCAACGACGACTGAAGAGAATTGTTCAAAGTGACAGAAGTGCAACCCTTCCGCAAATTGCTGCAGATTTCAATGCTGGGCCGTCAAGTCAAGTGTCAGCGTGAGAACCATTCAACGAAACATCATCGACATGGGCTTTCGGAGCCGAAGGCCCACTCGTGTACCCTCGATGACTGCACGACACAAAGATTTACGCCTCGCCTGGGCCCGTCAACAGCGACAATGGACTGTTGATGACTGGAAACATGTTACCTGGTCGGACGAGTCTCGTTTCAAATTGTATCGAGCGGATGGACGTGTGCAGGTATGGAGACAGTGTCATGAATCCGTGGATCCTGGATGTCATCAGGGGATTGTTCTAGCCGGTGGAATCTCTGTAATGGTGTGGGGCGTCTGCATTTGGAGTGATATGAGACCCCTCTTACGTCTAGATTCGACTCTGACAGGTGAGATGTACGTAAGCATCCTGTCTGATCACCTGCATCAATTCATATCCATTGTGCATTACGTCGGACTTGGGCAACTCCAGCAGGACAACGAGACGCACCACACGTCCTGAATTGCTACAGAGTGGCTCCAGGAACATTCTTCTGAGTTTAAACACTTCCGCTGGCCACCAAACATTATTGAACATGTCTGGGATGCCTTGTAACGTGGTGTTCGGGAGAGATCTCCACCTCCTCGTACTCTTACGGATTTATGGACAGCCCTGTAGGATTCGCGGCGTCAATTCCCTCCAGCACTACTTCAGACATTAGTCGAGTCCGTGTCACGTCGTGTTGCGGCACTTCTCCGTGCTCGCGGGGGCGCTACACCGACATAGGTAGGTGTACCAGTTTCTTTGGCTCTTCAGTTTATGTATAGAAACTAAGTTTTTTTTTATTTTGATTATGTTCTATTTTAAGAATGAGACAAAGACTACAGGGACTGGCTTACAGCAGGGTGCTGTTGCACTGGGAAACGCCTGCACAGGTGCCCGCGCTGGGCCAAGGCGGGGTACAAAAAGACTCGCGCAACCCGCCACGCCTGGCGCAAAACCCCCGTCACCATTAGCATATCTGCGGACGGACAAAAAGCACCTGTCACACCGGCCCCTCGCTAATAATAAGTGCGCAGCGGCCGCAGCCAGCTAATGCCTCCTCGTCTTGTCTGGCAGCGGCGGCGCGGCCTGTTTGTTGGGCTCTTGGTGGTGTCACGAAGCGGGCGAAGAGCGACGTGGTGACCGAGCGGCGCCGAAAACTTGAGGTCGCTCATCTCCGAAGGAGTTGGAACAGGTGGCACATGAGCAGTGCAGACAACTGGAGAATGGAAGCCTTAGAAAATCACCACGCCTGTTAGCTGACAGTGCTGTTGTACACAGACAATTAACATAGAGAGACAACAGTAAGGAACTGGAGGAAGACTTGAACAAAATTTCCACTTGGGGTAAAGAATGTAGCTTTAAAAGTGGAAAGATCCTTGATAGCGTCTATAATAAAGACAAAGAATCCGATAGTATCTGATTCAAGATTATTGATTGATATTTTGGGCACGTCACATCGTATAAGTATTGATAGGTAATACTAAGAAGCGTTATGATATAACACGAGCACGTAAGATCACTATAAGGGAAAGCGAATATAAGAGGTAGATTTACTGGGAGGTTTCTGGATAAATGCGGTGTATCTGTAAAGGAAACTACTTACAAGACGCTAGTGCGACCAATTCTAGAGTATTGTGCCTGCGTCTGGAGTATAATGTAGGAATACCGATATACAGGGTGACTCACCTAACATTACAGCTGGATGTATTTCGTAAACCACATCAAATACTGACGAACCGATTCCACAGATCGAACGTGAGGAGAGGGGCTACAATAAAACCATAAAAAATGCACGGAAGCATGTTTTTTAACACAAACCTACGTTTTTTTAAATGGAACCCCGTTAGTTTTGTTAGAACATCTGAACATATAAACAAATACGTAATCAGTGCCGTTTGTTGCGTTGTAAAATGTCAATTACATCCGGAGATATTGTAACCTAAAGTTGACGCTTGAGTACCACTCCTCCGCTGTTCCATCGTGTGTATCGGAGAACACCGAATTACGTAGGAATCCAAAGGGAACGGAGATGGACCTTCGGTACAGAAGAGACTGGAACAGCACATTACGTCCACATGCTAACACCTTTTTATTGGTCTTTTTCACTGACGCACATGTACATTACCATGAGGGGTGAGGTACACGTACACACGTGGTTTCCGTTTTCAACTACGGAGTGGAATAGTGTGTGTCCAGACATGTCAGGCCAATAGATGCTCAATGTGGTGGCCATCATTTGCTGCACACAATTGCAATCTCTGGCGTAATGAATGTCGTACACGCCGCAGTACATCTGGTGTAATGTCGCCGCAGGCTGCCACAATACGTTGTTTCATATCCTCTGGGGTTGTAGGCACATCACGGTACACATTCTCCTTTAACGTACCCCACAGAAAGAAGTCCAGAGGTGTAAGATCAGGAGAATGAGCTCGCCAGTTTATGCGCCCTCCACGTCCTATGAAACGCCCGTCGAACATCCTGTCAAGGGTCAGCCTAGTGTTAATTGCGGAATGTACAGGTGCACCATCATGCTGATACCACATACGTCGATGCGTTTCCAGTGGGACATTTTCGAGCAACGTTGGCAGATAATTCTGTAGAAACGCGATGTATGTTGCAGCTGTTTGGGCCCCTGCAATGAAGTGAGGACCAATGAGGTGGTCGCCAATGATTCCGCGCCATACATTTACAGTCAACGGTCGCTGTAGCTCTACCCGTCTGAGCCAGCGAGGATTGTCCACGGACCAGTAATGTATGTTCCGTAGATTCACTGCCCCGTGGTTTGTGAAACCCGCTTCATCGGTAAACAGGTAGAACTGCAACGCATTCTCTGTTAATGCCCATTGACCGAATTGCACTCGATGATTAAAGTCATCACCATGTAATTGCTGATGTAGCGACACATGAAACGGGTGAAAGCGGTGACGATGCAGTATGCGCATGACACTACTTTGACTCAATCCACCGGCTCTCGCAATGTCCCGTGTACTCATGTGTGGGTTCATGGCAACAGCAGCTAACACACCAACTGCACCCGCTTCTCCTGTGACGGACCTGTTACGGACCCGTTTGCGTGCTACGACCATACCTGTTGCATACAGTTGGCGGTAGATGTTTTGCAATGTTCGGCACGTTGGATGCTCTCTGTCCGGGTACCGCTCTGCATGCACCCTGCAGGCTTCAGCTGCATTTCGTCGACACTCGCGATAGATGAGTATCACCTCCGTCTTTTCAGAGTTCGAATACACCATGGTCACAGTTCCTACAACACTACACTATCATAGACGTCTGGTAACACGGTGTACTACAGTTGGTCTGCGTGCGGAGACGAATGCAGAATAACAATAGCAGCAAGCGCTACATGCGGACACTGCGACAGCTAGACCAAACCACAACAGTGCACTACAGCCACACTCGTAAACACGGTCGTCATCGTAAACATGTCCCTGCAGATGCTGCTCGCCGACCGTGGCCCGTGTTTGTTACAACACGCAACTGAACGTCGGAGGTTTCAAGCGTCAACTTTAGGTTACAATATCTCCGGATGTAATTAACATTTTACAATGCAACAAACGGCACTGATTACGTATTTGTTTATATGTTCGCATGTGCTAACAAAACTAACGTGATTCCATTTAAAAAATAAACGTAAGTTTGTGTTAAAAAACATACTTCCGTGCATTTTTGTATGGTTTGTATTAAACAATTACACTAGCCCCTCTCCTCACGTTCGGTCTGTGGGATCGGTTCGTCAGTATTTGATGTGGTTTACGAAATATATCCAGCGGTAACGTTAGGTGACTCACCCTATATATATATATTTTAGTTTCGTCAGTATGTTCTTCCACCTACGCTCAATGGAGCACATTATCATGATTTAGTACGGGATTCTCTACCTGTGCTGCTAGAACATGTGCCTTTACAAGTACGACACAACATGTGGTTCATGCACGATGGAGCTCCTGCACACTTCAGTCGAAGTGTTCGTACGCTTCTCAACAACAGATTCGGTGACCGATGGATTGGTAGAGGCGGACCAATTCCATGGCCTCCACGCTCTCCTGACGTCAACCCTCTTGACTTTCATTTATGGGGGCATTTGAAAGCTCTTGTCTACGTAACACCGGTACCAAATGTAGAGACTCTTCGTGCTCGTATTGTGGACGGCTGTGATACAATACGCCATTCTCCAGGGCTGCATCAGCGCATCAGGGATTCCATGCAACGGAGGGTGGATGCATGTATCCTCGCTAACGGAGGACATTTTGAACATTTCCTGTAACAAAGTGTTTGAAGACATGCTGGTACGTTCTGTTGCTGTGTGTTTCCATTCCATGATTAATGTGATTTGAAGAGAAGTAATAAAATGAGCTCTAACATGGAAAGTAAGCGTTTCCGGACACATGTCCACATAACATATTTTCTCTCTTTGTGTGTGAGGAATGTTTCCTGGAGGTTGGCCGTACCTTTTTGTAACACCCTATATATATATATATATATATATATATATATATATATATATATATATAAAAATGGGCTCTAGTTATCCGGAATGTTTGTGGTGAGTACAATATTTCATGCGCAGAACACATATCAGAAGTGTTTCATTTCCGAAACTTCTATCGCTACGAAAAACACCGATATTTCAAAATACCGATATCTTTGCGTCGATAATATAGATACCTTTCATAAATATCGATACAATATCTATATTTGTGTCAATAATATCGATACCTTTCACAAATGTTGTTACAATATCTATATATATTGTTCGATATTTGTGAATGATATCGATATTATCGACAGAAAGATATCGGTATTTGAAATATCGGTGTTTTTCGTAGCAAGAGAAGTCTCGGAAATGAAACACTTCTGATATGTGTTCTGCGCATGAAATATTGTACTCACCGCAAAATTCCGGACAAGTAGAGTCCATTTTTCGTTAAACAGCAGTACAGTAGTGTGTGTGGCCTTATGTCGCGTCTAGGTTACTTTTACAGTGCGTCTATCTTTTCTTGGTCCAGGCCCTCGGGGGGTAAGGAGAGCGCACCCACATTCTGTCTCATAGTTGGGAGCAGAGTGTGGTCATTTGCACCACTGTCATACAGTGCTGTGATCAAACGTGTTCATTCCGCACCTCGTACCTGTCATTTGCAAAGGTAGAAATGGCACACGGAAGTAGCCGACTTTCATGAATATGCTGTACAGATACATTCATATTCAAATCTGCTGCTCATATGATATTTTTTGCCCATCCCCAGAGTGGAAGCCTTTCCGAGTAGACATGACAATTGGCATGGAACGAATACAGAGACGCGCTGCTAGGATCGTAAGAGTTCAGCACAGCCTTTACGAATGTTTAATCGAAATGCTTCGAGAATTTAAATGATTACCCTTGGAAGAAAGACGTTGTAGTTCACTTGAATACGTGTTGGGTGCTTTTAGAGAACCCATATCCGAAGAGGACTGCGTGACCTGTGTGCAGCGACCAGCTTTATCTAGCGTAGAGACCACCGAGAATAAGATGACAGGGATTAGGCCACGTATATAGCCACACCGACAGTCATTCTCCTCTCGCTCAACATGCGAACGGAAAGGAAAGAAAATAAAATCTACAATACTGGTACGATGTGCCCTCCACCGAGCACAGTATAGTGCCTTGTGGAGCATATATGTGGAAGTAGAGCACGGATGGGCAAAAGATGGTCCGCGGGCCGCTTCCGGCCTCAGATTGCTTTCAATTCGGCCTGCGGAAGAATTATGGATCAAGAGAAAATGAATGTACTCTCAAAACTATGTGTTTTGATGTATAATTTGATGGTGCGGCGTGTCGAGAAAGTGGTGCCATTCATATCGGTGTGTTACACCACAAACATCAAAGTCAGGAACGCTACTGCCGTGTCACGTGTCGACGCGACTCGCGAGCTTAAGTAAGTATGTGAACCAGGCCCGTGTGTGACCAAAGGTTGCCCATGCCTGATGTAGAGTACAGACTGATAAGCATATCACGTGCAGGATCTAAGGTTTTGTGGTACATTGTTCGTCAGCAGCTAAGGGACTACCTTAAAACATATAATATCCACGATAGACGTTATGTAGCCCTCTGGAAGTAATAAACTGTAATAAATTAATTAAAGTGACTGATGACACGAAATATGCCATGCACAGCCGTGGAGAAACCACTTTAAAATTGCTACGTTTCGGCAAGGCTTTTGATATTGATTTCCATATACACGTATGTATGTATTTTTTGAACTGGGTACCTAGAAACGACGGAGAAGCTTCGTCCCCACCATAGCCCTCAGTGGTACACAACTCCACAACAGGCTACAGCATTTCACTCAGCCCACCGCCGCCCCACACCGAACGCAGAGTTATTGTGCGGCTCGGCCCCGCGTTTGTAGTAATTAAGTGCAAGTACCACGCGGACTACCTTTATCAAATAAAAACAAATACCCCTCGACGGAGAATCGAATCCTTGACCTCCTGCGTGCCAACCCAAAACACTATCCACTGCACCAATTGCAAAGCACTACTCCCATCACCTGACACATGCCGTACATGTGATTACAGTGTTGCCAGATTGCCAATCTTCAACGTCCATTTACTGCCGGAATTATGCGCAGGACAAAATTTTGTGAGACATATTTTTGTATTGCTAGTATGTGAGGAATCGCGTTGTGAAGTTCGGGTGCGCAAATTTTTCTTCACCCTGTATATTCTTATAACTACGGCTATATGCTGATGACATCCAGTTGTACCTAAGTGCCAGCCTCAGAGAACATTATTGCTGTCGTTTCAGGTATAAATGTCAATCTTCCTTTAGTAACACGATGGGCATAACATCTGCGTCTTAAATTAAATCGTAAGAAGTCACATAAGAATGCTAAAGATTAGTTCGGTATATCGAGTTATTACGGAAGAGGTATTGAGTCGAACCGAGGAGAAAAGAGACTCATGGCACAACTTGAGTAAAAGAAGGGATATGGAGGTAGGGGACATCCTGAGGTATTAAGGAATATATAGGTTTTTTTACTGTGTTTAAGGGAAGGGGGCGAAGGAGGAAGATCTAAAAATTGTAGAGGAAAAGGGGGCATCAGTCTTCTGACTTGTGTAATGCGGCCAGCAAAGATTTTCTGTGGTGCATCAACCTCTGAACGCCACAGCTGCATCCACACCTAACGTGCTCCGTTATCAGATGCGTATACTTTAATCTCCGTATTCCCATTGCGAGTTGGGCCTCTGTGGCTCCCTCTAGAAGCGTGGAAGCTATTACATCGTGTCTTAACAGATATCATTTCATTACGTCTCTTCTTCTAGTTCCTTTCTACGCCGATTCTGCAGTATGCCTCCTCACATCTTATCTTAGCAGTTTACCTAATGGTCAGCATCCCGAGTACTGTAAGCACGTTGTAATGGTTGTGGATTGCAGTAGCTACACAGAGACAAAGAGACCTGCGTAGGAAAAACTAGCAGCGTGGAGAGCTTCCACGAACCAGTATTTTGGACTTAATGTAACAAGAACAACAACATGCGCTGATAAACAGTATCAGTTGTTTCATAAATACTGTTTCAGTGAGCTGTCAACATTCACTGTCTCCAGAAAATTCTTGCAATATTATGCTGTTTTCAACCAAAAGCCTTGTTTCAACACCGCACTGTTTTACTAGGCATGGGTCTTCGTAGAAAGTTGCTCAGGCAGTTATAGGGAGACGTATAGTGTAACGTGAACTCCGAACCACAGCGCATCCTATCAGTTAAAATTATAGAAGAGTTACTTTGATTTGTGATGCTGCCGAAGTATTTGAGAGATTCTGGAAAGAAAAGTATGGAAGGTGGTAGGATGAAAACGGAGAACAATAAGTTTTGAAGGAAGACAGAGAACAATATGTTTTGGGAAGGTGGTGTTTCACAACTTGTACATATTTGAAGAAGTCATGATATATTTGCGCTTCAGCTCTTGGCGTAAATTATGATATTCTTCGAGAAGCAAAATGGATTAAGACCAGCAACATCAACAAGGGATCTAATTTAGCGTAAGACAGTACCAAGAGAGACGGCATGAATGTGGTAAGGATTTAGTAGTGGGTTTCCTGGACACTGAGAAGGCTTATGATTGTGTGAAAAGAAGTACAGTTTGGGAAACCCTTCATAAAGGGGGCATTGGAAGGCTTACTATGAGAAGAATAAAGGAAGTGTAACAAGGAAGAGTGAGTTGTGTAAAAGTGGGGGAAAGAAAATGATTAGAACAGAAAAATGGGCTGAAGCTGTAAAGTGTACTATCCTATCTGCTGCTCATCACCGTTACGGATGAAACAATGACAGTGTGGCAGCGCCGATAGGAGATGAAAATTTGAAAGCAATGTTGTCTGCAGGTGATTTAATGGTGAGGGAAAATGAAGGACAGGCACAAGACAGCCTAAATGTGTGGGAAGAATTGCTTGGATACAAGGATTGAAATTTAACGCGAAGAAGTGTGAAGTGGTGGTAATAACGAGAAATAAGAGGAGAAGGGCAACGGATATACTCTGAGGAGACAAAAACCACGGGATGCCTCCTAATATCGCGTCGGAGCTCCTTTCGCTGGGCGTAGTGCAGCAGCTAGACGTGACATGGACTCAACAAGTCGTTAGAAGTTCCCTGCAGAAATACTGAGGCATGCTGCCTGTATAGCGGTCCCAAATTGCGAAAGTGTTGCTGCTGCAAGATTCTGTCCACGAACTGCCCTCTCGATTATGTCCCATACACGTTCGATGGGTTTCATGTCGGGCGTTCTGCATGGTCAAACCATTTGCTCGAATGATCCAGAATGTTCTTCAAACTAATCGGGAGCAATTGTGGCCAGTGACATGGCACAGTTCATCCATAAATATTCCATCGTTTTTTGGGGACATGAAGTCCACGAATGGCTGAAAATAGCCTCCAACTACTCGAATATAACCATTTATAAATCAATGTTCGGTTGAGTTGGACAAGAAGGCCCAGTCCATTCCATGTAAACTCAGCCCACACCATCATGAAGCCACCACCTGCTCGTACAGTGCCCTGTTGACGACTTGAGTCCAACTGAAATCGGGCCTCATATGACCGTTTCACGCTTTTCCAGCCATCTAGGGTCCAACCGCTATGGTCACGAGACCAGGAGAGGCGCTGCAGTAGATGTCGTGCTATTAGCAAAGGCACGAGTGTCGGTCGTCTGCTGCTATAGCCCATTAACGCCAAATTTCGCTGCACTGTCGTAAAGTATACGTTCGTTTTACGTCCTACACTGGTTTCTGTGGATCTATCACGCTGTGTTGCTTTTCTGTTAGCACTGACAATCTACGGAAATGGCACTGCTCTCGTCGTTAAGAGACGATCGTCGGTCACTGCATTGTCCGTGGTGAGAGGTAATGCCTGAAATTTGGTATTCTCGGCACACTCTTGATACTGTGTATCTCTGAATATTGAATTCCCTAACGAATTCCGAAATGAAATGTCCTATGCAGCTAGCTCCAACTGCTATTCCGTGTTGAGAGTCTGTTAATTGCCATCGTGTGGCCATAATCACGACGGGAACCCTTCCATATGAATCACCTGAGTGCAGATAAGAGCTCCGAATGCGCTGTCCTTTTATACCATGGATACGTGATACTACCGCAACCTGTAGTTGTGCATATCGCTATCCCATGACTTCTGTCACCTCACTGTAAGTATTAGCGGACAAGTACTAAAGAAAGCGGGTAGTTTCAAGTAAGTACTTGAGAAGCGTAAAAGAATTATAAAGTAGAACGATAAGCAGATTAGTAAAGAGGAAAGCAAGCTCATAGATCCCTGCAGAATTTAAGAAGCCTGGGATGGGCAAGGATGTACCATCAAAAACAATTTAAGTTTTACACCGAGCATACTAAGCTCTCATTCTCATGTATACATCGAACAGGATGGGTAACGACGAAAAGGCCGGTGAGCAAGATACATACTCGTTACAAGAAATTTGAAAGACTCCGGCTAAGACTACCCAGAATGGATGTAGTGAGGAATGAGAGGGCGAAGAGAAGTCCACGAAGGAGACCATAGAAAAGACAAGTTTAACAGGGTAAGGACACGTTAAAAAAATGAAAGTCGGTAGAATAACAAGACAGGCTCATGAAATGACAATAGGAGGCCAGAAAGCTGGAGGAAGGCAGAGAGACAGATAGCTGATTAGAGTGAAGAATATGTGAAGAAGAGAGAAAACTGGGACAGAATGGAGAGGGGACTTGGCGGGAGGACGGGAAAAGATGAAGAGGCTTATCTCCCAAGCAAACTCAGCCAGGGGCTGGATACTAGTGCAAAAGAAGATGATGAGGTACCACACGTTTAGCATAAACTTCTTATTTATTTTTAACATAAACCTAAGGATATTCAGGAATTGGACGAAAACGGATATCATCGTGTAAAAAGTTCGAAAATAGACTGTAATAAAAAAAACAGTATAAAATTTATTAGTTTAGTATTACTTCCGAAATGTATGAACAACTGTGACTGATTATGTACTTTATTTGCTGTACCCTTATAGGTATAAGTACTTGAGAGTTGATGAACGCGCTGTCAGATACCCTACGACAAACAACAATAACAGCCAGTGTGTTAATAGACACAGGTTGATCTTGTGACAACTAAAACTATGGCCGGATCCTCCTTCCGCATAGTTCTACAGCTGTAGTCGGAATCGGTGTCAACCCTCCCTGCTAGTATTTGCTGCCAAACTTGGATAGTTTTTACAAACGGCAGCCTGTCCTCTCACTCTGTTCCTCGAAGCTGTGCTCATTGCGACCACTAGCGCTTGTCACGGCGAAGATGCTCTCACGCTTTAAGGTGATTCCACGCGTCCGCCACTTCGGAACAATGGGAACCGCTAAATTCAATTGTGGGCCTCAAGATGGAAGGAAACTGTTTTGAGGAGGTTTGACATTGCCTTTCGCTTCACTTTTTTCCGGGAAAAGTAATGGGAATAATCTAATGTAATCGATCACTGCAACCGAATATTAAAGAAAATGTCGATATCTATACAGTTACCGCAACTTCAATCCATTCTAAAACAATAAAAGCCATTAATCGTTTTCGCAGTAAAACAAAACAATATTCTAATGACATGTCGCGTGAGTGCATCGATTTTTCTTAAATAATGAAAATGTCAAACATTTCACTCATAGCATCGCACTGTGTATCTATTATCATCATTGGCGCTAAATTTTCCTCGCTGATAAAAACAGGCAGCTTCTTTTGCAATTATGCTATTTATTCATTTGTTTTATGTTGGACTGAACAACAGCCAACATTCTAGCTTGCGTAGCGCAGTCGTGTTAAAATCTTAAGCGCTTCCTTAATTTTAAGTTAACATTTTTAGGGATGTGCAAATAAAAAGCACGAATTTACGGTTTTGTAATTTTTAAAATCGTTCGGTGCGCTGTGTCTTCGTAATATGTGTATTTTACATGCAGCCCTTGCGCAGATCATCAAATTGTTATAATTTTATTCTCTTTGCTGTAAGAATGTTGGATGATATAAAACTTGCAACTCGTAGTTTTATCCGTTGCTTACGTCAGTTTAATGTAACTATATCAAATAAAACAACTGCATATGCATGAACAGTCTGTTAAGAGCAAAGCGTACTAACTCCAAATATCTTTATGGAACAGCAGTTATCAAAATCAAAAATCTTCAGCACTGATATTGTCCTTATAAACGAGCAATGCTGTCTAGCACAAATTAGGGGCGACGTGTGTGTCGGTAACAACTAAATAAAGCAAATAGATAAAATGTTTCTGTTCCAGGCATACATGAAGCAAAATCTTAGACCTCTGTCTAACGAGTATACATGGCTAGACTACGATTACATAGATGCAACATATATTATATGTGCCGGCCGGAGTGGCCGAGCGGTTCTAGGCACTTCAATCTGGAACCGCGCGACCGCTACGGTCGCAGGTTCGAATCCTGCCTCGGGCATGGATGTGTGTGATGTCCTTAGGTTAGTTAGGTTTAAGTAGTTCTCAGTTCTAGGGGACTGATGACCACAGATGTTAAGTCCCATAGTGCTCAGAGCCATTTTTTTATATTATATGTAACAAGGGGACTGAGCCTACTCGTCATCACCGACTTCGTCCAAATCTGTGGTATACGCAGGGCCTGAGCAGAAATGAAAGTGACGGATGTGCGAGCTCTAGATGACCAAGTGTTCAGGAAACACAGCATTTTTGGCGGTAGTAGGAATGACCGTTTCATGTCAGTATAGTTTTCAAGCAGCGGCTAGCATGCAAATAAACAGTAATAACGCTCAATACGTAATTGAATGTATTAATATTGTCATAACAGAAATGAAAATGAAAGGTCGATGGAAATTTAAGATTGCAAACAAATATCCAAAAAAATGGTTCAAATGGCTCTGAGCACTATGGGACTCAACTGCTGTGGTCATAAGTCCCCTAGAACTTAGAACTACTTAAACCTAACTAACCTAAGGACAGCACACAACACCCAGCCATCACGAGGCAGAGAAAATCCCTGACCCCGCCGGGAATTGAACCCGGGGACCCGGGCGTGGAAAGCGTGAACGCTACCGCACGACCACGAGATGCGGGCACAAATATCCAGAAAGGGATTGTAAAGAGTACACGAGGACGTTTTATAAACAATTACATACCTTTACTATTTTACATTTGGTGATTTACACATCCTGGGATGACATTAATCGTAAAAACTGGGTAGGAGTAATTTTCCTGGCATCTTTCACGCGTTATGAACGCCACAATTACACGTTTGTTTCAGAGTTTCTATACGAAAACGAAATTCATTGCACTCATAGGGGTCTCTCTCATCTGATAGTGTGGAATAAAACCGCACATAACACATCATATAATCAAATACTGGCAATGGAATGTATTATGTTGTAGTCTTATCGGAAAGTGATTTCATTTTCTCTCTCTGTAACAACAGTTTTAAATAGATTGATCAAATTCTTTACCCGACGCTAAAAATAGGGATGCCCTAGCGGATGCATTTATGGAGAGGGGTGGGGGAGGAAGGGGGAGAAGAATCTTAAGTGCTACCTGATGGCAGTCGTCCTGCATTTTTAAAAACCTCGTCGTATAACTGTGGATTTGTCTTTTCTCCCCTCGAGTCGTTTAGCAGAAGAAATTTGTTCTCCTGCGTGTAAGGCTTCATCACAGCACCCAAAATATTTTTATTGCTATAAGTCACCGAGATTTTGATACATTCGTCCACCAATTATTTTGCCTTTCCTTTCCATAACTTTCTTGAAAATATCAATGAATATAATATGTTGAGCATTTAGTTTCATTTATATGCTGCGTAAGTTTCCACTCAGTAACTCGACCCAACGACTCTCCGATTACCGTTTAGTATTCTTTTCGTTGCGCCAACTGCTGCATGGAAACGCTGCTGTGATAAATGCCTCACACCTTGCCCGTTTCGGGCCAGAAATTCTATTTTTTCCTCACTTCATCTACATCTACATGGATACTCTGCAAATCACATTTAAGTGTCTGGCTGAGGGTTCTTCGAACCACCTTCACAATTCTCTATTATTCCAATCTCGTAGAGCGGGCGGAAAGAACGAAACCTACATCTTTCCGTACGAGCTCTGATTTTCCTTATTTTATCGTGGTGATCGTTTCCCCCTTGTAGGTAGGTGTCAACAAAATATTTTCGCATTCGAAGCAGAAAGTTGGTGATTGGAATTCCGTGAGAAGATTCCGTCGCAACGAAAAACGCCTTTCTTTTTATGATGTCCAGCCGAAATCCTGTATCATTTATGTGACACTCTCTCCCATATTTCGCGGTAATACAGAACGAGCTGCCCTACTTTGAACTTTTTCGATGTACTCCGACAGTGCTATCCGGTAAGGATCCCACACTGTGGCAGGAGTATTCTAAAAGAGGACGGACAAGCATAGTGTAGGCAGTCTCCTTAGTAGATCTACTACATTTTCCAAGTACTCTGCCAATAAAACGCAGTCTTTGGTTAGCTCTTCCACACAACATTTTCTGTGTGTTCTTTCCAATTTAAGTTGTTCGTAATTGTTATGCCTAGGTATTTAGTTGAATTTACGGGCTTTACATTTGACTGATTTATCGTGTAACCGATGTTTAACGGATTCCTTTTAGGACTCATGTGGATGAGCTCACATTTTTCGTTATTTAGGGTCAACTGACAACTTTCGCACCATTCAGATATCTTTTCTAAATCGTTTTGCAATTTGTTTTGATCTTTTGATGACTTCATTAGTCGATAAACGATAGCGTCATCTGCAAACAACCTAAGACTTACTAACGAACTGGATGTTGTCAGCATAGAAATGAGATATACAGAAGACCAGACTCGACAAGGTATCACTCACATACATTACCACGAGGACAACAATGGACTCTGTGGCACTCCTGTGAGAACATGCTTTCCGGACCTCTTTTCATCCGATGCTCTTTGTTCCTCAAGCAGTTTTCGAGACACTTCACAGAATTATCTGAAAATTATAAGTGCCGCAATTTTTTTCATTTCCTCTTTTTTTCTGTAGACAGTATCAGTTGCTTTGCAGAGGTCTTGTAGCGTGTGTGAAGTCTTGTAGAGTGTTTGACTCTAGTAAGTTCACAGAACAGGTTTCTTTCTGAAAATAATTTCTCGTATCTTTACAAAAGTACAATAGCCTAGCGGAAGCGTACGGTGGTAGGTGATCAGTCGAAATCCAGCGCCAAGTCTTTACTTCCTACCAGCGTGTAGCTATCCGAAAGCAATTTTGTACTCAGCGTATAAATCGATTATACGCGACCTAACGCGTTTCTTCAGGGGCCTGTAGCCATGAAATTACCCCACCTTCCGGTGCAGAAACCAATAACGGCGCTTCGCGTTCGCAGCAAATTTCGCGGAGAGCGATTACCTGGTAGCGTGTTTGCAGGGAGAATTAAGCAGGCGAGCGAAGATGAAGCTGTCGGGAGCCTGTAGAGGGCGAAGGCAGTCGCGGTTAGCGGAGGCCCGCTTTTTGTATCTGTTTGATGCGGTTCCCAAGGTCACAGTCAGGACGGCTTCGAGGAGGAGCCTGTGACTTTAGGTGGCGCACCGCCGCCGGCTCCATCCAGTACTGATCCGACCTCTGGTTCTGCCGCGTCCCTGGCGATCAGGCAGCCCAGCCAGCGTGGGCGGAGGGATTTCCCGCGCCGCTAACGTCCGCGGCCGCTTCTCCCGACCGCAGACCTTGGCGGATGAGTGAAACGACGTCCTCCGTAATGGCTCCCAATCTGGAAAGTCACGAAGCTAGCGAGCCACCAGCTACATCGTTATGGCCCACCGTTTTTCCTGTCATTCATTCCCCCTCTTCGTGCTGTGCCTGCGGTAGGGCTCGATCTTCGACTGAGAAATTTGGCAGGTACCGTCCCGACATTATCCTTCGAGAAAGCAGGTCACGGACAAATCTCTGGCTCTCTTATGCTTTTACAAAAAGGGTTTCAAAACGATATTATTAGTGGCTATATAGAGGTATTCTACAGAAGAATGGAACTACTCGTAGAAGCGGATCTGTGGGAAAATTTGCATCTACATGTCTACTCTGGTATTTATCGTTAAGCGTTTGGCAGAAGATTCATCGGACCACATTCAGACTATTTCTGTACCGTTCCATTCTCGAACAGCACGTGGGAAAAACGGACACGTAAATCTCTGCGTGAGCGCTCATACCGGGTGATCAAAAAGTCAGTAGAAACTTCCTGGCAGATTAAAACTGTGTGCCGGACCGAGACTCGAACTCGGGACTTTTGCCTTTCGCGGCTGGCAGAAGTAAAGCTGTGAGGACGGGGCGTGAGTCGTGCTTGGGTAGCTCAGTTGGTAGAGCACTTGCCCGCGAAAGGCAAAGGTCCCGAGTTCGAGTCTCGGTCCGGCACACAGTTTTAATCTGCCAGGAAGTTTCATATCAGCGCACACTCCGCTGTAGAGTGAAAATTTATTCTAAGTCAGTAGAAATTTGAAAACGTAATAAACCACGGATTAATGTAGATAGAGAGGTAAAAATTGACACACATGCTTGGAATCACATGGGGTTTTATTACAACAAAAAAAAGTATTGCTAGACGCGTGAAAGACCTCTTGCGCGCGTGGTTTGGTGATGATCGTGTGCTCAGCCGCCACTTTCGTCATGCTTGGCCTCCCAGGTCCCCAGACCTCAGTCCGTGCGATTATTGGCTTTGGGGTTACCTGAAGTCGCAAGTGTATCGTGATCGACCGGCATCTCTAGGGATGCTGAAAGACAACATCCGACGCCAATTCCTCACCATAACTCCGGATATGCTTTACAGTGCTGTTCACAACATTATTCCTCGACTACAGCTATTGTTGAGGAATGTTGGTGGACATATTGAGCATTTCCTGTAAAGATCATCATCTTTGCTTTGTCTTACTTTGTTATGCTAGTTATTGCTATTCTGATCCGATGAAGCGCTATCTGTCGGACATTTTTTGAACGTTTGTATTTTTTGGTTCTAATAAAACCCCATGTCATTCCAAGACTGTGTGTCAATTTGTACCTCTCTATCTACATTATTCTGTGATTTATTCTGTTTTCAAATTTATACTGACTTTTTGATCACCCGGTATTTCTCTTACTTTATTACGATGATCATTTTTCCGTATATAGGTGGGAGTTAACAAAATCAAAGTGTATGAAAAAGAATCGTCCGATTAAAAAAATCAAAACTGTTACCTGATTTGCGATACGTGCGTGAACAATGTACTGTTGGAAAGTGCAATCTTACGAGTTTCACACAGTCCCTGCTGGGTAGCAGCAGCGTGTGTCCACTTCAGTTCTAGTAAAGTCCGCCCCGATAGCTGAGTGGTCAGCGCGACGGACTGTCATGCCAAGGGGACTGGGTTCGATTCCTGGCTGGGTCGGAGATTTTCTCCGCTCAGAGACTGGGTGTTGTCCTCATCATCATCGTCACATTACCATCGACACGCAAGTCGCCGAAGTGGCGTTAATTAAAAAGAGTTGCACCTGGCAACCGGTCTACCTGACGGGAGGACCTACCCATACAATTCATTTCAGTTCTAGTAAAAACGGTGTCGGGACAACAGAAAGCGTTTTGTGTTCTACGTTTTGCGCAGTGCGGATCAGTACTAACTGTTCAGCCTGAGTTTCGTACTAGGTATGGTTTGCATCCTCCTATAGCACAGAACATTAGACGATGGCATGAACAATTCTGAGAAATAGATTGTTTGTGTAATGGCAAATCGCCGGGCCGTTCCCGAATGTCTGACACAGACGTCCAACGCATCCACGATAGTTTCACAAGGCGTCCGCAGAAATCCGTTCGTCGTACAGCTCGACAGCTTGACATGCCCCCGATATCCGTCTGGCGTGTGTTGCGCCCACGTTTATACACGAAACCATACAAAATTCAGTTACTGCAACCTGTTTGTGAAGGTGACAAACAACAACGCGTGGAGTTCCGTAATTTCGTTCTTGGCAAGATGGAGGACTGGCAGTTTTCTTACACGCTTAGTGTTTAGCGAGAGGCAACATTCCATTTAAATGGAAAGGTGAACCGTCATAATGTGAAAATATGGGGTATGGAAAAGCCTCATGAAGTTGTATAACATGTGTTTTGTATAACATGTGTTTTGTGCAGTTTTACGGGAAAAGGTGAATGTCCATTTTTCTTCGCCGAGAACACTGTTGCAGGAAGCATATATCTCGATATGTTTGAGAACTTTCTTTTCCGACAGTTGGAGATTCACTCCAAAGACTTCATTTACTTACATTACTGGCCTCTAAAGTCACTGGGTCTGACTGTGTGTGATTATTTCTTGTGGGGTTTACAAAAGACTATGTGCCTCCGTTACCAAAAGTAATGAATGAACTGAGATATCACATAATAGCAGCTGTGGAAGCTGTAACTCAAAACATGCTCGCTGCAGTGTGGGAAGAGTTTGAATACCGCATTGACATATGCCGTGCATCTCAAGGAAAAAGTATGAAAAAAAGTTTTTGAGTTTCGCGTTCATCAAAAACAAAATTCATTGTATATGTTTATTAGTTTAAAAAATACAGACGTGCTAAATCGCATGATTCTTTTTGATACACCTGTATTTTCGCATTCGAAGGAGAAAGCTGTTGACTGAAATTTCGTGAAAAGATCTTGCCGCAACTGGGCATGCCTTTGTTTTAATGATTGCCATCCCGATTTGCTATCATACCAACAAGACTTCCTTTCCCTTTCCGCGACAATACAAAACGAGCCCTGTCTGTACTTTTTCGCTGTCCTCCATCAAAACTATCTGGTAAGGATCCCATACCGCGGAGCAATACTACAGAAGCGGAAATACAAGCGTAGTGTTAGTAGTCTTTCTAGTAGACCTGTTGCATCTTCCATATGTAGTTTTGGTTTGCTTCCCCCCCCCCCCCCTCCCCCCCGCACAACATTACCTACGTGATCGTTCCAAATTAAATTATTCGTAATTTTAATCCTTAACTAGTTGAAGTGACAGTCTTTAGATTAGCGTGATTTATCTTGTAACAGAAATTTAACTGATTTATTTTAGTACTTTTTATTGTTTGGAGTCAATTGCAACTTTTCGCACCATTCAAGTATCTTCTTTAAATCAACTTGCAATTCGTTTTCATCATTTGATGACTTTGCGTGACGGTAGCATCATCTATAAACAATCTTAGAGGGCTGCTCAGATTTTCTCCTAAACCGTTTACGTACTGTAGATCAGGAAAAGCAGACGACCGATAACACTTCCTTGGGAAATGACAGACATCACTTCTCATTTGCTCGATGACTTTCTGTCAGCTACTTCGAAATGTGACCTTTTTGACAGGAAATCACGAATCCAGTCTCACAACTGCGGCGATACTCCATAGACCGCATTTGATTAGTAGTCGCATGTGAAGAACGGCTTCAAAAGATTTCTGGAAATGCAGAAACAGGTAATCAATTTGACATCCCTTGTCGACAGCACTCATTACTTCTTGTAAATAAAGAGTCCGTTGTGTTTTACAAAAACTATGGTTTCTGAATCCGCACTGCCAATGTATCAATAGCTCGTTTTCTTTCAGGTAATTCAGAATGCTCGAATACAGTATGTATTCCAAAAACTTTTCGATGTCAGTTATATATGGGTCTTTAATTCCTCATATTACTTCTGTTTGCTTTCTTGCGTGTTGGTGTGAGTTGTGCAACTTTCCAGTCCTTAGTTACCGACCTTTCGTCGAGCGAGTGATTGTGTATGATTGTTAAGTATGGACCTATTACATGACCATACTCAGAAATGAACCTAACTGGTATACAGTCTGGATTGCAAGACTTGTCTTTACTACGTGGTTTAAGATGCTTCATTACACCGACGGTAACTACTTTTAAGTTACACATACTCATAGCTGTTCTCGATTTGAATTCTGGAATGTTTAGCGCTTCTTCTTTGGTGAAGAAATTTCGGAAAGCCACGTTTAGTAACTCCGTTTAAGTAGAACTATCATGTTTAACACTACCATACAAGAAGAATGTCTTTGGATTTACTGCTGGATTTCAATTTTTGTTTCATAGAAGTATAGAAACACACGAAGCAGTACTGACTCTATGCTTTATTTTTTAGTACAGATTGAACAAAGGCAAATCTGGGCCTTATAACATTTATAGATTCAGAAAAATCTTGTAGCGTTGTTGACTGAAACAACTTGTCTCGAATTCTGAAGCTATCAGGGATCAAATACAGGGAGCGAAATGCTTTGACAGAAACAGTACGGCAGTTCGAAGAGTCGAAGGACATGAAAGGGCCGCAGTAACTGACAAGGAAGAGAGGCAGGGTTGTAGCAATGTTATTCAAGCTATACACAGATCAAGCAGTAGAAGAAACCAAGAAGAAATTTGGAAAGGGAATAAAACTTCGTGTAGAAGGACTAAAGAGCGTAACATTTGCCGATTTATTTTTGATTCTCTCAGAAAGGTGAAAAACTTGGAAGATCAGTTGAACGGATTAGATAATGTCTGGAAAAAAGTTTACAAAATGAACATGAACATAAGTAAAACAAGCATAATGGAATATAGTCGAATTAAATCAGGCGATTCTGAGAGAATTAGATTTGGAAATAGAACAATGAAAGCTGTGACGAGTAATGCTGTTTGGAGAGTGTAATAACTTGAGATGGCAGAAGTACAGATAATATAAAACTTACAACAATGAAAAAAGATTTTCTGAAAAAGAGAAATATTTTACTATCTAATATAAATTATCTTCTGTGAAAGTATTTGTCTGGGATGTAGCCATACACGTAAGTGACACGTGTAGGATAAATAGTATAGACAACAAGAGAATAGAACCTTGTGATGTATTGTACTACAGAAGGATTCCGAGTATTAAATTTTTAGACTGGATAACTAATGGTGACGTACGAAATCGAATCCGGGAGAAAATAAATTTATGGCATACCACGATTAAAAGAATGGACTGGTTGATAGGACACGTCGTGAGGAATCTAGTAAAAGTTAATTTGGTGATAGAGTGAGAGCAGAGACTGATTATAGCAAGCAGGTTCAAATGGATTAAGATTGCAGTAGTTATGAACAGAGACTTAACAGACGATAAAGTAACGTGAAGATGTGCATCAAACTAGTTTTAAACTGAAGACAACAACAATAGTGATGAGCGTCGGCACGGTACTTTCCATTAAGGAGTGGGCCACACAAACGGTCATGCAGCTGACCCATCCCGTCCCTCAAACGGACCGCGAAGCTCTGTAGCACCGCCCGCGTTCCGTCGGTGTGTTTATTAGCTACGAATACAGCATTCGACACTGAAGCACGACGAGAATCGCCTACGGCCGAAAGAGTCATAATTTGTAGTGTCCGTCAGTTCCATCACTCCACCCCGTGAGATTTCGGGCTGAAGTGAAATTCAATGCTCGTCACAGAGTGATGCAGTGGTGAGTTGGTAAGTTAGGGAGCCGAGAAATACCGAGATCGAGCAGACAACCCTGAAACACTGGGAACTGCGTATTGTTGATTCTATCCATCATTGGTGACATCCAATCGTCCAAATACGACTAGCTCGTCAAACTAAGTGCTCTACGGCACTTGAGTCACGGATCGGACTCTCATATTTCGTACAGTCTTGTTTTTTTTCCTTTCTTTCTTGGACCTTTGTCCCACATCGGCGCAGAGTCGGCATGGTTGTGAACAGATTTTGCATGGATAGTTTAAGAGGTGGCCGGATGCCATCCTGTCACCAAACCGTTAACCCCCCACCCCCGCGGGACGGAATATATATGTCTTCCAACTCTCTGCGTGTAGCCGGCCGGAGTGGTTGAGCGGTTCTAGGCGTTACAGTCTGGAGCTGCGCGACCGCTACGGTCGCAGGTTCGAATCCTGCCTCGGGCATGGATGTGTGTGATGTCCTTAGGTTAGTTATGTTTAAGTAGTTCTAAGTTCTAGGGGACTGATGACTTCAGAAGTTACGTTCCATAGTGCTCTGAACCATTTGAACCCTCCGCAACGTCCTCTTGTGTTGTAACTTTCTTTGAATCAGTTATGTTTATCACGTGGATATGGCTGCAAATATTAACAATGTTGTCTTGCACCGTTTGTACGTGAAATGAATTTCATTTCTGAACTACTAATGAATTTCAGTTTATTGTTGCGTAACTCATTTCCACTGAACTCTTCAAAATATGAAACACAGACAACACTCAAAAATCACAAACGTCTTATGTCGGACATACGTCCACATATTTATTTAAATGATTTCTCTGATTCAGTACATTATCACTGGGTAGGGAATTATCACCAACAGATATCAAACAGACAAAACATTAATTACTTCTTAAAATTATTTGGATGGTTCAGTGCCAGAGGTGTCTAAGTGCTACTTACAGTGTTTTTAGCAATCTAAAGGTAAAGCTCTGAATGAAACAAAAATTTACGGAGCAGTAGGCAACTCTCTTTATCACACAATTAACGATATGCTAACAAACGTACTTTAACTGTTAAGTCATTAACAATTGATATTCATAGTTGCTTAATATAGGCTTGATTTCACCAATGCTTCTACATCAATACTCCATAAGCCACTTTACGGTGTGTGTCAGAGGGTAACTCGTGCACTACTGTCACATTCCCCTTTTCCTGCTCCAGTCGCTGGTAGTTCGCGGAAAGAACGATGGTTGGTAAGCCTCCTTGTGAATTAGAATCTCTGTAACTTTACCTTCCGTAAGAGGAAGCAATTTATTAGTTGACTTTTCTAGGAAAGTACGCTGTTGTAACTTTAACAGTAAACCACAATGCGACGCGTGTGTCACTGGAATTGGCTAAGCATCACCGTGACGCTTTCACGCTTACTAAGCGACACTGTAGCGAACACACTTATCTTTGGATCTTCTCTATCTCATCTATCTGTCCTATCTGGTACGGATCACTCTGGTCTAGTACTGAAACCAGTTAATGATAACTACGGTCACTTGTAGAACGTCCAGTACAACTCTTCTTGTGGCAGCTGTAGACATGGTCCTGATACTATTTTAAGCTGCTATCGATTCTGTGCGGATACTGACTTATTGGAAGTCTGTGTTGGTTTATATCCATATTTGGCGGACACATGTCAGCGGGAACTATTTAGCATACAGCGGAAGCCTAAAATAGTCCTTACCTTGTCACGTCATCTCTAGAGACTGAACTTAACTCAGTTGCCCCTTGAATTTTAGGCATCTCGGCGTTCTTCTATGTATGGTGGTGCTCCCTATACTCCAGAGGACACAGCGGTGGTAGATAGTGCATAAGCTCTGATCGCGCCAGAATTGCTGGAACCCTTCAGGAACTCTAAAGTAGGAATTCCAGGTATGTTCTGAGGACATAATTCCTCCCCCCCCCCCTCCCCCCGGAACAAATTATCCAGGGCAGGAGTACGACAATATTTATCTGCACTTTCTGCTCTGGTGCAGGGTCTTCAGTGAAGCAAGAATGTTGGACATGGCTGACCTTCAAATTCTCTTCCCCTCAGAATATTCAGATATTTGTGTAGTAATTACCAATTACCCATTACCCATAGCCGAGATCGCTAATACCGGCCCTGCTAGCGAGCGCTTTGAAGCGCCGCTTCCGGGATACGTGGAGACGAGCGTGGCCCGGATCGACTCCACCTCGCGGATTAACGACGAGGGCTGGTGAGTCAGCCAGCCAGCATGGATGTGGTTTCTAAGGCGGCTTCCCACATCCAGCTAGGTGAGTACCGGGCTGGTACCCAGTCCCGACTCGGATACGCGCTAGACACAGACAGCTGGAGTACACAGATTCCATCCCGGCGTGAGTAGTGACGTCAGAAAAGGTATCCGGCCACCAGATATCAGTACATTGCCTCAACCCACGTAACAACGCCGACCCCATAGAAGAAAGGGGAAAAATCAAACGATGAAGACAGCCGAGGTCGCTAAAGCAAACTTTTGCCGTAGGGCTCAACAAAGAGGCAGTTGCTTCTGGTTGGCACCAGAGTTTGTACCAATAGCCTGGGTTAAATCCTAGACCTTTCTGCAGCGCTCTTGGAATGATGGGGTATAACTCTGTTGATGGTCACCCATCTGTATGATGGGAGCGTTAAGATTTGAGGTGCCATTCGGGCTGCTCTAGGAGATCACGTTCTGTGTCGATCTAGACGTCATCCTCTCTTTCGTCCCTTCATCCACAACAAGAAAAACAAAATACTAAACTTGTTGTCTGCATACAGACTGAAGCGGCAAATGAAAATTTGTACCTAGGCCAGGATTCTATATATATATACTCATGCTCGAAGAAAAAAAAAAACAAAAAAAAAAAAAAAAAACACAGAACACGCTGAACGACTAGAGATAGACGGTAATATTCATAGGACATGTACACTAGTATGTTCTGCGGAAATGATTAGTACTTCAGTCGCCTTGGTTCAGCAAATGTCATGCTGCCTAGAAGGCACAGGGTCCGCCATGGGCCCCGACAACGTGTTCCATGCGTCATGGATCGACGCGTATGAGGCGCAAGTCACGTCCTGTGGTATATTAATTCTTGCTGCATTTACGTGGTTCCAAAATTCATTTGTGGTGGTTGGTATTGGGTCAGAGCGCTGCCGTTTCACCATAACCCACACATTTTCGATTGGCAACAAGTCTGGTGATCTGGCGGGCCAGGGCAAAAGTCTGCCATCCTATGACTCCAAGAAGGCATGTGTTCGTGTAGCAACACATGGTCGTGCATTGTCCTGCGGAAAAATGGCGTCTGGGGTGTTGTGCAGAAAGCCTATTGCTACGGGTCGCAGGATGTCATTCACATAGGTCACACTGGTCACAGTGCCCTGGACACGCACCAACTGTGATTTGTGGTTGTACACAATAGCACCCCACACCATAAGACCTCGAGTTGGCGCTGTATGTCTTGTGCAAATGCAATCACTGTGCTGCCGCTCCCCTTTAAAAAAAAAAAATGTTCAAATGTGTGAAATCTTATGGGACTTAACTGCTAAGGTCATCAGTCCCTAAGCTTGCAAACTACTTAACCTACATTATCCTAAGGACAAACACACACCCATACCCGAGGGAGGACTCGGACCTCCGCCGGGATCAGCTGCACAGTCCATGACTGCAGCGCCGAGATCGCTCGGCTAATCCCGAGCGGCGCTCCCCTTTTTAAGGCGAACCAAAATGCGGGCATCGTTTTCAAGCAAACAGAACCTGTGTTCGTCCGAAAACACTGCTGCCCCAGTGACGTTGTTCCTTAACACCGTTGCCGTCTAGCATGCTTCTCTACATTCGTCAAAGGTAGACGGAGAAGCGGACACCAGACACGTCATCCAGGCCGCAACAAACGGCGACGGAATGTCTCCGCTGATACTCTACGATTTGTTACACCGTTCCACTGTTCCGCCAGAGCCAAGGAGAGCGCAGATTTATCCTGCAATGCCATTCGGATGAGATGTCGATCTCCCCGGGGGTGGTCTGGATGGTGCGACCCGACCCATCTCGTCGTGTTCTATGGACTTCCGTGAGCATTCTACACACCCCCGTTACACCGCTGAAACACTTAGTTCGACACGAGCAGCAGTTTCCCATATGGATGCATCATATTCTCTCATGCCAATAATGCGCCCTCTTTCAAACTCACTAATTTGGCGGTACGGTTCGCGCATACGATTCCGAGGTTCCCGCACATCTGCTCAAGTGACACTGATTCGTTATCCTTGGTTCATAGCGACAGCGAGAACCGGAGGCACATTTTATCGGTAGGTGGTGTTGCACTGCGATATCGATGTTGATCTTGAACCCGCGCTCAGACGTGGTTCAAATGCTAATCATTTCTGCAGAGCATACTAACGTACACGTTCTGTCAGTATTAATGTCCTATCTCTAATCGTTCAAGGTGTTCTGTTTTTCTGAACATGAGTATACGTAATACACTACTGGCCATTAAAGTTGCTACACCACGAAGATGACGTGTTACAGACGCGAAATTTAACTGACAGGAAGAAGATGCTGTGATATGCAAATGATTAGCTTTTCAGAGCATTCACAGAAGGTTGGCGCCGGTGGCGACACCTACAACGTGCTGACATGAGGAAAGTTTCCAACCGATTTCCCATACACAAACAGCAGTTGACCGGCGTTGCCTGGTGAAACATTGTTGTGATGCCTCGTGTAAGGAGGAGAAATGCGTACCATCATGTTTCCGACTTTGATAAAGGTCGGATTGTGGCCTATCGCGATTGCGGTTTATCGTATCGCTACATTGCTGCTCGCGTTGGTCACATTCGAAGCGTGTATTCATCATTGCCATACTGTCGTGTCACCCGGCGTGATGGTATGGGGTGCCATTGGTTACACGTCTCGGTCACCTCTTGTTCGCATTGACGGCACTTTGAGCAGTGCACATTACATTTCAGATGTGTTACGACCCGTGGCTCTACCCTTCATTCGATTCCTGCGAAACCCTACATTTCAGCAGGATAATGCACGACCGCATGTTGCAGGTCCTGTACGGGCCTTTCTGGATACAGCAAATGTTCGACTGCTGCCCTGGCCAGCACATTCTCCAGATCTTTCACCAACTGGAAACGTCTGGTCAATGGTGGCCGAGCAACTGGCTCGTCACAATACGCCAGTCACTACACTTGATGAACTGTGGTATCGTGTTGAAGCTGCATGGGCAGCTGTACCTGTACGCGCCATCCCAGCTCTGTTTGACTCAATGCCCAGGCGTATCAAGACCGTTATTACGGCCAGAGGCGGTTGTTCTGGGTACTGATTTCTCAGGCTGTATGCACCCAAATTGCGTGAAAATATAATCACATGTCAGTTCTAGTATAATATATTTGTCCAATGAATACCCGTTTCTCATCTGCATTTCTTCTTGGTGTAGGAATTTTAATGGCCAGTACTGTAGATGTTTTAGAGCTCTCTGGAACCATATAGCTTCATTTGAGTAAAGCACCTATGCCTGGGTTTCAAGCAAGACCCCGCTATTCGTTCGATGCTGAGGTGCTATTTCAGTACAGTTAGAGACTCACTGCAGTGCTGTTCGAGTTCAGGGGAAATACCACGTGGGCCAAGACGTGAATGGGAATTTGGGTTGAGGAGGGAGGCGTACTAGGGTGGTCCGTGTTGTTGTGCGTAACTACGGTACCATGCAGGCGTAGTGATTTTCACTCTCGATAGACTCTGCACATATACATCATAAATTTTTGGGACCTGAAAAGGTCTCTGGAACCATATAGTTTCATTTGACTAAACGTGTTACTCGAGAAAACGAATTGTAGACCCAGACCTAGCAAGACGTAACTTGTTCACGCGACTAGGTACAGACACGTTCCAGTTCAAAGTGGAGCCCGTTGTTACCTCGAAGTCCAAGCAGCAAAACGATCGTGGGGAGCCGTGATGGCTACTTACCAGCGTTACTAAGTTTAGTGACGCTGAGAAGGAGAAAGGAGTAACAACAGTGACGGAAAAGGTGACGCAGCGAGTGAGTAAAATATGTTAAACTTGAGTACCTCGATGACGGAAGAAGCAGCAACGTGCATATAAAGTAATAAATATATCTTTGACAATATAAATGAATTGTTTATTATTCTGAAATTTCTGCGCAGTTATAATTACAAGGGAATACCAGCTTCGTGAAAACTTAACAGATTTGTTCGCTCAGAACTGGATTTCATTTCAGCAAAGAAACTTTGAAAAAAGAAAAAAAAATGCTGTGTTTGGGGTTAGGTTCCAAAAAGGTGCCAGAATAAACGGATCGTCTTGTACAAAATACACGCCATGGTTTTAAAAATGGAACACTACATTCTTTTTAAAATATCACTACTATTATCAATATTTCTTTCTAGAGCACCAACAATTACACTTATTCCCCAAATACTACCATTGGTGCGTGGCACAGTGTGGTGGATAGTCAGCCTGTGAAACGAATGTATTGTTATCATTATTATCATCACTATTATTGTTAGTAGTGGTTCAAATGGTTCAAATGGCTCTGAGCACTATGGGACTTAACATCTATGGTCATCAGTCCCCTAGAACTTAGAACTACTTAAACCTAACTAACCTAAGGACAGCACACAACACCCAGCCATCACGAGGCAGAGAAAAGCCCTGACCCCGCCGGGAATCGAACCCGGGAACCCGGGCGTGGGAAGCGAGAACGCTACCGCACGATCACGAGATGCGGGCTGTTAGTAGTGGTGGTAGTAGTAGTGGTAGTAGTAGTAGTAGTAGTAGTAGTAGTAGTGGCAATGGTCAAATAGGCGTCATTGGAAGCCTGGAGTTTTCCAATTTCTGCCAGCTCAGAAGCAAGAAGTCCAGCAATCAAGCTATGTACAAACAGTAAGCGCAGTGCACACAAGTTTACTTGGTTAATTTTAAGTTGGATTGCAGGAAACGGTTGATGTAAGGGAGAGGAATGGTGCGGAGGATGCATGTTTTGTAAAAATGTGTCTAACTTCTGTGTGGATAGTTAGCTTTAATTTTCTGAGTAGGAGCTATAGGTAGCACTCGCGATGCACTGACAATTGATCCATAATGCTATTTAAAAAAAGGTGTTAGAAATAAACTATACCAATTGACACATTAGTTTGTGGTTTAATGAAACACCTACAAAAACTAAATATGATTTATCTTTCGACATCCTTAAAAACAGTGTGCAAAGAATTCCTTTCATTCTAAAGTTTAGTTAGGCGCTGATGTTGAAAATTTTGTGGAGATGGAGGGGACTAGGAGGGGGAGGCGGTGTGGTTACGAACTAATAATATCTCATAGCACTCCGAATAATGGTCTCAGAAAACTTGGGAATCACTGCATTAGAGTGTGAATGAATGTTGCCACAGTGATGATGTGCGAAGAGAATTGTCAAATAAAAGTGCCTTTCAAAGTTTATTTATTGTGTTCTGCAGGGCACTGTTTTTTATAGGCATGTTACGGTACTCCATTTGCAAGAATGGCTCTGAGCACTATGGGACTCAACTGCTGAGGTCATTAGTCCCCTAGAACTTAGAACTAGTTAATCCTAACTAACCTAAGGACATCACAAACATCCATGCCCGAGGCAGGATTCGAACCTGCGACCGTAGCGGTCTTGCGGTTCTAGACTGCAGCGCCTTTAACCGCACGGCCATTTCGGCCGGCATTTGCAAGAATGTGTGCTAGTCATACTTCCCCTCCCAGTTGCTCGACGTTTAATATCCTGGTCAGATCGTAATTTCGTTTTCCCGGACAGTACAAGCACTGATCGCAGTCAACCGCACGAGACGAATTCACAACTTACGCTCCATAAGACGTCGGAAGAAGGCGACGGCAAATCTACTCCACTACGGCCTAGCCCACGGCGGCAATACAGTATCCACATCTGTCCCCAGTACTCATATCCTGAATATGGGACTGACTCAAACTTGTGTGTAGTTATCGGTCGCAGTGACAGAAAAAAATAAAATACGCCGATGATCAAATAGTACAGGCGGAATCAGAAGAGGAGCTACAGCAGATACTGTAGAATGTTGCAAGAAGGGGCGCGGAGTATGGAATGAATGTAAACATAGGAAAAGGAAGAATGATTAGAATAAACGAGAAGGAAGAGGCAGTTAAAAGTGCGATTCACGAACCATGGTGGTTCGCGCATAACTACCACATTCGGAGATGTCAACCCGCAACAAATGAAACAAATATTCACTAAATAGCTCGCTGCGATCACGTTTAATGACAGCGTTGGCTTCTACATTCACTGCAGAGCGCTCAGAACACTAATGAGCGCTCATTGGCTGTCGGAGAATGCGTGACGAGGTAGGAGCGCTGAACGAGGCTAAACTCGACCGCCATCGTTCGTGACTCCAACTGTAACATATTATTAGGTGGAAAAAAGATATAAAAAGTAAATTATTTGTGTGCCCGGGAGTTTAATGACATGGAGTCGAAGCTTTAAAGAAGAAATAAGAACGAGGACGTCTATGGAAAATAAGCGTTTGAAAAGGTGAAGCAGTTATTAAACAGCTGGAAGAATTCCAGTGTAACTGAAAAAATTATTTGCTTAACTTTGTGTCTGGAGCGCAGTTTTATACAGCAGTGAATCATGGACAGTTGAAAAACAAAAAGAAGAAAGATATTTAAAAAGTTTTGAAATGTGGGTATGGAGAAGAATTGTTCAGGTGAAACGGTCTGACAGACTTAAGAATGAAGAAGTAACGTAAAAATAGGGCAATTAAGAAGGTTATTGTAAGTGGTGTGAAAGAGGAAAATAACTTGGCTGGGACATGTACTGCATAGGAATTGTCTGCAAGAAAGAATTATTGAGAGAAAAATGGTTCAAATGGCTCTGAGCACTATGGGACTCAACTGCTGAGGTCATTAGTCCCCTAGAACTTAGAACTAGTTAAACCTAACTAACCTAAGGACATCACAAACATCCATGCCCGAGGCAGGATTCGAACCTGCGACCGTAGCGGTCTTGCGGTTCCAGACTGCAGCGCCTTTAACCGCACGGCCACTTCGGCCGGCTGAGAGAAAAATGGAAGGAATGAAAGGGAGAGGCAGGAAGAGAATCTGAATGACGGACGACGTGCAACGTGCTCCAGACAGATGAAGGAAGATGCCCAGCACAGGACAGGATGGAGAGCCTCCCGTTGAAACCGTTCGTAAGTCAGTTACACCAAAGAATAAACGAGAAGGTCTGTCGCGGCTGTTAGACGGACAAACTTGGCCTGAGTGGAGGAGTACCGGACACATCTGGCGACCCCCGGACAGCCAGCCAAGCGTATTAATCATAGGCGGCGACACGAACGGAGCAAACACGAAAACCTGGCGACGTTCCGCGCAGTGGCCGCTGGTTTTCCAGCGCCGCGCCGTTCGGCAGCAAAAAGCGGGCCGGCCGCTCACTTTCTCCGCTGCACGGCCAGTGTTTTGCCGGCCTGGAGCCGAGCTCTGCACACCGCTGCACGCTGCGCCCTTGCAGACCCCGCGGGCGAGGCGCAGCCACCGCCGCTATCCGTTTTAAGCCATCTATATACGACAGCGGCAGGGCGTGATGCAACACGCGCTCCTCAAAAAACTCAAAACTAAAGCTTACAACCACTGTGCTCTTGATCTCTATAATACTCTTGTCGATCCATTGGCGTTGCAAGAAGTGGAGGCATCGCCTGCTAAATGAGACTAAACAGAATCTTTTTCGGTCCGTCGTCGCTAGATTATTTGTATTTGTCCACACGCGATAACTGCCGTAATTTTCTTATTCTGGTGTGTGTGAAAACCGCTTCGTCTGTAAAGAAAATGTGATCCATGAACTACGGCTCTTCATTGCTCAGTACCGCCTGTACGTAATGTTTTGTGTAGGAAATAGCTGTAACTCCTATGACAGCCATAAGCAACACAACACGATGGGAAATCGTAAAGACGCTTTTCCCTGGTGTGGATGACTTGGCGGAGCCGAGGTTGTAGAATACCGTGCAAAAACCAAACAAGGAATGTATCGTTCGATGATGTATCTCCACCACGTAACACTGGTCGATTAAACTTGCACCATACAAAGAACTGCCACAGTAGAAGGTAACCGAAAGGAATACTCAATGAGACGAACAGATATGTTATTTTTATTCACAGATAATAATTACACCTAAGTTCTACATCTACATCACATCTACATGGATACTCTGCAAATCACATTTAAGTGCCTGGCAGAGGGTTCATCGAGCCACCTTCACAATAATTCTCTATTATTCCAATCTCTTACAGCGCGGAAAAAACGAACAGCTACATCTTTCCGTGCGAGTTCTGAGTTTCCTTATTTTATTATGATGATAGTTTCTCCCTATCCAGGTCGACGTCAACAAAATATTATCGCATTCAGGGGAGAAAGTTGCTGACTGAAATTTCGTGAAAAGTATTCGTGGCAACGGAAAGCGCCTTTGTTTTAATGATGACCAACCCAAATCCTGTTTCATTTCAGTGACACTCTCTCCCCTATTTCGCGATAATAGAAAAAGTGCTGCCCTTCTCTGAACTTTCTCGACGTACTCCGTCAATCCTATCTGGTAAGGATGCCACACTGCGATGTAGGTGGTAACCTGGACATAACAAAAGGTGTGACGTGGTTCTTAATGGGTTGTGTGATCACCACGGATAACAGTGCACGCTCTGGAACCTGCTTCCATGCTGGCCACGAGGCTGCTAACTAGTTCTTGTAATAGGGAGTTCCGTTTCTCCAAAAGAGCGGTTGACAACTGCTAGATGGTCAGTGGTGCATGTGGACGTGCTGCAGTATGTATACTCAACGCATCGCACGCGTGTTCGTTGGGATTTACTTCTGGTGAACAGGCAGTCAACAGTCTCTAGCATTCGATTCCCGGCGGGGTCAGGGATTTTCTCTGCCTCGTGATGGCTGGGTGTTGTGTACTGTCCTTAGGTTAGTTAGGTTTAAGTAGTTCTAAGTTCTAGGGCACTGATGACCATAGGTGTTAAGTCCCATAGTGCTCAGTGCCATTTGAACCATTCCAGTCTCTAGCTGCTCTGGATGTGGTGTTTATACGCTGATTAGCCAGTATATTTTGACCACCGACATACTATACGTATAAACCCGACCAGGCGATACCAGCGTCACCTGAGGAGGAATGACTGCTAGTCAGACATATGCACAGTGGATGTAGTATCAGTCAGCGTGCTATCCGTGTGTAGAATGGGGAAGGTGGGCGATCATCTGGGTTTGACCGAGGACAGATTGTGATGGCCCAGAGGCTCGACACGAGCATTTCGGAAACTGCACGACTTTTCAGGTGTTAGAGGAGTGCTGTGGAGAGTGTCTTCAACACGTGGTGAAACCAAGGTGAAGCCACGTGAAGACGTCGTGAGGTTGGGAGGCCGCCCCTCATTACAGATGTCGGACGTCGTAGTATGGGCAGACTGTAAAACAGGACAGATGGCGAACTGTGGCGGAACTAACATCAAACTTTAATGCTCGACAGAGTGTAAGTGTGTCTGAACGAACAGTTCACCAAACACACCCAACGATGGGCCTCCGCAGCCGACGACTCTTGCATGTGCCAATGTTAACAACACGACATCGGCAACTACGACTGAAATGGCCACGTTACCATCGGCACTGCATGATAGTGATGAATCGCGATACCTTCTTCATCATGCCCATAGGAAGGCGCGAATCCATCGCCTTCCAGGGACACAGCTCATTGACACCAGTACTGCGGCACAGAGACAAGCTGGTGGCGGCTTCATTACGGTCTGGCTAACGTTCACGTGGTCATCCGTGAGTCCAGTGGAGGTCGTGCAAGGATCATGACGGCCAAGGAGTATCCTACACTGGTTACATCTCTTCATGACGATCATGTTTCCCCGACGGCAGTGGCATTTTTCAACAGGATAATGCGCCGTGTCACAAGGACGGGAGTGTGATGTAGTGCTTCGAGGAACACAGTGGCCAGTCTCACATCTGAATCCGATCGAGCACATCGTGCGATGTGATAGAATGTGACGTCAGAGCACAGCGCGCCCCTCCGCAGAATTCACGGGAATTAGGTCACTTGTGTGTGCAGAAGTGATACCAACTTGCACCAGCGACCTACCAAAGCTTCATTGCCTCTATGCCAAGATGCGTCGCCGCTGTTATCCGTTTCAAAGGCGGTTATTAGACAGGTGGTCATAATGTTGTGGCTGATCAGTGTACTTAGGCGTCGCTGCTTGGCGGTGCTTTGGAAGTACAGAAGAACCTCCTCAGCTGATAATGTAAACAGCCATAAAGAATTAATAGAAAACTGTTAAAAATGTCATTCTCTGCCGGCTGGAGTGGCCGAGCGGTTCTAGGCACTTCACTCTGGAACCGCGCGACCGCTACGGTCGCAGGTCCGAATCCTGCCTCGGGCATGGATGTGTGTGGTGTCCTTAGGTTAGTTAGGTTTACGTAGTTCTAAGTTCTAGGGGGCTGATGACCTCAGATGTTAAGTCCCATAGTGCTTAGAGCCATCTTTTTTTTGTCATTCTCTTACGTTTTGTTCTGAGATTTACTTCAGATATACAAACAATCCTGCCGTAGGGACATCTGTAAGTGAGAATTATAGTAGAGATTGAAAATACCGCTTCAGATTTTAAGGTCTTTAATTTTTTATTTTTCATTGCTTAGAACACGATCGGTTTCGGGGTACTACGCATCCATCGTCAGCTCTGATACTGAAAATAAACAAGAGAACAAAGCTAATAATTTTTACACGCACTAGCACGCATAAGAAAACAAAAAAAAGAAGTGCCCTATAACATTTTAGAAAACAGTCGTCTGGCTAGGCGCGCTGAACTGTAAGTCAGTGACAAAGCAACACCAAACGGTATGCATAAGCTTTAAGTCACCGATTCACGGTTAGTAGTTTTACTACGGTTCTGTATTGTCTCTGTTTCAATATGTTCCTTTACCATCTATAATGTACTCTTAACGCTTGTCGTGCGACTTTTTTGTAATATTTTTTCCTTTTGCATGTAAATCACTAGTTCGAATTGTGAACTGCCGGGATAATTGGTCCCGCGTTGTTCTTCCCGTCAACAGGTGGCAGTACTTTTGCCACTCTGGTTTACCAGTTTGCGCTACTACGTGCTCTGCGCTCGCTAGTGGTACACCGTGTCCTATACTCTCCAACGCAGCGCTCGGGTTCGCAGCACTAAAACTACGTCTGCTGGTGTTCATTCCATACTTTTTTACCCAGTCGTCCGGTGTGTTGTCTGGAGCCGCTTTGGCATTGACTTACGTTTTGCCACATCTAGCCCGACCGCTGTTTTCTAAAATGTTATGTGGTACTTCCTTCTTGTTCTCTCATGTGTACTAGTGCGTGTAAAAATTATTATTAACTTAGGTCTCCTGTTTATTTTCTGTATCACACTTGATGATAGGCATGTAGCAGCCTGAAACCGGTCGTGCTCTGATCACTGAAAAATAAAAAAAATAAGAACTTGCAACTGAAGCTTACATACGAACAAAAAAATAAATGAAAAGGAAAAACCTTGCCTTTAACTTCTTTTGTAAGAGGCAGCAGTCACATAAGTTCCGAAGCTAAGTCATCTTCTTATTACTGTAGAGAAGATGCCCAGATGCCGTAATATCGCGAGTCATGCAAACTTTGCTGACAAATTAGCTGCGAGCTAGCGTAAAGTGGCTACCATTCAATCACAACTATTTTGAGCAGCTACGTCCTCTAAATGTTTTTGTGCACCCAATGTCAAGGTCCGGAAGACGTTATTAGCAGGTGAAGCCAATCTTTCTCAGTGACTGGCCGTTTTTTGCTGTTGTCCTTAATTACGTAACAAGGAGAGTTTCCATATTTGTTTTATATATGCTACGCCAACCGAGAATAGCGCAGATAATAAGCCAAACGACTTCGTAAGGGACGCGGTAGTCGTCTGTGAAATATTTTTGGAAATAAAATAATAGCTCGAAAAATTAATGAAGAATTCATAGTTGCACTATTACTCCTTTTCAGTATTGCCTTTATTTTATGACAGTACTGGCTAAATAACTCGCCAAAATTAAAATCTTTTGCCATATTTGCGGAAACAACAAGCACACAACACTTAACAGAAACTTTTAGCAGTGTGAAAACCTCCCAACCCATCCACGAATATCAGTCCACAACAAATTAATAACGTTGGTATGTCTAAGTTAGCCGTTAATTTCTTACGGATTACGTAACAGCTTCCAATTTCGGTAGAACATATTTTAACAACGTGAATTTCATACGCTGACATAATGGCAATGCTCAGCTTGCCCGGAATTCTGTCAACCATCCTATCTGACAATAGCAATGGTGTAGAGGCATTCTAAAGTTCTGTGTCGAGCCCCCTACCTGCAGGGTTACGGATAGTATGCAAATAAGCTCTGAGGGATGGTTCGGCCCCTGTTTTTTATTAAGCGGTCAGCCGACCACATATATCTCTCTCCTTCCTTTAAGCAGCCTCTCATGACAGGATCAGTACAGTTTTCTGCAACAAAGAAGACTCTTGTGAAACTAGAGATACTAATTAAGCACCTTCCTTGGAAATAGAGAGCTGAATAATTTACGTCTCGTTGTGTGTTGCGTCGTACGGAGACTTTTCCAAATGGTTGTTTGAGTTTTACTACATGACAAGGTAACTGACCAATAGATTTATCTGTGACGAATCACGTAATCCTGTGGGCGTACCACGAATATCTGAAAATAAATTGCTAATGTGCATTCCTGGGGAATAGTTGTAGCGATTTCGCTTTTGAGAACGGCCAATGACCATACCACAAGATTTGTATGTTGACATCTTGTAAGGCCTCAAATGAAGACGCTGTTGAGCGCCCTAAGTCCATCATCCTTATCATCATCATGATCATCCCAATCACCGTAAGTAAACTCTTATCAGTGGTGTAGTATACCGCCGGAACTAAATTGGTACCCTGTGCCTAAGCTTGTGCGCAGTTCCTCCTTTAGAATATTCTGGGAAGTAGCTTGTAAGATGGCCATGCAATTGTTTTCCGAATATTGATCGATTGTCCAGCAGTAGTAATATCACGTCAGCCGAATTGAAGCACATGATGTTCATAAAAGACAGTTATATTTTGTCTGTTTGAGGTTTCTGCGAACTCCTGCGTGACATTTCACAAGACAAGTCTTGCGGTTAGCGTGAACACCTGTTTATTCAACACAGGGAACAGTTGTTTCTTTACTATGAAGATCTATTTCTCTCGAAGAAGACGTACTTCTGCAGGCACGTTTTTTAAATATTAAGTACCAGTTCCATATTAAACACACACAACTGCATTATTTACAACAATTTTATTATTATGTGAAAGCCAATACTTTCGAAAGCCAATACTTTTCTGCTTTTCAACATATTATTGCTCAATATTAAGGCAGTTATCATAACAAACAAATAACTTCTGAATTTCATTCTCATTTTGAGGTCATTAAGGCTATAAGAAGAGTAATCCAGCTGTTACCAGCAATATGATGGGCTAAGATCATGTGTTCGTTGTGCTGCATGTGGGCAGGCATTGCCACGAAGCTATAAGCTCCTTTTACAGACATCGAGTTTTTCTCGTCTTTTGGTTTGGAATGATCGGCGCAGTAGTCATTGGACATAGTGAGAGAGCAAAATAGGGAGCTCCGGGGAACTCACGGACTTCGAATGTGGTCAGGTGTTTGGGTGTCACTTGTGTCATACGTCTGTACGCGAGATCTCCACACTCCTAAACATCCCTAGGTCCACTGTTTCCGATGTGATAGTGAAGCGGAAACGTGAAGGGACACGTACAGTGCAAAAGCGTACAGGCCGACCCCGTCTGCTGACCGGCAGAGACTGCCAACAGTTGAAGAGGGTCGTAATGTGTAACAGGCAGACATCTATCCAGACCATCACACAGGAATTCCAAACTGCATCAGGATCCACTGCAGGGACTATGACAGTTAGGCGGGAGGTGAGAAAACTTTGATTTCGTGGTTGAGCGGCTGCCCATATGTCACACATCACGCAGGTAAATGCCAAACGACGTCTCGCTCGGTGTAAGGAGCGTAAACACTGGACGATTGAACAGTGGAAAATCGTTGTGTGGAGTGACGAATCACGGTACACAATGTGTCGATCCGACGGCAGAGTGTGTGTATGGCGAATACCCGGTGAACGTCATCTGCCAGCGTTTGTAGTGCGAACAGTAAAATTCGGAGGCGGTGGTCGTGCTTTGCATGGAGGGGACACTATCACAGCACAGGCCTACATTGATGTTTTAAGCCCCTTGTTGCTTCCACTGTTGAAGAGCAATTTGAGGATGGCGATTGTATCTTTCAACATGATCGAGCACCTGTTCGTGTTGCACGGCCTGTGGCGAAGTGGTTACCAGACAATAACATCCCTGTAATAGACTCGCCTGCACAGAGTCCTAACCTGAACATTATAGAACACCCTTGGGATGTTTTGGAACGCCGACTTCGTAGTAGGCCTCACCGACCGACATCGATGCGTTTGCTCAGTGCAGCACTTCGTAAAGAATGGGCTACCATTCCCCAAGAAACCATCCAGCACCTGATTGAACCTACGCCTGCGAGAGCGGAAGCTGTCATCAAGGCCAATGTGGGCCAACACCATACTGAATTCCAGCATTACCGATGGAGGGCGCCAGGAACTTTTAAGTCATTTTATCCAGGTGTTCGGATACTTTTGATCACATAGTGTATGTAGCACTCTTTTGATGCTTGTCAATCGTTAAAAAACACAATACAGTGCGCATTTATGACAATGTCTACATTTGTTTGACGAGTGAAGCACATCTCGCAACCTCCTCACTCGAAATGAGTTGACTATGTTTGTAATTTTATTTTTGACAAACCTATGTAGAATGTGCAACATAGTCTCCATTAAAATATTAACATGGCATGAGTAATTAACGCACTACGGAACGTGACGTACAACCAAAAGAGTTTTTAAAGGTATATAAATGTATAATTGCCATTTCCTTATTGCCCTAGCTAAAATAATTAGACGAAGTATCTGTAAATGCGTAATGTTACAGACCTGAAAAAGACAGTCTCACCTGTCTAGACCCGTCAATAAACAGTTTTGTAAGCGATCTTGGCTATAAAGAATTTCTTCAAGGTACCTAGAGATCGCTCCTTCTCATTATGAGAAATTTCAGTCAAAGTTTTGTTCATCGTTGACCTGTGTAATCTTTCTTCCTACACAGCATCTGTGAATTGGACGGGAAAGGACGTAATAACTGTTGACACAACCCGCTCTGAGACGTGCGGCGGCTTTTTGGTCCCGCTCCCCCTTCATACAAGCCCAGTGCGGAAACCACAGCGCTGCTTGGCCCTGTGCTGAAGTCACTAGCCTAGCGATAGTGTACAGCTGAGGCGAGAGGTGCGTTCACTTTCGCGCTCCCGACTTCCGCATCTTCGTTCTCGCTGACCGCCGCCGGCGCCAGCGCTCTAAGAATACACCGCCGTCACACCTACCGCGAAAGGCAATTAGAGCGAGCAGCCGGCCGCAGAATTTCGTAAGCGGCCGTGCAAGACGCCGTAGCGCACTAACTGTTTGCTCGTTCCACGCCCACGGTTGAGGATCCAAGAAAGGGAGACAAAGCAGAGAGAACGCAGCGATAACACCGGCGCGACCCCCAGCCGCCACACTACACGGGGACCGTGGTCTAGACTCTCCACAGCTGAAGGATTATGAAATGTCTGATACACGTAAACATACTCTTACTCTCTTGGACCGACAAACCGCGGTCGATTTTTGGCCTCGTCAAATAGCCTCCTCCACCGCGTTGTGACCTTGGCATCCTCTTCCCTTGTTCCAAGTATCTGAAGATCCTTGGCCACCTGGTCTTTCAGTCTTATTTTCGGTCTGTCTAAAGGTCTTTGCCCTTCGGGTTTCTCCTCCGAAACTTCTCTCAATCTTGACCCCTCCTCTCTTCTATAGACGTGCCCGATCCATCTCAGACTCCCTCCGCAAAAATATCAGATTCATCATAACGGGCTAGTAACGGTAAAACTCACAACACCAAGAAGGAGTTGTGTGACATAACGAGAGTTGTTAGGCGTGTTTCTACATCTCGGTAGTAGCGCCACTATGAGGATGCAAACCAGTTTTGTTTTCTTAATAACACGCTTTAATGGCCGTGGCCGTTATTTACCTTTGAGATGGGACGTGGTGAGTTGATGTTAGTCAAGAATGCCTTTAAGGCGACAAAGATGCCATTATTAGTACCTCGCTGAGTGTGAACGAGATTGTTCCTTCTGCGATATTGCAGAGACTTGGAGCAGCGTAGCGGATGACTGGTGGCGATGGTCACGAGAATGTACGGTGGTCGCAAGAAGACCGTTGTCCGGACGGCCACTTAGCACTACCGAGAGGGAAGACCAACGTGTACGGCGTATGGCTGTGGAGCATCGTACTGCACCTGCAGCAGCAATCTGAGCAGCAGTTGGCACCACAGTGACAGAACGGGCTGTTACAAATAAATTACTTCAAGGACAGCTCCGACGCAGACGCCCTGTAGCATGCATCGCACTGACCCCAAACCACCCCCATTTGCAGCTTCAGTGGTGTCAGGCGAGAGCTATTGGAGGTGATTTGTTGTGTTTCCTGATGAAAGCAGGTTCCGCCTCGGTGCCAAGTATTGGTTAGGAGGAGGCCAATTGAGGGCCTGCGACCAGCCTGCCTGCGTGCTGGACACACTGCGGCTACATCTGGAGCCATGCTGTGGGGCAGCATTTCGTGTGACAGCAGGAGCACTCTCGTGGTTATCCCACGCACCCTGACTGCAAATCTGTACGTCAGTCTGGTGATTTGACCTATTGTGCTGCCATTCATGAACAGCATTCTAGGATATGGTTTCCAACAGAATAACGCTGCTCCACATACCGCTCATGTAACCCAACATGCTCTACGGAGTGTCGACATGTTGCCTTGGCCCGCTCGATCACCAGATCTGTCTCCAATCGAACACATGCGGGACGTCATCGGACGATAACACCAGCGTCCTCCACAAATAGCGGTAACCGCCCCTGTATTGACCGACCAACTGCAACAGGCATGGGATTCCATCCCACAAACTGGCATCCGGCACCTGTACAACACAATGCATGCTCGTTTGCATGCTTGCATTCAACATTCTGGTGGTTACATCGGTTATTAATGTGCCAGCATTTCAAATTTGCAGTGGGTTATCTCGCGCTTGCATTAACCTGTGATCTTGCAATGTTACACACTTAAATATGTTACCTAGGCAAATATATTCCCAAAATTCCATTACTCAACATTAATTATTTTATGGTGTTGAGATTTTTTTCCGTCAGTGTATATCTTCCAGAGCCTCCAGTCCTTCCTTCTACGCCACTCTCTTCCTCGCAAATTGGTACAAATATCTTCCACAGTATTTTATTTTATAAAACCTTTATCTTTCTCGCTGTATACTTGTCTGTTTTCCACAATTATGCCCTATCTAGTAATACTGGTCTAGTTATAGTTTTGTATACATGTGATGTCAGTTATTTCAGACATGTCCGAAAGAATACACACTATTTTGATCCAGCAGTCACTCAGAATTAGGACACACAGCAATTACAGACATTGGCTGAGAGTTGGTATTGATTTAAATCAACGGCGAAAATTGAAAATTTGCGCCGGACCGGCATTCGGAAAAACAGACATCACATTCATGATCTCTTCAGTGCAAATGCACAACTGGGTCGAACTAGTACGGTAACCGGCGAAATGGCGCGAGTAATGAGGATAATGGGCAAGGGCACCACATTAGTAGCGTGCAGTTAAGTTGAGAATTTGAGTCTGACGGGAGTCGTGACAGGATAGATGGTGCAGTTGCGATGACCACTGTGTCCGGACGGCGAGTGGTCAGCGCATCTGCAAGAGTAAGCAGGAGAGCCAGGTTCAAATCCCTGCACCAATTTTCAGCTTTCAGCATCCATTTAAACCAGTGCCTACTCGCAGACAATGTCTGTAATTACTTTGTCTATTATTCCTTATTTTGGTTCCTTTTAATAGAATTCTGGATGACAGTAAATTGTTGAGCAAATGTGACGCTCTATATGTCGCTTTTATCCTCGCTTCTGTTTCTTGTCTCTCATCATTTCTGTTATTTACTGCAACCACCAGACATCGAAACACTTCTGGTTTTTTTTTTTGTTTTTCAAAAACGTGTTCATTAATCTGTATGGTCTCCCGCCTTTTTGTCTTGGAAATTCTTTCTTCCCTCACGAATTTTGTTTTCTCGTCACTTAACTGTAATCCAACTTTCTTTGCTTTTTAATCAGCTTTTTTACCAATATTTTCAGGTGATCTAGATTTTCAGCGATTAAAGCTACGTCATCAGCAAAGGTCAGCTACATTTTTATTCTTACGTTAAATCCCTCCTCTGCTTCACTTGTTGCATCCAGTGCTTCCCGTACTATTACAGTGATGAGGAAAAGCCATGGAATATCTCCATCCGTTTTCACTATCCTTTTTGCGCTTTCCAGTGTAACTTTCACAAGATTTGTACTCTTCTTTGGTATTCCAAACTTCTGCATTTTCTTCCGCAGCTTTTCTCTCTTTATGCTATCATAAGCTTTCTTAAAATTAACAAACAATAATGCCATTGTTTTGTCGTATTCCCAATATTTTGATATGGCTTTTTTCAATACAAATATCTGATCAGTGGTGGATTGATTCTTCATAAGCCCCGCTTGATTCTTTATATTATCTCTTTTACATATGGCTCCAATCTTTTCTGGAGAATCTAAGAAAACACTTTGTAGCCTGTGCTAATAAATGAGATGCCTCTATTATCTCTGCAGTCTCGTTTGTTGCCCGTTGTATGGATTGGTGCTATGACCGCTTCTTTCCACTCAGAGGGCGTTGTTTCTTCGTTCAAAACGTTGGTCATGGATTTATGTACTTGTTTCGCAATTGTATCTCCTCCCTTCTTAAGCAGTTCAGCTGTTATTTCTATCTCTCCCTGGAGCTTAGTTGGTTTTTAGTATTCTGATTGCGCCTACGGTCTCTTTCAATGCCGGCGGTGCAACTGTATATTATCTTTAATTATGGGGTTCTTGCATTTTTGTACTTCCATCTTCAACAGTTAAAGGCTTCTCAAATTATTCTTTCCAAGTTTAAATACCATACATGTAAAAATGTATGTGAAATCTTATGGGACTTAACTGCTAAGTTCATCAGTCCCTAAGCTTACACACTACTTAACCTAAATTATCCTAAGGACAAACACACACACACACACACACACACACACACACACACACACACACACACACACACACACACCCGAGGGAGGACTCGAAGCTCCGCCGGGACCCATGAATGTAACCAAGGTAAGAACTGTTATACTTTCTAACAGCGTATGTTCTCGTGTATATCGCCAGAGAGGCTAATTTATATCACTAAACGGGTAAAAGGTCCCACAGACGCACTTGCAAGCTGTCTATCTGACGGCTTTGATTTTCAGTATTTCACACATTGACGCCGAATTTAAAAATTTAAAATACTGTTGTTGTCTACTCTTTAAGCGGTACAATTTTACGTTAACCATTTAACACAACTAGGCGAGTATTAAAGATAGAAACTGCGTACTAGTCCTGAGAGCGTAATTCACAGCTCATTAATTACCCTGATTACTAGTTCATTCGGTATTTGAGAATGAGAGCAATTAGCAACTTTCAACCAATTTTATGCGTAATTTCGAACCTTTTCGAAACCCTTTCTTGCATTCATCTCCCCCCCTCCCCCCCCCCCCCCCCCCCGCCCCACACACATACACACATAAAACAATGAAAAGCAACATGATTATTGCTTACTACATTTTTGTTGTTGGTACTATAAAACTTCAGCAGTCAGGCACGACGTTTTAATTGGTTGGTTTGTTTGATTCAGTGAAGATCATTTTACGCTGCTCAAACATACTTATCTATTATAAACTGCTGTGTAAGTTTCCTAGCGTTTAAAACTGGAAATAGCTCTTGTCTTGCTGTCAGTCAGCATGAGAAATATTCCTTCATGGATACCCTCGATCGCTTCTCTTCGTGTGTTTTCTTATATTTTCAAAGTTTTATGTTCTACCCTTCTATTGAAGCTACTTTATATATTGGAGTTCGATTCTTTAAAGAATTAGGCATGGCGTTACTGGTATCTTACTAGACTACGATAAAATATCACAGGTTATATACAGTGACAATCTCTCCTAAGAATCGTCATGGGTTGATGTTTTGGCCATCAAATTCACCTGATTTGAATCCGGGCCACGCTATCGGGGCCGGCCGGAGTGGCCGGGAGGTTCTAGGCGCTACAGTCTGGAATCGCGAGACCGCTACGGCCGCAGGTTCGAATCCTGCCTCGGGCATGGATGTGTGTGATTTCCTTAGGTTAGTTAGGTTTAAGTAGTTCTAAGTTCTAGGGGACTGATGACGTCAGAAGTTGAGTTCCATAGTGCTCAGAGCCATTTGAACCATTTGAACGCTATCGGGCACCAACTCCGGGTCCTCAAACCATCGGCCCGCAACTTACGGGAATTGTGTGCTCTGTGCGTAGGCTTCTGGAGCCACAAACCTCCGCAAACCTACCTGGAACTCGTCGAATCCATGACACGGAAAATCATTCTGTATTGCGTTGCAAAGCTGAAACAACACGCCATTAATCAGATGGTCGTAGTATTTTGATATTTGGGCTCATCCGTGGAACCATTTCAAACTCTAATATAAACTGCAAAAAAAAAAAAAAAAAAAAAAAAAAAAAAAAAAAAAAAAAAAAGGACGACGCACCACGAAGGAATTAACCGAATGAGACGGAAATCGATAGACGTGATGTACATATACAGACAAATAAACGATCACAACTTCACAAAAATTAGATGATGTTCTCAAGAGAAAGAGCTTCACAAATCGACCAAGTCAATAACGTGTTGGTCCAGCTCTGGCCCTTATGCAAGCAGTTATTACTCTTGACATTGACTGATGGAGTTGCTGGATGTCCTGCTGAAGGATATAGTGCCTCGTTCTGTCGAACTGGCGCGTTAGATCGTCAAATACCGAGCTAATTGGAGGGCCTTGCCCATAATGGTCCAAACGTTCCCAGTTAGAAAGAGATCCAGCGACCTTGCTGGCCAAAGCAGGGTTTGACCAGCACGAACACAAGCAGTAATAGCTCTCGTCGCTTGCGAGTGGGCATTATCTTGCTGAAATGTGAGGCCTGGATGATTTGTCATGAATGGCAACAAAACGGGGCGCAGAATATCGTCGACGTACCGCTGTGCTGTAAGGATGACACGGAAGACAACCAAAATGGTCCTGCAATGAAACGAAATGGCACCCCAGACCACTCGTGGTAACCAGGCCATAGGGCGGACGACAGTCAGGTTGGTATTCCACCGCTATCTGAGGCGTCTGCACGCACGTCTTCGGCCTGAACTCTCATTGATTTGAGTAGGATTGTCTTCAGTGATGAGTCCCACTTCGAACTGAGCCCCGATTACCATCAAGGACGCGTCTGGCGACGCCTCGGACAGTGGTAGGATACCAACATGACTGTCGCTCGCCGTACAGCCCAACAGCCAGGATTGCTGGTCTGGGATGCCATTTCTTTTCATAGCGGGCGCCTTTCGATCGTCATCCGCTGAAACCTGCACAGTGGTACAATGACGAGATTCTGTTTCCTGTTTTGTTGCCCTTTATGGCAAGCCATCCTAGCCTTATATTTCAGCAAGATAATGCCCGCCCGCACACGGCGAGTTATTCTACTGCTTGTCTTTCCGCTTCCGCTTGGTGCCTCGGCCACCATAGTCGTCGGATCTCTCCCCAGCTGAGAATTTTCCCGCATTGTGGGCAGGGCCCTCCAATCTTCCAGGGATTTTGGCGATCTAACGCACCATTCGGACAGAATCTGACACGATATCCCTCAGGAGTGCACCTAACAACTCTTTTAAATCAATGCCAAGACGAATAATTCCTTACTTTAAGGACCGGAGGTGGATCGACACGTTATTGACTTCCTCAAGTTGGGAAGCTATTTCTCTTAAATAAACCATCCAAATATTCTGAAATTGTAATCATTTCCTTGTCTGTATATGTTTATCACATATACCGATTTCCGTCCCATGCGGATAATTCGTTCGTTGTGCAGCGCCTTTTTTTTTAGATTACATTTTCAAGTCATCCTATTTTCTCTTGAGAGGTTTCGTGTCAGCAAGGCCCAAGTACTCGAATGTATGACTACGAGCGTTGTGAGGACGGAGTGCCGTAATCCGAGAGGGCAACGTGTAGCTGTAGTCAGCCGGACAGCGGGCGGCAGCGCGAGTTTTTGTGGGGACACCGGAGCGCTTTGGGGCGGGCGAGCGGTACACGGAATTTGGCGACCCAGCCAGGCTGTGGCCGCTACCAGGCACCGGACACCCGTGGGAGCTGCACTGCGCCGCCCACTAATTGCATTCTGCGATGCCGTCCCGCATTCCTCTCCATCGCAGCGCAACCGGCGCGACTGCCGGAGGCCACTCTAGCATTAAACCCATGGGGTCCGCGGCTTGGACGTAACTACTTTAGGGCAGTGCCCCGGGGCACTTGAGGACAAAGTACACACTGATGCTTGTCATCATGAACGTCATTATCATCAGTGATCTGCCTTAGGACATGTCTTCGTATGAAGCTCTCCGTGCAGACTAGTCATTTGCTGCCCTCTTCGTCTTCTCATAATAGCTTTCTATCCTTATCCTACCCACCATCTGGTATCTTCTGCGTCCTTTTCTTCTTCTTCAATTCATCTTTCCTTCCGTAGCATCCATCAGTAAGCAATTTCTTCTCATTTCATGTCCAGCAAATTGTGTTAAATAGTATTTGGGAGTGACAGCAGCTAGCCTAATTCCCTTTGCAATTGTGCTTTCCTCTGTCATCCTCTTCCCAATCTGTACTCGTATTTTCTGTTGTTGTTGTGGTCTTCGGTCCTGAGACTGGTTTGATTCAGCTCTCCATGCTACTCTATCCTGTGCAAGCTTCTTCATCTCCCAGTACCTACTGCAGCCTACATCCTTCTGAATCTGCTTACTGTACTCATCTCTTAATCTTCCTATACGATTTTTACCCTCCACGCTGCCCTCCAGTAATAAATTGGTGATCCCTTGATGCCTCAGAACATGTCCTACCAACCAATTCCTTCTTCTAGTCAAGTTGTGCCACAAACTTCTCTTCTCCCCAATCCTATTCAATACCTCCTCATTAGTTATGTGATCTACCCATCTAATCTTCAGCATTCTTCTCTAGCACCACATTTCGAAAGCTTCTATTCTCTTCTTGTTCAAACTATTTATCGTCCATGTTTCACTTCCATACATGGCTACACTCCATACAAATACTTTCAGAAACGACTTCCTGACACTTAAATCTATACTCGATGTTAACAAATTTCTCTTCTTCAGAAACGCTTTCCTTGTCATTGCCAGTCTACATTTTATATCCTCTCTACTTCGACCATCATCAGTTATTTTACTCCCTAAATAGTAAAAATCCTTTACTACTTTAAGTGTCTCATTTCCTAATCTAATTCCCTCAGCATCACCCGACTTAATTCGACTACATTCCATTATCCTCGTTTTGCTTTTGTTGATGTTCATCTTATACCCTCCTTTCAAGACACTGTCCATTCCCTTCAACAGCTCTTCCAAGTCCTTTGCTGTCTTTGACAGAATTACAATGTCATCGGCGAACCTCAAAGTTTTTATTTCTTCTCCATGGACTTTAATACCTACTCCGAATTTTTCTTTCGTTTCCTTTACTGCTTGCTCAATATACAGATTGAATAACATCGGGGAGAGGCTACAACCCTGTCTCACTCCCTTCCCAACCACTGCTTCCCTTTCATGTCCCTCGACTCTTATAACTGCCTTCTGCTTTTTGTACAAATTGTAAATAGCCTTTTTCTCCCTGCATTTTTCCCCTGCCACCTTCAGAATTTGAAAGAGAGTATTCTAGTCAACATTGTCAAAAGCTTTCTCTAAGTCTACAAATGCTAGAAACGTAGGTTTGCCTTTCCTTAATCTTTCTTCTAAGATAAGTCGTAGGGTCAGTATTGCCTCACGTGTTCCAACATTTCTACGGAATCCAAACTGATCTTTCCCGAGGTCGGTTTCTACCAGTTTTTCCATTCGTCTGTACAGAATTCACGTTAATATTTTGCAGCTGTGACTTATTACACTGATAGTTCGGTAATTTTCACATCTGTCAACACCTGCTTTCTTTGGGATTGGAATTATTATATTTTTCTTGAAGTCTGAGGGAATGTCTCATACATCTTGCTCACCAGATGGTAGAGTTTTGTCAGGACTGGCTCTCCCAAGACTATCAGCAGTTCTAATGGAATGTTGTCTACTCCCGGGGCCTTGTTTCGACTTAGGTCTTTCAGTGCTCTGTCAAACTCTTCACGCAGTATCATATCTCCCATTTCATCTTCATCTACATCCTCTTCCATTACCATAATATTGTCCTCAAGAACATCACCCCTGTACAGACCCTCTATATACTCCTTCCACCTTTCTGCTTTCCTTTCTTTGCTTAGAACTGGGTTTCCATCTGAGCTCTTGATATTCATGCAAGTGGTTCTCTTTTCTCCAAAGGTCTCTCCAATTTTCCTGTAGGCAGTATCTATCTTACCCCTCGTGAGATAAGCCTCTACCTCCTTACATTTGTCCCCTAGCCATCCCTGCTTAGCCATTTTGCACTTCCTGTCGATCTTATTTTTGAGACGTTTGTATTCCTTTCTGCCTGCTTCACTTACTGCATTTTTGTATTTTCTCCTCTCATCAATTAAATTCAGTATCTCTTCTGTTACCCAAGGATTTCTACTAGCCCTCGTCTTTTTACCTACTTGATCCTCTGCTGCCTTCACTATTTCATTCCTCATTTTCTGTTGTAGGTATAGATTTTTAATCAGCCTTCCATTCGTTCAGCCGACACCTTTCTTTCTTACAATGTCCAGTCATTTATTCCACTGTAATCTATGAAAGGCTTCCTGAAAGTCAATTAAAACAGTATAGACTCCTCTTCGTCTTTCATTGTATCTGTCGCCTATAATTCTCAACTGTTCAATTGCATTTCTTGTACCTTTGCCTCTTTTAAATGTATCTGTTCCTTTGAAATACTTTTCCCAGTCTCAAAAGAAAGAAAAAAGTAAGAATTAAAAGAGGAAAGTGAAAAAACTGCCTATATCGTTATAAGGTTGCAAATATCCATAGCATGTTGGTGGTCAACAAGTGGGTTCTGGAATCAGTCCTTTGAATAAGAGCAAGTGGATTTTCTTCCATTCTGATTACTTCAATAGCTCTCAGACAACCGGCTCCTACAAAGCATACCCTCGATTTCCGCCTGCAGACCACCGCAGAGGCCGTCAAAACCGGGTGGTCAGTTAAGCTGTTGATACACTCATTAATCCTAGCAATATTCCAATGTTCCTGCTTTGCTTTGATCAGTTGTTGATTTTCCTGGCCTTCTTCTGGATACTGGTCCTTCAATAGAAACGGTGGACCAGCTTAATATCTAGATATTTTAACTTTTCTGTTGGTCTTAAGGGTTCTCAAGGCCTAAAGTCAGTGTTAGGATACTGTATGAGTAAGTAATTAATTCGTTATGTGAACAGGCCGCCTGCTTCTGCAAATCTCGTTTATTTTCGATTTCTTCATCCACACATTTTCCAGTAAACCTGTACTACTTAAATTACTTTCAAATATTTGATAAATAACAATGATGATGGAAAATTAAGCCGAGGCACTTTCGTTGTTTGCAGCACTGTCATACGTTTCGAGTGGATAGTCTGTCATCAGCAAGATCGTAACTGTCCTGGAAGATGGGCAAATCTAACGAAGTCACGGTGAATGATTTTTGTAATCATCAACTGCTGACGCTACAACCATCTGACGTAATAACCTGATCCGTTGAGACAGGCAGCGTCAAGTTGGAACACGTTCTGACGTCTCAGTCAGCGTCCAGAAACGCTAGACTGAGCTTGTGTTTGCCGCTTCTGACGCGCATGATGGATTTCGAACAACGCTGGAATATTAACTTCTGTTTGAAATTGCATTCAAGTGCTATAGAAACTCATGAACTGTGGAAACTTGTGTATGGCGATAATGCTGTAACTCTGAAGGCTGTTTATAACCAGCGATTTAAAAGCGGAAATGAAAAAATTAATTCCAAACGTCGACGAAACGCGGGTCAGCAGTATGTGTCTTCTAAAACCAACGAGACTGTTGAAGCAGCATCTTTGGGAAGTCCCTGTAATTGTACAAATAAGTGCTACAGGAAGCTAATGGGAGAAGAAGAAAATATTTTCCACTCGATTTGGGACATAGGATACTTTAACCCCCAGAATACTTACCTAATGTGTTCTATGAAAATGTTAACAAAAAGTCGAAGGTTCGTTTCGCTTTTTTTAAACACGAATGCACCATCTGTCACAATTTTACTTTACCTTGTTCTGCTTCACATTTCTGTCTCTCACAGCTATCCAAAAAAAGACTATAAACCAAATTTCATCTGGAGCTGTGATATTTTCATACAATGTGAAAGTAAATGGAATGGAAGTCATGATATGCAAGAAGCTTTCCTCAGGGTTCATGGTTTACAGAATCACACAAGAAGAGTGAGAAATTTGCAACAGCAAATGAAGTTGGGTTGCGCAGTTCCAAAAGAAGAAGGAAGAGGTTTGTATATTACATTTTACTATAAGGTATCCATTTTAACCAAATAAAATAATGTTGAAGTATAATAATAACAACAACATGACGTAATGTATCAACTCATGTGCTCTTTTCTATCAGGCAAACATGGCAATCATCTATATAAATTTCGAGACGAAGCCGTGCAAGGTGTCAGAGACTTCCTCGATGCTACACCAAAATATAACAGCCACTATAGCAGGCAGCAGAACCCCAAAAAAGTATATTTTGGATGTGATCTCACAATTGCATCTTTATTTTGGGACAAATACTCCGAATATCCGCAAGGAAAAGGGTGTCCCTACTGTCTCATAAAGCAAATTCATAGCAATTTTTGTGTCAGAATTTAATATAGGCTTCAAACTGTCGAAAAGCGACACATGTTCAACATGTGATGCCTTTCTCACAGCAACGAGTAACCCAGAATTATGTACAGAAGAAATTACACAAAGGAAAAAACAACATGAGTTTCATCTAAGAAATTGCTGGTAGCGGGTGCAATATGATCGTGTCTTAAACTTCTCTGGCTAAAGAGAATGTGAAAACAACCACGTAACAGGAATGGACATGCATCAAACGTTTCCCACGCCAAAACTAACAGTTGGCTCAGCATTCAACAAGAGAAAAATATGGTCGTATAACTACGGTATCCACGATTGTGGGTCAAATAAGGAATACATGTTTCTGTGGAGTGAGGAGGACGGAGGAAGGGGTTCAGATGAAGTTGGGAGCTGTCTATTAAAATACTTGGAGATAATTAACACTCAAGCCAAATACCTCCACATAATCTCAGATAACTGTAAGGGCCATGCAAAGAATTGGTCTCTTATTGCCCTGGAAAGAACTCTTGTTGCCACCAAAAGATTTGAATCTGTGCAGCATTATTTTCCCGTGGTAGCACAGACGTCCAATAGTATACACGCCAGATGAATGGGCAGAAGTAGTCAAATCTGCTAGTACAGAAAATTTCATTGTGACGAAAATGCACAGACAAGACTTCAGAAGCTTGGGCGACCTGAAGTCATTAATCTCGATACCCACTCTATTCAGATCTGGAGATCCCATTCGTCTTAGTGAAGCAACTCAATTTAAGTTTGAGTATAGAGACCCCTTCACGCTAATTGTGAAGCATTGCTACTCAGTTCATGTTAGTGGATCTACGTAGCAAGAGGAAAGGAAGACCTGCTGAACCAGATACATTTCAGATGCCAATAAAATATAGAAACCCACTTCAGATAAATCAGAATAAGATGACATACTGCTTCTTATGGCATACATACCCGCAGCATATCAACGCTTTTTCTCGTCATGTGCTGGAAATAATGTGAACGATGGTGACCTAGAAGAACTTCCTTGATTTCACATTTACATTGTAAAATAAAGTATTAAACTGACTTATCTGTTATGTGTGTGTGTGTGTGTATGTGAAAGTGCAAAAATCGTTTAAAACTACTAGTTGCTATATAATTTTCAAAATAAAACCTTTAAAACGTATTTTGTGTTTTAAATTATTTTCAGGGACACACAGTCATAAGCCGTTTTCGACCACGTCGTAATTGAAATGACTCTCAAATTAATGTTACATAACGGAAAGAAGAACGTGTATTTTACACAAGGTTTGCAATGAATTGAAGTAGAATTAAAAGCAAGAAGGAAATGTCTACTTTTTCTTCAACATTTTTATACTTCCATGAAACTTTAAAGTCGCTGTATCTCAAAACTAGTTGAATGTGGCTTACGACTATATCTCTCCGACCCCTTCAAATGTATAATCCTAGCGTTGCCGAGGATGAGCGAAAAGTATGGGGAGAGTGCGTGGAGGAAGGGGAGAGGAAGGGGGGGGAAGAAACCCAGTCATATATATGTAATTAAATCTCAGCGTGAACTGAGCAATAAAAAAATGGGTAATTTCCAAGAATGATTGCCTATCGAGGTCGCTGGACCGAAACGATACATATCGAACGTGTGAGCGTATATCGATCGTACAACTCTGGTGGCGGGCGTTATGAGTATGTTTACGATGCTCACTACAGCAACGACAAAAGAAGAGCGTTACAAAAATACTTGAAATTGCAAAGGAGACGTTTTACCTTATTCGTCGTCGGTGTTGTCGTCATTTTCCAGCACATTACGGTGGTCTGGATGGATATTTTGGAAGAGTCGAAACATGTATTCTTCCTGATACTCGTTCGTTTCCCGCACTGTCCGCAATGACATTGTAACAGTATTTCAGCTTTGAAACTGTTCTTACGAAGTTTTAGACACTTCGCAGCACCACACTCTACACAGTCCCTCCTTCCCTCTTCTGGTAGTACTCCACATTCGCGACAAAAAGTCAAACAATTTTCTACGCTGGATAAACATGGAATTAGATTTTTCCATGGGAGAGAAGCGGCCAAAGAAACATCAAGAACACCAGACATCCCACTCACTAACGACATAAATCGCCTGGGTTTCCCTATCAACTCACAAATAATTCGCGGAGGTATGTCATTCAGAGCAACTACGGGAACAACGAGAAACATAAAAATGACGATCACAAATAATTGACCACAACGCGCGCCACAGGAATCGCATGATCGATTTACGATCGCACGTTCGATATATATCGTTTCGACCCAGCGACTTCAGTAGGCAATCATTCTTGGAAATTACCAAAAAAATGTATAACAGAATCATACGCTAGCAGTCTAGAGCCTGGAAATCTATAAATTCAGATGATTTGGTAACAGTCAATGGCCATAAGATGTTCGGTACTCACAGTGCAATTTGCGTTACCCAGACTGCTGTCCGCCCATCCGCCACGAGAACGCCTCGTTGACTGCTTGACATTCGACACTCTGGGTTCTCGTTCCGTGTTCGGCAATGCTGAACGTCTGCAGGGTCGTCTGCAGCTTTCGGCCCAAAGCGCACAGCGGGCGAGAGAAATCTGCTCCTCTCCTGCAATGGCTCGATGTCCGTCACATCTGATTGTACACCTCGTTTTCCCCCTAATTTCCACTTCAATCACTCAGTGCCCTGTAGCCCGTACAGCCAGAGAAGACCCCTCACAGTTAAAGTGGGCTTAGCGTGGCCCCTCCGCGCCTCTAGCAAGACCCAATCACGTAACGCGCTTTTGTTTAGGTTTCTACGGCAACATCTCAGCGCTGGCAACAATGCTGCTAGCTGTCATAGCTCTTCTTTCGCCGCACCTATTAAAATACAGTGTTAACCGCCCTGAACAAGCTAATTGCATTGGTATTTCTTCAGCGTAGCATTTATTTTGAACGTTATAATTGTGAGGGAAACAACTACGTGAACGTATGGGCAGAGAGACAGAGGTTGACGCTGATATCGTCCAGATCACGAATTTCACATTGCCGCCAATACTTCCACATTGATGGATATAGCGTAGAAACATAGCTGACAGCTACCTCTGCTGCTACCGTTAATGTCATCAAGGTCGTGCTTGGAGCTGTTATTTCACTACACCGTGCCTGTATAAGTGTTCTCACTGCATCGATATCCTATATCCGCTTCCATCGAGCACATTTTCCAGTGTTCATCCCAATGATTTATTATGATTTTTCCTCTTAACTTTTCCGAATATTGCGGCTTAGCCTTGTTCTCCTTAGGAGCAAACCTTCAGTTGACTGTTTCTCTTGTATTCGCTGTCTGCGTTTACTTCGGACTTCTAAACGAACTAAATAAAATATTGTTGCCTATTCAGGAACAGTGTTAGTTCCGTGAGAATAGAACAACTGGTTTTCAAACTCCATAAAGTTAAACGATATACACGCTCGTCTTATTCCAAAATATCTATTCATTAAATTTTTGAAAACTTGCGATACTGTGAGGGTTCTACTTCATACCCGAATAGCTCTACCTCTGATTGTGTTAAACTGATTAGCGAAGTGATTTCTTCATCAACGCCACGTAACGGCCCGCAAGTCATTGTCAAATCTGAGCTTACGTACAATGACAGAAACGAGAGTTTTAAGTATTTGGGTATACAATAAAAGTGATAACCAAGAGAATTTTCTTCGCCAGAAGAAACTGAGGTACCGACTGAAGTTGGCTTTCTGATCACAAGAAATTGCCACGAATCTGGAGAGTAAGTGCCATCTCCCAATGTCGATCGCCTCTATAGCCGAATGAAGCCGGCAAGAGGACTCAGCCTGAGTAAAGTTTGCATCGATAGGGTGCCCACAGAACTGCTTACGAAAAATTAGGAATATATAGAACGAAACATAAACAAAAAGAAAAAGGTTTGAGTCGCTGCCTTCGGTGCGGAAGGACCCGGGTTCGATTCCCGGTACTTCCACAAATTTTTGCTAAGGTAAAGAGGTCTGAAAAGGGGCCCACTGAGACTCTTGAGGCCAAATAAGCAGCTGCTAGATAGTTGTTCCGAACCTAGGGATAAATTATCACCTGAGGGGTAAAATGAAACTCTCTGAAGAGTAAAACCAAAATGGATTCATTGATGATTTAGTGACCTCTCAAAACGATTTTTTAAAATGTAAACACTATTGTGGTACACTCTAATATGTAACAGAGCACCATCACCTGTCATTTGACATCCACTGCTGGATAAAAGCCTCCTCTAGACAATTCCATGCACAGCGACTTTGAGCGATACGAATCCCAGCGGTTCCTGATTATTTCCTATTGCCATCTACCTACCTACCTACCTACCTTCCGTTAATTTTTCTCAGTCTCTGGTTATTTCTTGGAATGCACATGAAAATTTCCTTTACCGACGTACCATCCACCTTCCTGGTTGCTGCCCATTCCATATCCACCTTTTCCTGTATCTGTCACAATTACGTCTTCAACTCTAGTCCGTTCCCCAACCCGTTTATTTACTTTCTTGTCTTTTCCAGTAATATGCATAGTGCATCTCTCCATTTGTCGTTGAGTATCCCTCAAAGTCTGAATGGTTTTCACTTTAAAAGGCCAGGGCTCAGTGTAAAGAGTGATGAGCACTCGAGCTCGTTTTAACTTTTCTGTTTATTTCTTTTATTGTCCATCCAGTGGTAGCAGTTATCACTCGTTGTAATTAATAAATTCTAACAGCAGCTATTTGCCTGATGTGGGAAAGTGACAAGGAAATATCTGGGCTCCAAGATCAAACACCGTAGTGATGGAATATTTTCAGACAATGAAATTCGTTCGAAAGTACTATTTCTTGACCTCAAAAAGGCAACACACTCCATAGAGATTTCCTTGAAACGGAATAGATCCCAATTTAGCGGAAGTCCGATGGTTAGTATTGGATCGGTGGTTAATAGCTATTGTTATTAGAAGAACTCACCGATTCCATTCGCAGCACACGGGTGAGAACGTACACCTGCGACTATGGTGGCAACGGAAAGAAAAGCGAAGAACCAAATTAACATTATATCTTGGTGCAGTGAAAAACGTAGAGAACATGATAGTTTCAGTTGTCTGAACTTTAGCTAAGAAGTGAAAATCATTTGTCATTTTGAAAGACGGGCGTTAATTATTTACAATTCAATGTTTGATTATGTCCCAAACTTTGCTCTGGGTATTGGATATCATCTGCTCTCGTTCAGGGGTAATGGTGTCAAAACGTTGGGAACGACTGTGGTACAATAAAGAAGCAGAGGCCACTAGGATTCATGGCTGGAAGGATTTGCGACGTGCTGACCACGTGTTTCACGATCATAGGTCGCCCCTCATACTGCCCTGTAAGTAGGATTCGGGCAGTCGGAACAACCCTAAGGACTATTCCGTGAGTGGTGCTTACGATTAGTCCTAAATGTCACTTTGTAAGTATATTGGGGGGCCTCTGGCTGGCTGGCTGGCTCTGAGCACTATGGGACTTAACATCTGTGGTCATCAGTCCCCTAGAACTTAGAACTACTTAAACCTAACTAACCTAAGGACATCACACACATCCATGCCCAAGGCAGGATTCGAACCTGCGACCGTAGCAGTCGCGTAGTTCCGGGGGGCCTCTGCATCAAGGCAGAAGTAAGTAGTAGTTGAACCACTGCATGACAAAAATGAAGTCTGTAATAAACTTCTATAGCTGTACTTACTCGACTCTGATCATTGCGTGAATTAAAAGTCTGGAAGATAAACATGTCAACGAAAGTTTACAGTGTACCTGTAGCTACAACTTTGTAATCATGAACAGAGGACACATGCAGTGCTTGTCACTACTCAGATAATATTTGTTAGAATATTTCAACAAAAACTTCACCTTATGATCATAATTTGACCACTGAAGCTTGGTAATGAACTTTATTTTAAAGTGACTGAAGCAGTAAATCGATGTTTCTTGTGTATTACCTTATTAGTCACAGGCCTACACAAACAGTCCGTAATGGATGACGTATGTCTTTGATTACGATTAAACTCGGAAACGACAGTTAAGTGATTGTAAGTATGCCGGTGCACGGGAGCTGCGAGATGCATTTGAGCAGTATGACGGCGGAAGGAGACTTGAAAAAGAATGTTGGAATGATCTATATCTACATCTACATACGTACTCCGTAATCCACCATACGGTGCGCGGCGGAGGGTACATCGTACCACAACTAGCATCTTCTCTCCCTGTTCCACTCCCAAACAGAACGAGGGAAAAATGACTGCCTATATGCCTCTGCACGAGCCCTATTCTCTCTTATCTTATCTCTGTGGTCTTTCCGCGAAATGTAAGTTAGCGGCAGTAAAATTGTACTGCAGTCAGCCTCAAATGCTGGTTCTCTAAATTTCCTAAGTAGCGATTCACGAAAAGAACGCCTCCTTTCCTCTAGAGAATCCCACCCGTGTTCCTGAAGCACTTCCGTAACACTCGCGTGATGATCAAACCTACCAGTAACAAATCTAGCAGCCCGCCTCTGAATTGCTTCTATGTCCTCCCTCAATCCGACCTGATAGGGATCTCAAACGCTCGAGCAGTACTCAAGAATAGGTCGTATTAGTGTTTTATAAGCGGTCTCCTTTACAGATGAACCACATCTTCCCAAAATTCTACCAATGAACCGAAGTCGATTATCCACCTTCCCCACAACTGCCATTACATGTTTGTCCCACTTCATATCGCTCTGCAATGTTACGCCCAAATATTTAATCGACGTGACTGTGTCGAGCGCTACACTACTAAATGAGTACTCAGACATTACAGGATTCTTTTTCCTATTCATCTGCATTAATTTACACTTATTGTTTCGCGCTCTTGCGAATTGTCACAAGACACGCTGCAGAGACCGTAGCAGAGAGAGTAAAGCCCGCTTCATACGACCGACTTTGTGACCATTACAGAGTTTTCGTGCTGGGTGCGCGTCACGTAGCTACGTGAAAAACCAGCCCCCAATTACCTCGCAAGGCGTTCAGTGACTGCAATGACAAAATGATTGCGCTCACTGTCGGGTTCTGAAATTTTGAGTACGCTGTGAACTGCGCACGCGCAGAAACAGTGCCGAGACGTCGTCTGCTAACGTCTTTTTGTGTCTTCTTCATCTTTATTTTATTGCTTGCTTTCTACTAGGCGGCAGGTTGAAAAAGTTGCAAGAGGGCTTTACCACTTTTGTTAAGAGTGTTCGCCGACGAGGGAGCCGAAATACCAGAAGTAAAAATGTTATTCAAATTTCACAATTGCTAAACAAAGAAAAAGCCTACATTGTTCACAAATAAGTATACAGATGAAAAACATATTTCACTGAAGTTGTTTCAAGAGTAAAAAGGTCAGATCTATTGATGGACAACAATAGTTTTGGATTGTGTTAGTTATTACTCATTTAGAAAGGAGAGAAAACATGAAGTGCAAAGCGAAAAGGCGCTATATACTGCCTTCTGTATCTTGTTTTATGTGTTTGTACGGATACGTTTCATAGAACGCAAGAATGATGTTTCGAAATGTTTGGACGACACTTTTCTTATTCTTTCCGCGCTCTGCAGTGTGGAGAATTTACCATACGACCTTCGTGAAGCAGTACTAATATAAATTTCGCTTTGATCATTAATAGCCGGCCTCTTCGCTTCGAGCTCCTTGATGCTGTTACTGTATTCCATCTTTCTGAGAGAAATATGGTCCCTCAAACCTCACTTTCAGTACTCAAGATGTACACTTCACACAGACAGCACTCCGAGCACACGCAATTTTGGCGTAGACGGGTAAATAAAAGTGACCACTCGAGACAAGAAAAACTCTGTACCTGAATGAAAGTAGTTTAAGCGTGCGGGCAGTTTACTACTTCTGTTCGAGAACATTACATCAGCCACAACTGAGCACTTGCTTTTAACACGTTTGTGGTGGCACCAATGTAGTCAAGCCCGACACATATTAAGAACCCTTCTATAACGATGGGCATCGTCCACTTCTCTTACAAAAAAATATAGCCTTATGTAAATTCAGTTATAAGTAAATTATGTACTCTATGAACTACCGCTTTCATTCAACGTGACTAGAATAATTTTGAAGCTAACTGAAAATAAACACGAACTTTGTTGCATTTACAAAAAAAAGTGTAAAGTCAATTTAAATATTCCTGTTGCCAGCTACATAAACGATTAGATTCTTTGTATACAACAGTAATCTCTCTGATCTCTTTCGCCTGACTGGTAGAGACTGTGATAAAGGAAGACTTGTTTGTGCAGTCGTAGTAAATATTTGGAATTTTGTAGCCCATGTGAGCACGTGGAAATTATATTATCGTGGAAGCTGAATACTTGTTGTGAACCAGCTGTTTGCTTGTTCAAAAAATACAGAAGGTAAAATCAATGAACCTTCATTATCTAGTAATTAAAATCACCGATTGAGCTATCACTATTTCGGAAGTTCCAGATTTCTTTGTACAGGGAAAATTGGAAACAACCATCATAACCAGAAGAAATCAACGAAGCCTACATACAACCAGGTAAGTACGAGATTTATAATTTTGTATCCGAGTACCTGTCGTTGCCCAGATATACATTTATTCCAGTCTTCTATTATTTTTCTTTCCCCCTGTCTCTCTCCATTCCCTCCTCACCTTCTCTCTGCCCATCTCCTTCACCCCCTTACATCTCTTCCTCCTCTTTCTGTCCATCTCTTCCTTCCCCTATCTCTGTCCACCTCATCATCCCCCATCTCTGTCCATCTCCTCCTTCCACTATCTCTGTCCATCTCACAATCCGCACTCTCTATGTCCAGCTCACATCCCTCACTTTCTCTCGCCATCTCTTCCTCCCCCCTCACTCTCCACCTCCTCTACCTCCCACTCTTTGTCCACTTCATCCTCCCCTCTGTCTCTGCCCATCTCCTCCTCTCATTAGTCCATCTTCTCCCACTCACTACCCATCTCACCCTTTCTCTGTCCATCCCCTCCTTCCCATGTCCATCTTCTCCTCCTCCTTTCCATCTCCTCGTCCTCACTCTCTCTGTCCATCTGCTCCTCTTCCCTTTGTCTGACCACATCCTCCTCACCTTATCTCTGTTCATCTCCTCAGTCTCCTCTCTCTGTCCATCATCTCCTCCGCCCTATCTGTGTCCATCTGCTCCTTCCACTTATCTGTGTCTCCATCTCCTCCTCCCCTACCCTTCTCTGTCTATCGCCCCCACTCCAACAGGGTGTTGGTGGTTCTTACCCCACAGTATTTCTTTTTTACCGATAGCAAGTAACATGTGTACCAAGTTTTGTTGAAATCGATCGAGGGGTTTAGAAGATCCCTTTTAACTGCAGTTTTACCAGTGTACGCATGTCACATATATTTCAAACATTTTTAACGTATTTCACACAAATATTTTACACATATTTCACCTGAGTCTCTAACGAATTTGTCCCTGCAGTTTCGTTTTCAAACAGCTCAATATTTATGATGTCTTGTTTTCTTAAGTACAGGGCTATTACAAATGATTGAAGCGCTTTCATAAATTCACTGTAGCTCCATTCACTGACATATGGTCACGACACACTACAGATACGTAGAAAAACTCAAAGTTTTGTTCGGCTGAAGCCGCACTTCAGGTTTCTGCCGCCAGAGCGCTCGAGAGCGCAGTGAGACAAAATGCGACAGGAACCGAGAAAGCGTATGTCGTGCTTGAAATGCACTCACATCAGTCAGTCATAACAGTGCAACGACACTTCAGGACGTAGTTCAACAAAGATCCACCAACTGCTAACTCCATTCGGCGATGGTAAGCGCAGTTTAAAGCTTCTGGATGCCTCTGTAAGGGGAAATCAACGGGTCGGCCTGCAGTGAGCGAAGAAACGGTTGAACGCGTGCGGGCAAGTTTCACGCGTGGCCCGCGGAAGTCGACGAATAAAGCAAGCAGGGAGCTAAACGTACCACAGCCGACGGTTTGGAAAATCTTACGGAAAAGGCTAAAGCAGAAGCCTTACCGTTTACAATTGCTACAAGCCCTGACACCCGATGACAAAGTCAAACGCTTTGAATTTTCGGCGCGGTTGCAACAGCTCATGGAAGAGGATGCGTTCAGTGCGAAACTTGTTTTCAGTGATGAAGCAACATTTTTTCCTAATGGTGAAGTGAACAGACACAATGTGCGAATCTGGGCGGTAGAGAATCCTCACGCATTCGTGCAGCAAATTCGAATTCACCAAAAGTTAACGTGTTTTGTGCAATCTCACGGTTTAAAGTTTACGGCCCCTTTTTCTTCTGCGAAAAACAGGACACGTGTATCTGGACATGCTGGAAAATTGGCTCATGCCACAACTGGAGACCGACAGCGCCGACTTCATCTTTCAACAGGATGGTGTTCCACCGCACTTCCATCATGATGTTCGGCATTTCTTAAACAGGAGATTGGAAAACCGATGGATCGGTCGTGGTGGAGATCATGATCAGCAATTCATGTCATGGCCTCCACGCTCTCCCGACTTAACCCCATGCGATTTCTTTCTGTGGGGTTATGTGAAAGATTCAGTGTTTAAACCTCCTCTATCAAGAAACGTGCCAGAACTGCGAGCTCGCACAACGATGCTTTCGAACTCATTGATGGGGACATGCTGCGCCGAGTGTGGGAGGAACTTGATTATCGGCTTGATGTCTGCCGAATCACTAAAGGGGCACATATCGAACATTTGTGAATGCCTAAAAAACTTTTTGAGTTTTTGTATGTGTGTGCAAAGCATTGTGAAAATATCTCAAATAATAAAGTTATTGTAGAGCTGTGAAATCGCTTCAATCATTTGTAATAACCCTGTACTTGTTATAAAATGACGTAATTTTGCAGGTACATTCAGTGTCATATACGGATAACGTCTGCGAAATGTGTTGTGAATAGATATGTAGTAAATAAGTAACAAATTAAAGCGTGACGACTGATGCGGCAGTTTTCCTGCACGAACAGCGAGAATGTAGCAAGCGATAAATTTCTTCTCTTTCATTATTTTGTACGGTGTTTAACAAGAAAAACCTTTAATAAACGTTTGAAGCTACGTGTAAAGTTTATTGCAAGTCGCTAAATGCTCTCTTTCTCAAATACTGGATGAATAAAATGTGGGTATTTGCGCATCGTGGGCTACACTTCCTTTTGACCCCGAACCCTTTGATAGGCAGACAGTGCCTCCTCCTCCCCCCCCCCCCCCCTTCCCCCAGCACTTATTTCCAGACGTTAAGTGATATTTGTACCAAGTTTGGTTCAAATCGATGCAGTAGGTCGTGAGGTGTGGAACACGCGCACACACTCAGACATACACATACATAAATACGTACATTTTTGTAATATGTATTGGTTAAAGTGGTCATGACTATTTTCAGTTTTACGAAAAAATGACTGATATCTAAACAGTTGGTGCGCCACTGGAATTGTCATCCATTTGGAAACAGCACATCACAACAGCTAGCCTGTTTCTGCAGTTAAAATGGCGACAGCGCGCCTCCTGCATGGTCCCACCTAGACAGGACAGGGAAAGCGTGTCTGGTGTCTGCTGCCCGGACGGCTGTCGCCTGGTCGTTTTTCCACTCGATCTGCGCCGCCTATTAAAACCTTCCCACTGTCCGCCCGTACAGCAGTGACGCAACTGTGGGCAGCAAAGTGGAAATAGTAGCAGCTGCGGGACCTTCAGACAACCTGGCTCCTCACTGCGCAAGCGATTCTGTCGTCACTAAGCGGACTTGTGCCGAACCTGCAGCTCTGCACACATTACTGTCCTCATCCACATCGCACTAAATCCAGTATGATGATTATGGGCCCTTTATGAAAAAATGGTGCAAGCAAACTCCAAATCCTTTGCAGCACAGCGCGTCCTAAGATGTTGCTTGTCATGAATTCGCCTGCTAACAGGAACTGCTAAGTCTACAGAAAGATCAAGGCCTTGAAAGGCTATGGTTCAAATGGCTGTGAGCACTATGGGACTTAACATCTGTGGTCATCTGTCCCCTAGAACTTAGAACTACTTAAACCTAACTAACCTAAGGACATCACACACATCCATGCCCGAGGCAGGATTCGAACCTGCGACCGTAGCGGTCGCGCGGTTCCGAACTGAAGCGCCTAGAACCGCTCGGCCACACTGGCCGGCCTGAAAGGCTATGTTTGAGCTAATTAACAACTGAAATCCAGGAAGAGATTTGGCAAATCCACGGCGCTAACCAGCAGCCCTAGAGAGTCTTAACCTGGAGAAAGAAAGCTGCACATCAATGAAATACGGAGTATTACATGGACAGCCACATGACGACCTGAGTGAGCTGCCTGTAATAGCTGACAGTTAAAACAACAATCTACTCGAGTTGAGTTTTTTGGTGGCTTTAGGAATTTGTCCACACAATCATCTTGTAACTGGTTTTATTATTTTTTAACATTTAAAATTAATAGGGCTACATATATCTCGATGATCATTTTCATTTTGAAGTTCGGATTGTGTAGTTGTACTTGAGATTACATCATTGTTTTTTCCAACTGTGTTATTGATATTTTGGTCTGTTCTGCAATATCGCCCAAGAATGTCGCATATATTTATAGGAGCTATATATGCAGATAGGGTATTTGTGTACGGGTTTTGTAATGAAAGTAGTTTTGGAAGAAGTTCCTTTGGATACAAGGATGCATATTTCTTTTCCAGCGTGGCGGCCCCCCTGCACGTTCTAGGTGTCAAGTGACATGATCTGAACCTAATATTCTCCTCAAGATGTATCGGGAGATATAATCACATTTCCTCGCCACCAAGGTACCTGGACCTTACCACTTTAGATATTTGATACCTGAAAGGTGAATTCTAACAAAGAAAAAGTAAACACAGAAGACAGACTGATCGTTCAAAATGAACGCCGAGACGATCTCACAAAAAAAAAAGAAAAAAAAAGTTCAAGCGGCTCTGAGCACTATGGGACTTAACATCTGACGTCGTCAGTCCCCTAGAACTTAGAACTACTTAAACCTAACTAACCTAAAGACATGACACACATCCGTGCCCGAGGCAGGATTCGAAAACGCGACCGTAGAGGTCGTGCGGTTCCAGACTGAAGCGCCTAGAACTACTCGGCCACACCGGCCGGCGATCTCACAAAAGCTTCGCGCGGTGTCGTTAAGAGAATTCGAAAGGGCACTGAAATCGGAAGTGGAATTTATGAAAATCAGCTTTGAACTTAATTATTTACCTTTGCTTAAGACTGTTTAGAAATATTTGTTTGGGTTACATTCTAAAAGCTGTATCTATGTAACCAATAAAATTTGGACACAAATTATATAGATTGTTTTATTCGAATTCCTCTGCACTACCACCACCTAAAATATTTATTATTGCTCCAGAAAAGCCTTATAATTCTACAGTAGTTATTCAACGACGGAGTTACGTAACTTTATCGATCCAGTAGCCTGTTTAGTAGTACAACATAAATTCACAATATTACCTTTCTGCATTATGTAGGCCCTTTCAGTCTTAGTCTGCATTTAACACAGGGTGTAAGTCTACCTAAAATATGGGAACGAATAGTTTGGTTGTTCTTCTAAAGGTATTACGTATACTGAAGGTATGGCAATAGTTTCAGTGGTTTAATAGCTCAGTTACCCTTAGTGAGATGTTCGCATTGATTAAGAAAACACAATAGTTTATGTGGTGCTTCATCTTTAGTAGCTAAGAACGTTTGGAGACTAACTCTAAGTAAATGGCCAAATTCTCTAAGATTATTATTAAGTATTTTTATATTCTCTGTATTCCAACCATGTTTATACAATATCTAGAAATTTTTCTTTCTTTGGTATTACTGAAACTACACACAAAACTGACTAAAACCGCATCTGGAATTAATTATACCTACGCCGTAACCTGGAGGGGATCATTTACGGCCGTCCAGCGCTGTTCGCTGCTTGGCTTCAGAACGGAAGCCAAATCTCAATGGCTGCTGCGGCTTAGTAGAGGGACTGCGTACAACAGTTTAAAACTAGGGAGCCTTTCAAGTTCAACATTTTGTTTTCAATGAGATCCACAATAATGTTTTCTGCTGAGACACTGGATCATTCATGAAACACCTGAGAGGACTTAATTTCTTGGTAACCCATTACAAAAACATAATTCACATTCTAAACCAAACTGCTAGAGTAAAGGCACCTTACTTCCATTAGGAAAAATGCCCAGTAGATGACTGTGACACTGGTCATGTGTTCACGGCTGCTTTAATGGAACGCGATTGGAGCTGTAGAACTACTGTAGGCTACCGTAAACTATCGCAAGTAAATATGGACTGCGGCAGTTTCCCTACTGTAGTACCTTTGGACACTTTAGCTCGTAAGCACATTACCTGTACGTTTGGTGTCTTGCATACTCATTGCGCGTTGTCTCATTTCGATCACTTTGGTCGCTTATGCGGTCAGCGTCTTACTAGATTCCTCTTGAAACAGGAAGCGGTGAACTGTCTAGGAACTCAGTGAGGATATATAAAGAGCCACGTAACCTACGAGACACTTTTGTTCCACATACTTATCCTTCCGCCCGGGTTCCCGGGTTCGATTCCCGGCGGGGTCAGGGATTTTCTCTGCCTCGTGATGACTGGGTGTTGTGTGATGTCCTTAGGTTAGTTAGGTTTAAGTAGTTCTAAGTTCTAGGGGACTGATGACCATAGATGTTAAGTCCCATAGTGCTCAGAGCCATTTGAACCATACTTATCCTTCGCTCCGTTACTTAAAAGTAAACCGTATTGATAGTAAAACTTAAATCGTCAAAGCCGCGCGGAGTAGCCGTCAAAGTTTAGTTCAGGTTTTATTCTAAAATTGTTGATTTGTAACGTGGAACAGAGGGACATGAAAAAAATGCAAATTTATCACATAGCGCTAGAAAATGTGGTTTCATCACGAAAAACGTAAACTTAAAAAGGTGCAAAACAAAAAAGGATCAAACATCACTTCAGTATTTCGTCGAGCTTATATAAAACATGTTTCTGTTACTGCTAAACAACTTTTGCACTTATCAGTAGTAAAAGGGAGCTTCTGCCTTTGATCATGATCAACAACGTACTATTGAGTACAAAATAACAACAATAATTATATAGATTTTTTATGTTTGTGCATCTAAACTGTAATTGCATCAAAAGTAATTACTTTATTTACATAAGAGCGCATAAGTTACGTGCTCAACTAATTTTATTACTTATAAAATGCAATTTATATTATGTAAGGATATGAAGTACACAATAGACTAAATGATAATTAAATCAAGACCCTAAGCTGCGACAGGCGTTGATATACATCAACGGGGACGGTTGAAAAGTGGGCCCTGACCGGGACTCGGACCCGGGATCTCCTGCTTACATGGCAGACGCTGTATCCATCTTTTTTATTGTTCCCATTTTACTCGATTTTGTTCGTTGCGGATGTCCCATGACACCCGTTCAAGTTCAGTGTTGAGCCGTTGACTGAGTTTATTTTTTATTTTTTTTTATTACATAGGGCAGCTAATGCTCTGACCGAACACGCTGAGCTACCGTGCCGGCTTTTGCGTATCGGCTTTGCGCAGGGGCCATGCTAATCTTCTCGGTATCGTTCCAATTTTAGTATATGTACCGCCGAAGCGAGTATGAAATGATGATGAAGGACACACAACACCCAGTCATCTCGAGGCAATAACCTAAATCAGAATGTATGAAGACGGTATTTGTTCTTTCGGACATGTCCGAAAGAACAGATACCATCTTCATACAACAGACTAACGTTGAACGAAGTACTGCTTTAGTTATATGCAAAACAAACAAACCAAAAACAAAAATAAATCTTCGGTTCCCAGTTCCTCTCTCACATTTTAATTTATGTTCCTTTCCCCACAAATGCTACCAATACTGCCGGTGATCCTACACTTTACCACGTCATACATGTGCTGTACCAAAACTACAGAACCGCAGTTTTGGTAGAACGCAGCTCTACACACGATGTTTAGTGAACCGCAGACGTGACCTTTCATGAACTGTATCCCAAGACGGCAGGAGAAAAACTTGCTGGCAGACAAACAGCCGTGGCTGGTGCAGGTTATCCACCACTGGCGTGTGCCTGCAGACAATACGCGAGGCCTGGTGTTCCGTTACACTTCCAGGGAATCTCTGAATATTTATGATCATCCATCGCACTTCTCACGCGCCTCATATACCCTAACGGGTTGCTGCTGCCGCCGCCGCCGCCACCGCAGAAGTGAATCGAGGTGAGTCATTGTTTGACGCCCAGGGAAGCGGAGCGAAGCACAAGGCAGCACTTTCCTCCGACGCCCAGGATGGACTGGCCGCTTATCAGCAGACGACCGCTACACCGTTTAGGTTGTTCCGTCATGGGAGAGTGCAGTCCGTACGATACGCCTCATTATACGCTTTCCATTGGTGACGCGACAGCTGGATCTTTCGTACGCGTGCCCGACCCAACTGTAGTCACTTGCAAATATTAGGTTAGAGCATAAAACCCCAGCGTTTTCCGTAAGTTTAATAAACACAACAGATACACATAACGGACACTTCAGTCATCAATAATATATTATCCCCCACTACTTACAAGAGTCTGCCAAAGTTGGATTAACTTCTCGATTCCGCGTCTGTAGAAACCACGTGGTTTACACACAAAGAACTCGTTGAGCCATGTACGGAGCGCATTTTCATGCGGAAAGTAAGTTCCCTGAAGGTTGTTCGATAGAGAACGGAAAAGATGAAAACGTCAGAGCGCAAGATCAGATGAATATGGCTGGTGCGGAATGACTTCCCAACCCCATTCCTGTGTAGTGTTTTTTGTCATTGTGGCAGAGTCCGAACGGGCGTTATCGTGGAATAGTATCACTTCACCCTGTCTTCCTGGTCCTTGTTTTTGGGCTGCGTCTGCAAGACGTCGCAGTTGTTGACAATAAATGTCAGCAGTGTTGGTTACACCTCGGGGAAGCAATTCTTAACACACAACAACGTCACTGTTTCAACAGATGCATAACATTAGCTTTTGTGTCTCCGCGCAGGTCTTTACACGGGTAGCTGCTGTATTGTTTGGGCTTAAGCATTCTTTTCTTTTTTTATGTTAGCATAAAGACACAATTTATCGACACAAGATACGAATTGTCGGTGCTGTCCAAGAGCCAATTGATGACGCGCAAGGAGAGCTGCACATACGGCCGCCCGCCGATTTTCGTGATTTTGGCTTAGAGCATGCAGTACTCATAAACTCGATTTTTGGACCTTCCCCATTGCATACAAATGGCACACGATGGTGGAATGATCACAGTTCTTCACATTTGCTAGTTCTCGAGTACACTGACGTGAATCACTGTGCATTAATGCGTTTAAGCGACCTTCATCAAACCCGGGAGGTCGTCCTGAACGTGGAGAGTCGCTAATGACAAATCGGGTGAAGCTCTGTCCCATCGCTCGTGCGCCGACTGTAACACCACGTTCAAACTCACTTAAATTTTGATAACTTACCTTTGTAGCAGCAGTAACCGATTTAACAACTACGCCAGACACTTGTTGTCTTATACAAGCGTTGCCGACCGCAGCGCCTTCTTGTGCCTGTTTACATATCTCTGTATTTAAATACGCATGCCCGTACAAGTTTCTTTGGCGCTTCAGTGTAGGTTTCTGACAAAAAAAGCAAAGCTCGCGCAGAAGACATGGTCGTATCTCTATGTGACTTCGTACGTGGTACACACGACCGACCAGTGTGCAAATTATTGGAGCTACAGTTCTCTGTTAGAGGTACTATGTCACCAGAGTGCACTAGTGGTGTTCTTGTATAGTTTTGTCACGAATCAAAGCAGGCTATGTTAAGGAAATGAACAGCGCAGATGTTGAATAATGACTGTGAAAGACACGGAGATGCTGCGTACTCCTGTGACGCAGTGTTACCAGCGCCTGACAGAGCCTGAAAGAAGCATCGTTGTACCGGGTGATCAAAAAGTCAGTATAAATTTGAAAACTGAATAAATCACTGAATAATGTAGATAGAGAGGTACAAATTGACACACATGCTTGAAATGACATGGGGTTTATTAGAACCAAAAAAATACAAACGTTCAAAAAATATCCGACAGATGACGCTTCAACTGATCAGAATAGCAATAATTAGCATAACAAAGTAAGACAAAGCAAAGATGATGTTCTTTACAGGAAATGCTCAATATGTCTACCATCATTCCTCAACAATAGCTGTAGTCGAGGAATAATGTTGTGAACAGCACTGTGAAGCATGTCCGGAGTTACGGTGAGGCATTGGCGTCGGATGTTGTCTTTCAGCATCCCTAGAGATGTCTGTCGATCACGATACATTTGCGACTTCAGGTAACCCCAAAGCCAATAATCGCACGGACAGAGGTCTGGGGACGTGGGAGGCCAAGCATGACGAAAGTGGCGGCCGAGCACACGATCATCACCAAACGACGCGCGCAAGAGATCTTTCACGCGTCTAGCAGTTCTTTGTTGTTGTTTTTTTTTGTTCTAATAAAACCCCATGTCATTCCAAGCATGCGTGTCAATTTTTACCTCTCTATCTACATTATTCCGTGGTTTATTAAGTTTTCAAATTTATACTGAGTTTTTGATCGCCCAGTATGTCTCCATTTGTCCGGCTGGTCGAATTGTGCTATATGCAGATCTGTGACGCATTTGGGTGTGAGTGTGTTCTGATGTTGGACTGCAGAGGGCGGCCCTACTCATCGTAAAGGTTGCGGTCGACCACCTCTGACCACCACAAGGGAGGTGCGTTGTGCACTAAGCATACCGTAACCCCGTCCAATCCGCGCCTGCTACAACAGAGTGTAGAATGGGTTCTCTCCAACTTTCTCTCATTGATCGGACAGTAGCAGTAGGCTCATTAGGGAATTTTTCTAGCATGCCATAGACTGCCGTTAACTCCATGACGATAACGGCTGCGTTCGGGTTCTTAGCATTATCAGGAAGCATGGACTACCGATGAATGACGTTGCATCGTGATCAGCGATGAAGAGCGGTTCTGTACTGCATTCTATAACCAACGTCGAATATGGCGGCGAGAAGGGGAGAAGTCCCATCCTTCCAGTGTTTTGGCGAGGCACAGCGGGGTTACTGATGGCAGATTCAAATGGCTCTGAGCACTATGGGACTTAACATCTATGGTCATCAGTCCCCTAGAACTTAGAACTACTTAAACCTAACTAAGCTAAGGACATCACACAACACCCAGTCATCACGAAGCAGAGAAAATCCCTGACCCCGCCGGGAATCGAACCCGGGGACCGGGCGCGGGAAGCGAGAACGCTACCGCACGACCACGAGCTGCGGGCACTGATGGCAGAATCGAGTGGAGAGTCATCAGGTATCATTTTAGGTCACGGCTAGTAATTATTGAGGGAACCCTTACGGTCGAACGATACGTCACGAATATCTCGCGTTCTCATGTGCTAACTCTCATGCGAAAGTGCTGTGGTGCCATTCTTCAGCAGGAGAACGCTCATCTACACATGGCACGTTCCTCTATGAACTGTCTGCGTGATACTGAGATACTTCTGTGGCCGGATCTATCCCGATAGAAAATGTGTGGGACAAGCTTTTACGTCAACTCCGTTTCCAGCGCCAGAATCCAGGATTTCAAGGACGAGTTACAACAGCTGTGGAGCATCTTGCCTCAGGAGAGGAGATATCGCTTTATGACACGCTTCCCCACCGAGTGAGTGTATGCATTCAAGGCAGCGAGTGTGCAACGCCATACTGATAAGTGGGCTCAGACTGCGAAGTTCTTAGTCAATTGCTCTCGATTTTGAAATAACTTAAACAACAACACATACCCTCTCAACCCGAAAAGTTTCATTTTGTTTCCCCCTCTCCTTCTGTGTGCTTCATTTTCCATGTCAGGGAGTGTATATAACTTTCCAAACGCCTCAGCTAACTCAGAATTAAAACTAAGAGCCTAATAAAGGCTACGGAGGTGTACAAGTGACAAACTGTTTTTAACGGAAGTGACTTTTAGCTGCTTGAGTTTTCTTACATTTGTTACCCGTAGGTTAAATAAACAAGTGAACATTACGGGAATGATTCGTCAACTAAAATGGGAATCCCTCGATGGGAGAAGACGTTCTTTTCGCCAAACTCTGTTGATAAATTTTGAGGGACTGTTATTTGCAACAGGTTACAGAATGATTAACGAATCCATTGCCATCAACGCATATCTCCGAGTACAGTCCGTGAATGCAAGATAAGGGAGAATCATGGCTCCTGTGAAAGTGGACTGAGGTGAAAAGTCGTGGGATAGCGGTATGCACATATAGAGATGGTGGCAGTACCGCGTACGCGAAGTATGAAAAGGGCTGAGCATTGGCGGCGTTTCTTAATGTATTCAGGTGATTCATTTCAAATGTTCCCGATGTGATTATTGTTGCACGGTGCGTATTAAGAGACCCTGGACGCGGAATGATACTTGGACCTAAACGCATGTGACATTCCATTTCGGATATCGTTAGGGAATTTAATATTCCGAGATCCACAGTGCCAGGAGTGAGCCGAGAATATCAAATTTCAGGCGTTCTCTCTCACCACGGACAACGCAGTGGCCGTCGTCCTTCACTTAACGACCGAGATCAGTACCTTTTGGGTAGAGTTGTCAATGGTAACAGACAAGTAAAATTCTGTGAAATAGTCACTGAAATCAATATAGGACACATAACGGACGTTTCCTTTAGGACAGTGCGTCGAAATTTGACGTTAATGGGTTAATGAGAGCAGATGATCGATGTGAGTGCCTTTGCTAACAGCACATCGCCTGCAGCGCCTCTTCTGGGCTCGTGACGTATCGGTTGGACTCTCGACCACCGGATGATGATGATGATGATGATGATGTTTGATTTGTGGGGCGCTCAACTGCGCGGTTATCAGCGCCCGTACAAATTCCCAAAGTTTGCTCAGTCCAATCTCGCCACTTTCATGAATGATGATAAAATGATGAGGACAACACAAACACCCAGTCGTCTCGAGGCAGGTGAAAATCCCTGACCCCGCCGGGATTCGAACCCGGGATCCCGTGCTCGGGAAGCGAGAACGCGACCACGAGCTGCGGACTCGACCACCAGAAAATCGTGTTCTGGTCACATGAGTTCCGATTTCAAGGGGTAAGAGTTGATGATAGGGTTCGAGTATGGCGCAGACCCCACGGAGCCATGGACCTAAGATGTCAACAAGGCACTGTGCAAGCTGCTGGCGGCTCTATAATAGTGTGGGCTGTGTTTACGTGGAATGGACTGGGTCCTCTGGCCAAAGAACCGATCATTGACTGGAAACGGCTACGTTCGGCTACTTGGAGATTATTTGCAGCCACTCGTGGACTTCATTTTTATGGATGACAATGCTCCATGGCACTGGGCCACAATTGTTCGCGACTGTTCTGAAGAACATTCCGAGCAATTCGAGCGAATGATTTGGCCACCCAGATTCCGCGGCATGAATTCCATGGAACATTTATGGGGCATAATCGAGAGATCAGTTCGTACACAAAATCCTGTATCGGTAATATTTTCGCAATTATCGACGGCTACAGAGAGGTAGCATGCCTCAGTATTTCCGAAGAGCTTCCACGGATTTCTTGATTTGTTGCGCTACATTAAAGCAGTTTATATTTTTCATTGTTATTGTAGTTAAAATCTTAGGCATATGTGGGAGCAAGTCTCACGTGGCGCGGGGAGAGCAAATATGACACCTTATCTCAGAACCAAATAATGGCTTATGGATGGTTCAGTAAGCACAAATGTAAGGAATGAAGACGCTTTTTCTTCCAAAAGCATTTGTTATTTAATTTTGGGCAATGTACACTCTTCCAACGTCCCTGCCATTTCATTAACAGCTCTAAAAATTAGGAACTGCTGGGTTTGCTGGCTGAAAGACGTAGGTCAAGTTTTCCAAATTTTGTAAACCGAAGAAAACATTTTCAAAATCAGAACTCCAAGTTGCGTGAAAAGTTTCATGTCCTTTATTGGTGCTACAAATTACGACAGTATTTCCACTGAAAACTATATCTTTTAGATCTCGGGGCAGGTGACATTGCTGAGGTACATATTTCGGGCCACAAAACGGATGTTCTGAATATTTTTAGGAAACAGTTTCCAGAAAATATTACACTCAAAAGTCATGATATTTTATATAATGGAAAAGTTAAAGTGCTGTACAAACAAAAACACATTTTTCAGTCTTCCCATTCCAGCTCTATAACGTCTAGCTCGTCTGTTGGGTTGTTGGTGTGTAGTCCAACGTGAAACAATTTATCATTCTTCGCGACGTATCTGCGGACTACTTCCATTGCAACTATGAGTATGTATTTTGCAATTTTAAGTGGGAGGGAGTGCTTGCCGAAGTCATTTTAAAGTTAAAGTGGTTCTGTTTTAGATATTAAACATTTTGTTCAGTATCCACAACATGCGATGTTTGCAGCATTGATGTGAGATGTTTCATAAATGAAAGATTTATGTTTTGTACCGAAAAGCTTCGCCCTTTGGGGGCCATTAAAATTACTTAAGGAGTTTTCGGGAAGAAACCTCTTCATACGTCACATAAATTGAAAATCACTACTTGAGTAACTTCAGACACAAAATGTTTTTACTCGTCATCTCTATAATGCCAGTCTACTCACGCTGTGGATAATCTGTATCTAGTTTCTTTGTTCACATTTTTTCTGAGGCGTAATCATAGCTGCGACCGTGTCTGGAAACCTGTGAACTCTAGCAGCTTCTTCTTTCAGGCAACAAACTAACAAAACCGGCAGCTTCTCGTTTTGGGTATCAGAGCATTAATGACTAGAGTTCCATCTTTCTTGGACAGAACGTAAGAGCTCTTTAACAAAAAATCAGTGATAGAGCATGAAAAACCAAATACCTCCAGGTTCATGCTTTATTGTCTCTGAGGCAAACACATCAGCGGTCAAGCACTCTATAACACGCCTCTTGTCTCTATGATGTGCATAATTTGAGTATAACTTCTTTTTTCATCTGCAAGACACTTTAGTTCGGACGAATATGAGTGTGCTGCAGCAATTCATAACGCAGTTCATGCAATTTTTTCGGTGACAACTCCGTATGAATATACTGGCGCGTTCTCTTGGTCAAACATTTTCTTCTTTGCGACATGAGGTGGTGTTTCCCTTAATTTGCTGTCGAATTGGCCTAGTATTTCGCAGTAATATTGTCCAGTAACCGATTTTTCCTTTCTCTAAGAAGTCAATTCGCATCCCTAAAACTTAGTTGTCATAACTTATCCTCCCGATGAGATTGTCTTTGCCGTCTTCTGAGCATATTCACCTAAGGAAACGCAGTGGTTTGTTGGTTGCTTGGTTTCCGGCATATAACAACGAATCCACGTCTCACGTTTGAGGCAAAATTTCTTCTCCTTGCTACTAACAGTGGCCAGTTTGTGAACTGATGATGCAAAGCAGTTAAGGACAATTTCTTTCCCTCGCAAAAAGTGCTAACATCTTTTTAAGTTTCAAGTTGATTAGTCAACATTGTTTGAATCTTATTTATATGGGTTTTCAGTTAGGCACTAAAAGCAATGAAAGAGTCTACAAAGCAAAATACATGTAATTTTATTCGTACGTATATAAAACCATAGGTGCAGTATACAAATTACAAAGCAAAATCAAAATCAAATTCAGCTTAATATTAACTTACCATTGCGTTATAAGGAATATGCTTATTTTCTTCTTCGTGGGAAGAGCTAAGTAAGTTCTTAGGTGAATCAGTTTCTGAGCAAGCAATACAGGCCTGCCATGGGAGAAACGTGGTTATCTCATAGCCAAACATGCAATATTTTGTTCCAGTCGTTATGCTTTAACCGCCCAAGCGACCCCAAAAACTGTGGAAACGACACTGCTGTAAGTCATTTTCGATTATGTTAACACTTTACACCTTATGATTCTCCTCCCCTAAGATCCGTTTCTTTACGAACGCTAGCTCCACAGTACTTTTCTTTTTTGTAACCGAAAATTTTTCTGGCGTTACAGAGTTATACTGGAAAACACACACACACACACACACACACACACACACACACACACAGAGAGAGAGAGAGAGAGAGAGAGAGAGAACATCAACTTTTATATGTATGTGCCACTTACAAGAATGGCACTCAAGAATCACTGCCGATGTTAATCTTTTCTGCATGGCTTTCAAAGACGATTGCTTCAACAAAGCTCCTGCTGGGAACGTCAGAATTAGCTGTTGTTCTCACTTTTAGACAGATGCGTCCGAACAGAAAGTATTCCAGCGGTGTTTCGTTCGATAACGCCCATCCTTATCATTACTGTAGTGAAACAAGAATGTGCATCTAGTAGTAGGAACTATCAAATGCCAGCCACTTTTATTCTGCTGCTGATGCCAGCTGGAGTTGGTCTTTTCCTGTTTCTCCTCCTTTACTAGTTAGTAAGCATGAAACACTTGTAACGTAACAACAGAATCCATGAACGAAAGAGAGTCAGGTATCGGCGACGGACGTGTCCCATTGAAGTCGAGTGCGAATCTCTCCGCAGCGTCGTTAAGATGTTTTGCGTTAGAGTGAATGCAAGTGAGAGACAACGGCCTCCCAGATCTCGCCTGTGGATGTCAGGTGCTAGGTCAAGCATTGCTTTCTCTTTGACACTAGCAATCAGCACTTCTGCCTCTCACAGATTACAGACGACTTAAATGTAATTATGTTGACAAGTCCACCTTCGTATTACTTCTCGTTACATTGAGTTTCTTCAAGTTGTGCTGCGCGGAGTGGCCGCGCGGTTTGAGGTGTCATGTCACGGATCGCGCGGCCCCTCCCGCCGGAGGTTCGAGTCCTTCCCCGGACATGGGTGTGTGTGAGTTGTTCTTAGCATAATTTAGCTTAAGTATTGTGTAAGTCTAGTGACTGATGACCTCAGCAGTTTGGTCTCTTAGGAATTCACACACATTTAAACATTTCCAAGTTGTGTTTCCTCCTACTGCCACGATAAAACTATCGGTTCCTAGCCTTCGCATCGAAATACTTCAGTTAACAAGGTGTAAACTAATCAAGTGCACCAAAAATTAACGCGTATATTCTCTTCGATGTATGTACTTTTTTTTTTAATTTTTGGTCATCTGTCTTCCGACTGGTTTGATACGGTCTTTCTCTAACTTTTAACGTACCACATTTCCCTCTGCACCATCCAAACCATTCCCTGATTTTTTAACACGAGTCTTATCGTCCTGTACCTTCTTCTTGGCAGTGTTTTCCACATATTTCCTTCCCCCCCCCCCCCCCCCCGATACTCCGAAGAACCACCTCATTTCTTACCAGTCCACCCAATGTTCCACATCCTTCTGGAGTACCGCATCTCGAACGCTTCGATTCACGTTTTTTCTGGTGTTCCAAGAGTCCATGATTCACTTCCATATAGTGCCGTGCTCCACTCGTATCCACTTAGAAATTTATTCCTCACGTCGAGACCAATGTTTGGTACTAGTAGACTACTTTTGGCCGCGAATGCCCTGTTTACCTGCCCTAAACTACTTTTTATGCCCATCCGTCGTACGTTATTTGCTTCCAAAGTAGCACAATTTCTTCACTTCGTCTACCTCGTTGACCCGAATTTTGACGTTAAGTTCCTCACTAATCACATTATTGCTACTGTAGACTGTCATTCCAATCAATAGGGCCCGTAATTCTTCCTCGTTTTCACTGAGGGTTGCAGTGTCGTCAGTCATCTTATCATTGTTATTTTTCATAATGAATTTTAACCCCGTCCTTCAAAGTATCTTTTATTTTTTGACATTGCTTTGGCAATGTATAGATTGAACTGTGTGGGAGGAACAATGCAGGCCTGTCTTCCATCCTTAGTAAGGGTATTAGTAGTAGTAGTAATAGTAGTAGTAGTAGCAGCAGTAGTTGAATCCATGGAGCCGGCCGGTGTGGCCGTGCGGTTCTAGTCGCTTCAGTCTGGAACCGCGTGACCGCTACGGTCGCAGGTTCGAATCCTGCGTCAGGCATGGATGTGTGTGCTGTCCTTAGGTTAGTTAGGTTTAAGTAGTTCTAAGTTCTAGGGGACTGATCACCTCACCTGTTAAGTCCCATAGTGCTCAGAGCCATTTTTTTCTACTGGCTTAGGAAAGTGAAAAGATACCTAGAAGGAAATGTCCTAAATAATCAAGAAAAAAAGGCAGAACAAAATATATAAATAAAATTACGAGGGGGGGGGGGAGAAAAGAGAGGTAAGAAAATGGCTGTCAGAAAAGGGGAAAGAAAAATGTGCACAGATTAAGGAGTAATGGAGAAAGCAAAAAGGTAATTTAGTAGCTTAAACATGATCCTTTGCAGGCCTGCAACGATCGGAGAGGAATACACGCATTTACGTACTAAAAGGTCTAGTTTGAGACAGGTGAGACAGGTGCCTGCATAATGGAGAGCGCAGCTGCGTTCGCCGCCAGTTCGTTGCCCCCCTGCTCGGTAGCTGCGGCACCTCGTGCGGACACCCCGGAAAGTAGGAATTTGCTTTACGACTTCCTGCTGGTGTAGCGCTTAGCCCGGTTTTCTGCCCCGTCTGTTTGTTTGGACGGCGAGGCAGTAAAAGGCGGGCGTTAGAACGCTCGCGCCTCGCTGTTTAATTCGGCGCCGGAAACCCAATTAGCACAAAGGCGGAGTGCTGGTCGGCGCAGGCCGGGCTCCGTACACCACACAGGCAGCGACTGCTGCAGAACGGCGCCTCGTCTCGCCAGCAGTTAGTAGACGGGATTTAGGGCCGGCCGGGTTTCCTCGCTTTCCTACAAACCCGCCGCTCTCATTAAGCAGTCTGCGCCTTTATAGTCGGAGAAATATGAGAGCCGCTTTACGGGCAAAACGATTTCCGTTTTTTCCACCAGTAATGAAACTGACAGTCCATGCAATGCGTCAAAGTCACTGTGGGCACCGCTGTTAACCAGAAACTGGTCCCGCGATGCTGTGCCGAGCACGGTCGTCATTCAGACTTCATGCCGTCCTCACACCGGACGTAGTTTTCATTGTGAAGCACGACAGGCGTGGTATCGGCCGTGGCTTTTGGACGCTGTGAAACGATCTGCTACATCTCACGGAACGTGCTGCTCATCGCGTTTTGTGGACGCAACGCTCTCCAGTGGCAATTCTCGGCTCCATCTGGCTCGCTAATCACACAGTTTGTTTACGAAAAAAGCGCGCGTAAAATACACTGCGCAACAGAATTAAAGGATCATTTTTCTGAAACACCGTAATTGTCTCTCATTGCGATGCGTAACTTTGAAATTTGGTTCAGAGGTGCCCTCAGTCGTTTTCCGTAATGGCGAAAAAGCGCAGAGTCCGGCGACTCCAGCCTCGGGCTTCAAACAGCATGATGTCGACGCAAGCGAGAAAGAGTTCGCAGATCAGATGATCCTGTGACGTGTAAGGCGGGTTAATGACATTAAGCTGCACCACAATTCTGCCCAGGGCCACCGCGGATGTATATTACGCGTTGGGAAGGTGACGCCTCTCCGGTGAAGGTCAGATCCGTAACGCCCAGCGTTGAAATCACACGGTTATCTTTTGTGTTACCGAGGAAATCATTCGAGACCCACCGTCGCTCTGAGTCGGCACATAAAGACGTCAGGAGGAGGGATAAGGGTGACATAAAAGGGCGTCAATGAAACCGCCCTTTTCCTGGGGCGTTGATTCCCACACATTTCGCAATCAAAAATGACAGTTCGCAGTGCTATGAGGAAGAGGAAGACGTTCTTGCCAACCTTACGACCCTTCTCTATGGACATTTTGGACTGCATCCCCACTGAAGATGATCGCGCGCCTTTGGATCGCAGCAGGACCGCAATCTTTGCTCTCGTGTGTAAGCTGGAACCTCTAGGGACAATTCAAAACCATTCGAAGGAATTTAACGTGATCCGAGGCAGCAAAGTGTGCTTATTCTTTATCAGCCCTCCTATTATGCGTCTTCCTGCAACTTGATCACTGGCAAGGGGGGAAGGATAGCGGGGGGCAGAGGGTGGTGACATTACCACATGCGTGTATAAAGCGGCAAAGGTCACTCTAAAGTCCCCCCCACCTCCCTGCACCTGCCCACCTTTCTTGAGAATTTTAAAAATGAGCACCTACAGATAGAACCTATAAAGTAGTCTATGGCGTCTGCAGGTAGGCAAACCTGTGGCTCCCTGGGATTACAGTTGCCTACCTGCTGGCGCCTCGTACAACTTTACAGAATTTCCTCTGTACACGTTCACGTTTGATATTCTCAATAAAGGTGGGCCGGTGCCACAGAGTGTTTTGCCGAGCTTGTACGCGGAGGGGGAGGGGGGGGGGCGTGGTTAGAAGAACCCTTTGACGTTTTATTTACGCATCTATCAATGTCGCACCAAAGGAGAGAAGAGTAGGGGTGGAAAAGCATAAGCACTCTTTACTGATTTTGCCAATGGTTTTGATAAGTCCCTAATGGTTCCAACCTGTACGCAACAGATAAATTGCGGTCCTTGTACACGCCAAAGGAGTGCGATCTCGTTTAATTGGGATGCAGTCTCATAATGTCCTTAGTGAAGTGGTGAAACGTCCGGGCTGTCAGCAGTGTCGAATTTCGTCACGCACGTCGTTCTGTTACTCATCGCAATGCGAACTGTCGTTTTCAAAGATGAAATGTGTGGATATCAACGTCCCACAGAAATTTGTGGTTTCATTGACGTCCCTTAAGTACTGGGACAATGTTCGTACCATTCCACTCTGCATTGTTGCCAGATGTATCCAAGATGGCGGCGATGACGTCATCCAAGATAGCGGGAGGTTTGAATTTTGGCGGTAAAGTGCCACGCCCCCCTTCCCCAGAAAAATGGCAGGAAGTTCAAATTCCCACACGATAATGCATGATATATGCATATGGAGAATGATCTGGTACATGTTGTTCATTAACTCAGTTGAATCTGCAGTACCTTTTCGTTTTTAAATTGAATCAAATGTACAATGTCTGACGTCAGTTTGTGAGTGCATCATATCCATATTCTCAATTTTGTTATGATTACTATCATTCTGACGCAACGTACTTCATCTTATAAGTTTCGAGAGCTGTCTTTTTTTTCATTTCATTCCAATGGAAATGAAGATTTTTAAAGCTACTCACCATCATTGAAAAAAATATTCACTGGCGAGATACAAACTTGAAGCAGTCTGTAGAAATATCGTCTCTTTTACACACAGTTTTATAACAGCAAAAGCTTCTATTGTGTAACTTCGGTTTACTTTCTGCTGTAGACTGGCAGTCACTGCGCAAAATTCCAGACATTATATATAGTAAATAAATAACGTCGAATATTGAAGATCACACTTCAGTTAAATCCATAAGAAAGTCCTGGAATCTCTTAGGAAAGATAGTTAGATGCAAACCTGTTACCTTTCTCTTCGTACTACACCACACTATCAATTACACTACCTTTCTTATTAAATGTTTTACTGTACTAAAATACAATGAATTACAACGCTTTACAAAATTTCGTACAAACTTAACCACTACCAACTCATCCTTTAAATTATTACATTAATCAAGGAATAGTTTTTTGAAAATTTAATAAGCAGACAATAAAAAAGGTGGCAGTATCAGACCATATTCGTATCCACAGTATGCACTGATTTTAAATTCTTCTTTCTGGACAAATTCATTGTTCTGCGTTCTTTCGTTGCTTGAACTGCTTCTGGATGTAAATTAAGGACCGGAATTCTAACGATTGCCACAGAAATTTGTTACACAATATTTGTTTACTACAGAGACGACGATTCGAGGTGGCGCCACTAGACTTGTGATCGGGAATATTTCACAGCTTCAAACGTTCACACGGTAAGAACATACAGTAGTTGATTGTACTGCACAACAGTGACTTTACCGTTCATTGACTCGTCTCCGTCTATAAGTAAAGTTGCTCTCAACCCGAAGGCTGGCCTGAACATTGCAGTGTTTTGCTAGGCGTGGTGCTGTTAGAGGTCATATGCCGTGCCTTCCTCCGACCTACACTGACTTACCCGCCCAGTTATAAGGGACGTACACTCTAACATGGACTCTGAATCACAGTACAACTTCGCATCTTTTACATTAATCAATCACTGCCAGTGGCGCAATAAAAGTCTGGGGATCGAAGGCCAGACATTTGCATTCGTAGTCTGACATCATCAGGCTCATCAGGCTGCACTGACCATATACAACATGGAGTGAAAAGGTACAAATTGCCACGATGCATTCTCACACATAGAAAAGAAGCATGTTGTAAGGGCATTTTCTTCAACCATTCGTGGTGCACTATGCACTGGGAACACACAGGAACAATGCGTGCCATTATACCAAATAACTCTTCCACAGATGAAATATACGTAATGCCTCTTGCTTACTTCGGTTACGTAATTTTTCCCGTCGTCTTTTAAATAACATATTCCATGACAGATGGATCGGAAGATGTGGACCAATTCCCTGGCCTACATGCTCTCTGTAATTACATCCACTGCACTTTGACACATCGGCGCATCCGACGGTGCCTTACTCTAATCAGTGGTAAAGGTGGACAGTTTCAATATCTGATATTACAAGGAGTTTCAAGTAGAGGTCTGGTGGTGATGAATTCCTCTAAAGCTTTTTCAATTATCATTAGAGCTGTGTAAAAGGAGTGTTAATTGGGAAGTATGAATTACTTTTCTTCTACATGTGAGCAACTTGTCCTGGAGGTTAGCCCCTACCTTTTTTGTCATCATCATCAGTTATCTGCTATATTAGCAGGCTTCTACATTTTCTGCGATCCATTGCTTCCTTCTTAAGGCTGCTCTATTTAGTACTGTCCATAACATCATCCAGTATCTGAAATCTCTTCCTTCCTCGCTTCCTTTTCCCTCCTACATAACCTTCTAAAGCTCTTTTTATCAGTCCGTCATTCTTTCTTAATATATGCCCAATCCAATTTCTTTTTCTTCTTTTTATTACATCTAGTAACTGTCTTTTCTCTCCCACTCTTCTCAGTACCTCTTCATTTTTTACTCTGTCCATCCAACTTATTCTTTCCATCCTCCGCTATGTCCACATATCAAAAGCCTCCAGCCTTTCTCTGTCTTTCTTCCGCAAAGTCCATGTTTCAGCGCCATATAGAAGGACACTATATTTTATGAGTCTCTTCCTGAGTTCTTTGTCCAAACCACTGCAGAAAATTCTCCTTTTCTTATAAAATGCCTCTTTTGTCATTCCTATCCTTGTTTTAATTTATGTGGTGCACTTCCAGTCCGTGTTATCCTGTTTCCAAGATACTTAAAACTTTGCACCTGTTCTAGTATTTCTCCATCCAGCATAATTTTTATTTCTTTATTTCCTCCTAGTGCCAATACTTTTGTTTTCCTTCTGTTAATTTTCATTCCATAATTTATTTATTTATTATTTTTTTTGTAACACCCTGTATCTGATAGAAAGTATACCGACACCCGTATCTGATGCAAAACTGACTACTAGATCTCACGAGAGGCGGCTCAGCAAGTGTAGAAGGATGTGCTGTCATTAGAGAAGCGATAGCAGCATAATGGGTCGGTCAGAAGAATTCGTTGACTTCCAATGTAGATTAGTCACTTGAGTAGCAAATCGATAAGGGACATTTCAGCCTTTTCTGTAGCAGCCCAGATCGACTGTTGGTGATGGGACTGTGAAGTGCGACGTGAAGGAACATGCACAGCCAGTCCACGGTCAGGCAGACCTCGTGTACTGATGGATAGGGACCATCGAGCATTGCGAAAGATGGTTGTAAATAACCGCATGAAATCATCGCAAGGCATCTCTTGTTAGTTCCAATGTGCTACCAGCAGTCCAGCTAACACAATGACTGTGCGGAGAGAGTTAAAAAGGGTGGCGTACAGCAATCGAGCGCCTCCTCGTGTTACACATCTCTGGAGTCAGTGCTAAACGATGTTTGGGTTGGTGCAGTCAGAGAACGTCACTGGATAGTGGATGGCTGGAAACGAGTAGCTTGAAGTGATATAAGAATCTGATACAAGATTTGGTTTGTGGAATGCCTGGAGAACATTACGTCCCATCACGTCCAGTAACAAAGTGATGCACAGAGGAGGTGGTGTTACGGTATGAGTATTTTTCGTGGTTAGGGTGCGGCGCCACTATTGCGATTAAAAAAACGCCAAATGCGGAAGGATATGAACACATTTTACAGTACTGTGTAGTGCATACAGTAGAGGAACAGTTGGGAGACGAAGACTGATTCTATGAGCAAGAGAAGGCACCCTGTCATAAAGCAACATCTGTGAGACAATGGTTTGTGCACAGTAGCATTCCTGGAATGGACTGGTCTCCCCCGAGTTCCGACTTGAGCCCTTTGGGCTGAATTAGAAGATCGACATTGCTCTAGAGCCTAGCATCCGACCTTGTCTGGTTTTGGCTGTTGAGAGGGAATGGCCTACCTTTCATCCCGAGACATTCAGACACCTCATTGAAAGTGTCCCCAGCAGCGTTCACGCCGTCACAAAGACACCCCACATTACTGTCCACTAATAGGTGTCCATACACTTTTGGTGAGAGAGTGTATACAGGGTGGTGAAAAACAGTCTGAAAACCTTTGTTGGAGGCTAACTTGTGCTGAGGAATAATTGTTAAGAAAATATTCGATGCGTTGCTCCGTTTCTGAGTTAATTGGCATTGGAATTAGCCAATCAGGCCGGGGCGCGCGCACATTCAAGCGCCCCGTCAAAAATGGTGTCGCCAAACGTGTTCTTCGTTTGGTTTCCTAAAACCTAACAAGAGAGCGGTTCAGAAATTGGACATTGGACGTCAGTAATGATCGAATCCGAGTCAACGGCTGAGCAGATTCGTGTGCTATCATCTACACTATGAAAACAACTGGCACTAATCGTATCTGGCGCACGCAACGACTTGACCTGCTAATTTCATTGCTAATTAGCCCTGAAACGTATACAATTTTTTCTTAACAATTATTTCTTAGCACAAACTATTCTGCAACACCTTTACAAACTTTTAGGGCTCTTTCTGCCATCCTGTCTATGAACTCGGGGTGTCATGTTGCCACTCCCCTATATGATCATGTTGCTCAAACATCTTCACTAGATGACATCGCTAAGTTACTGTAGGCCCCACACTTAATACTTTCCGTGCGCGAGGTCTCCAGAAAATGAACGAAACTTCGTAACATTGCTAGTACGGAAAATAAAAGGATACAGGCTGATCCACTTCCTCTCTTCAAGACCTGTCCTCAAACGTATCAGTAACATTCACGTAAATGTGACGCTGTTAAGAACTTGACACAAACGTGACTTCTACTCCTTTGTAGTAGCACCCAGTGCAGGTATTTGCAGTAACTAAAGTCGTCTATTGCAGGAGATGACAGTAAACGAATAGAAACACAAAAACAATGTACAACAGTCTCAGTCAACCGTCCTCAGTTGTGTGAGTTTGTGTAAGTGCAGTGTGCACCAACGAAGAGAAGATGGAACTGCTGCTCATTGCAGGCCGGTGTGGCCGAGCGGATCTAGGCGCTTCAGTCCGAAACCGCGCTGCTGCTCTGGTCGCAGGTTCGAATCCTGCCTCGGGCATGGATGCGTGTGATGTCCGTAGGTTAGTTAGGTTTAAGTAGTTTTAAGTTCTAGGGGCCTGATGACCTCGGAAGTTAAGTCCCATAGTGCTCAGAGCCATTTGAACCTACTGCTCATCTTTGTAACACACCAGGCATTCAGTCCCCAATCTGTTTACTGTCGATTCCAGCAAGTGGACGACTTAACTTACTCCAAATACCTGCACTTTTCGCTAAAAAAAAAATAAAGACGTACTGTTGTCCATAACTTCGTAAAGAACAAAGTTGCCTTCCCGGTAACTAAAGATCATTTACTTGACATATTTCTTATTTTGCTCCTGGGCAAAGCAGTTTTGGGGTGATCAAGATAAATAGGACACCCTGCAACTGCGCCTGAAAGTGATGAAGATGGTGATAAAAAGAAAAAAAAAGGAAAATAAGAAAGCTCAAGTACTTAACTGCCTGTCGCTGCAAAATAAAATAAAGAAAGCTAATTTTCTTTTGCACGCTGCTGGAAGAGGATAATTAGTGATCGATTATTCTGCGTTTTTTACTGGCAGCAACTAACAACTCCTGTGACAGAAGCAATACTTCTGTAAGGGTCAATTGCGATGTGATTGCGGTACGTGTATCTAAGCGCACATACCTGTACGTGCCAGTGATGGCAAGAGTGGGAACCGGCAGTAAATGTCATCGTGAACGAGGGTCGTTGGTCGGAGACGGGTACCGTTCGATGACCCACGCTGTCTCCTCTCCACGCTCACTCAGGAATTGACTGCTGACGTGAATCACACGGGAGACGTGGGACAGGTCCTTGCCTGCAGTGCGCCCAGATTTTTGCGGAACAGAGGCAGTTGCAAAAGCGGAGAGCTTTATGTGTTCATCAAATTCCAGTAATGTATCATCTTGGATTTTTCTAGCTCTGAAAATATTAACAGGATCTGTCAAACTGCGGGACGGATTCCTGACTCGGTATGGAGAAAAAAAGGTCCCATGAACAAACGTCCGGAAACAGACGGTGTGCGTGCAGCGATGACAAATCGTCCCGGAACACAGTACAGAGCTGCATCGCATCCGCGTTACAACAGGTGTTCAAAGTGCCCTCCATGGGATTTCACGTGATAGGGTTAGCAGCTGTTGCCATGAAGGATACATAATCGCACTTCGGCTTATGTACTATATTGGCAGGCTACTTGCCTGAAGCTTCTACTATATCCTATAGAATCCGATCCTCCAAATCTGGTGAAAGCACAGTCCGCCACCTCCCTGTACGTTCGTCTGTCTGAAAGGACCCATGATCACACAAATTTATCATCTTGGATTTTTCTAGCTCTGAAACTATTAACAGGATCTGTTTTCTCGCAAAGCGAAGTTATATAGGGTGAATATTAATAAAGCTGTCAAACTGCGGGACGGATGTGTGACATGGTGTCTGTGTGGGTAATTGTTTTGGTATAGCCATGTTGCCTCTCGACAACTGCCGTCTACTTGCCCGTACACCAAACACCACCTCGGCTTGTTCCCGACATGAATACCGAACCATTCTGCTGCTTACAGAACGCTGCGTCAATCACACATCCTGCAACACACAGCACGTGTTCAGAGGAACTGTCATTCGTCAGCGCCATCTACCACGGCAACGATGCATTTAGGGACACATGTTCATAGCACATTTTTCCTCCATTTCCAGTCAGGAATCCGTCCCTGCAGTTTGTCAGTTTTATTAATGATCACCCAACATAGTGGTGGTCTCGCGGTAGCGTTCTCGCTTCCCGCGCACGGGGTCCCGGGTTCGGTTCCTGGGGGATGAGGGATTTTTCCTGCCTCGAGATGACTGGGTGTTGTGTCGTCTTCATCATCATCACTCATCCCCATTACGGTAGGAGGAAGGCAATGGCAAACCACCTCCACTAGGACCTTGCTTAGTACGGCAGTGCGGGTCTCCCGCATCGTCCCCTACGCTCCTCGGAGTATGGGACCTCATCATCATCATCCAAAAATATGCTTCACCGCAGTTGTGGAATCTTCAGCACGAGCTTATTTACTTTCTGTTCATATTACATTTGGTTTTTTTTTTTTTGGGGGGGGGGGGGGGGGACACTACTCATTTGAGCCACAGATCTATATGGTCACTGCAGCAGATGTTGTTGTTGTTGTTGTTGAGTGCCTCTTCTGAGCCTCCTTGTGTTGCAGATGACTACTATTATTGCATTCTTTTGTCTTGTTGATATTTTAACAATACTCGGCTACAGTTTTCTGCTACTATTCGTTTTGCAACACGAGTTCCAGATTAATTCGTAAATATTGAGCATATCGATACCACATATCTGCTTCGACCTATGACGACGTCAAATTGGGGGCCTGCCTGCAAGCCACTCATCGAACCCTACATGCGTCAGATACGGGCCGTAATAAGAACTGTAATTTCCACATGGCATTAAATTCATTTCCTCCGCCAGTTCACAATCTGTCACCTCCCGATCTAACCAAGACCTCGGCCTGCGCTACAGATCAGCTGACACCTGAACCTACATTCTAAAATATACCACAGAAGTAAAAATAAATATTGCCAGTGTTTTGTCCTCTCTCTGTCTGCGGACGCATGACATCACATGGCATCGCCTACGTCACTGGTCAATGACGGCTTCCCGCATCGGTAATTTCAACTGACCAGCTAATTTACGGTACTTGAGTGAGCAGCAGAAAGCTGAACGAGCCTCAGGAAAACTTCGTCACGGAAAAAAAGATTAGAATGAGACTAATCAAGCCTAAAATCTCATCTCGGTAGGATCAGAAAAGACCCATTAGAAGAAAAATGGCATGCTTCGTTAGCTATACATTTGTGGATAAATGGGTATACATCACAGAAAAAGGAAGTGTAATCTAACGACAAGGCAAACTAACGCCCACTCACGATGCAACAACCATGTTGAATCCTGTCTGAGCAAATATATGACTAAAATTTCCTGGAAGGCATACTCTGCTATTCCCAATAATGTAACCGAAATCTTTCTGCGTTCTAAACAAAAAACAGACAGCGTCAAAGTCTAAGCCGTATACTTCTTACACAAACTGCAGCATCAGTATTTTGAGCTGCACAAGGCCATACAGACAACAAAAGCGTACAAGGAACTCATTAGGTTGCCGAAAACTCATCGAAACGCTATCGTGTCTTTCGGTTTCATCTGAGAACTGCAGTTCGTGAAATTGATCACTAAACCTGATAATCTTTCAAGAGAATTGTAATACGAATGTTTCTATAATAAACTAGTTTCACATCCATAAACTATACTGTATCTAACCTGTAGTATCCTTAGGATATCTTTTGGTAAAGGATAAACCGGCATTCATTCAACTAACAATTATTATAAAGCAGCCGCACTCTATTAATGGCTTCAAATGACATAAACGAATGCGATTCCACCAATAAGAAGAACCAGTTTTTTTCAGTTAGGCAGCTTAACAGATGCTTTTCTTCATCAGCCTCTGCCATTTCGATCTTGAAATATTGTAGCCATCTCGTTGCATTTTCTGAGGTCATGCAGTAATCGTCATTATATTGCATAATAGACGACCAATATTTTCTGCACAACACCATTTAAAATGAAAGCGATCACGCTCTTAGCGAACGTTAAAACGAATTTGAAAATAGTATCGTCTCATTACAAAAACGAGCAGTAAGAATGATGAAAAAGTTGTTTCAGATCACCACCCTCGAAATTGCTTTTTGTTCATATAAACGTACTTCCTTTTCCTTGACTCTGTACAAAAAAAAGTTTATTAGCATAATATTAAATGAGGGTAAGTTGATAATTAATTCCTGCAAGGATCCACACAACACAGGGTCATGTAACTATTTCCATGTAATAAGAGCAAACAACGCCATCACACTAAAAGATACAAACATCTCTGGTATTAGGTAGTATAACTGAGTGATTACTTGGACTGATGCAATGAATAGTTTTGCAGTCTTATCTGAAAAGTGTATAGTGCCATCATCTGCATTACAAGTTAATTTTAAAGTAATGAAATGAAATGATGGTAGGGGGTTGTTCGGCAACCTGGTGCAGATCTTTCTATTTGGTGCCGTTTCGGCAATTTTTCGTCGATGAAGATGATATGAAATGACCAGGGCAACACAAACACCCAGTCCTCGAGAGAAGAAAAATCTCCGAGCCGATCGGGAACCTAGAGTCAGTGACGCTAACCAACATGCGACGAGCAGCTGACTTGTTAAATAATTACGTAAAATTTTTCTGCCGCTGTTATTCCATCCCACATATACTGCATATCTCTTTGGTTTTATCGTATTGTTAGTAAATCAGATTTTTGATTTACCTAAGTTGTCCCTGATAATGTTTAATTTTTGAGTTGATGCTTTCCGCATATGGCCATTAAACGTATTTGTTGCGACTGCAATTTAGATCCTTCGTCATCGTCAGGCGTTGTGGAATATTGTTGAATTCCATTCTACAGTGTTGCGTTGCGACATGCTGGAATAAAGTTGTCGGCACTCTTAAACCAAGTACATGTGGTGATATAAGTCCAGCCGCTATTCCACACAACATGTGAGCATACGCCTTGTAGCTAGCACAGGAGCAGCAGTCAGCTAGCAGAAACACATCCACAATAGGCATCGAAGTATAAAGCTCGTGTAGCAACATGGTGCTTGAATTCCAACATGTATTTGGTTTGAAACTACTGGGAATTATGTAGTAAAATGTCGCAACGTTATGTTGTAGAGGGGGCTTTAACGTCTAACAACGCTTGACGGTGACGAAGGATCTGAACTGCAGTGGCAATAAATATTTTAAAAGCTATATTAACTACACTGAGGCCGTGGACACAATTCTCATCAAAATACTTAATTTATATTGTGATATTGTACTAGCAATCCCCCTCTGATCCGCAAGGTAGCAAGCACAAAGTGTGTACGGCTGCGTGACCAGTTTGGCATAGCTATAAAAAATTATACATGGTGGTCAGAAACAGTATAAGGATGTTTCAGGATCGGCTGTGCTGGGAAATAATTGTTAAGACAAAAATTGGAAACGTTGCACCGTTTCCGACTTAATTAGCGTTGAAGTTATCTAATCGGGTCGTCACGCGCAAAAATTTAAGCAGCCTGCCAGATGATGATGATGATAATGATGATTATGTGATGATATCGGTATGTTAGGGCCCTCAACTGCGTCGTTATCAGCGCCCGCAGGAAGTCTCAATCTTTTCACTATCTAATCTCGCCACTTTCCGGAATTATGATGAAATGATGAGGACAACACGAACTCCCAGTCTCCGGGCGGAGAAAATACCCGACGTGCCCGGGAATCGAACCTGGGACCCGGGACAAGTCCGCTAGAGACAGTATCGCCAAAAGTGCTCTTCACTTGGTTTCCTAAAACCGAAGAAACTTAGCATTTGCCCACCAACCTTACATTTATCACTTCAGAAAAGATCACATTTTAAGTAGTAATGAGCATTTCAACAAGTGGTAGGCCTAACTCATGGACCCACAGATGTCTATGCGTTATCGCATTTTAGCGCGACCAGGTGCTTCAATCTGCGCGTGCAACGACCTGAATGGCTAACGTCAAGTCGGAAACGACACAACGTATCGAATTTTTTTCTTAACAATTCTGTCCCAGCGTGATCTGCCCTGCAATACCTTTACAAGCTTTTTGAATTGTTTCTCACCGTCCTCTTTACGAAAATGTTTCTCTTGAATCAATCTGTCTACGTGTTAGTGAAAACCGTATCGAAATTTCTGCTGTAGCCCCTGAGATTAGCCTTCACATACAGAGACAAAAGGCAACGGGAATTTTACTTTAGTGATATGTATAGATAGATATACTGAATTACGTCTCAATATTTTTTTATTGCACTCTACATCTATGTTCATGTTGTGTACATAGTTCCGCGGAGTCAGCACGTACACAACTTCCCCACTAGAGCGCGCCGCTAAGCACAACAGCGCAGGCGCAGCGCTCGTCCGTCCCCGCACTACGAGATGGCGCTGTCTAAGAGACGGACCAAATTCTGCTTCCGCCGATCCGCGTATTAATACGTAACGCAGCCAATGAGACTGCTGCTAACGTAGAACCTTTTCTCCTCGCGGATCACATTCGCGCAGTGATACCTGAACGCGCGAGGTATTATAACGAGTGTACAGACCTCCGATCAGACAGTCTGCATTAGTCTACATTAGTCTGCATTTGTCTGTACCAGTCTATAGTCAAGTTTCAGTCTGCGCCTAATAAGATTATCATATTCCTGTACATAGCCATGAAGAGAAATGTATCAAGTATCAGAGATATGTGACAATAAGATTAACGTACCAAGACCAAAGGAACTTCAGATTGTCAATTGTAAAAAGCATTCAGAATCAAGTTACGTAATGTCTATGATTTTTATTATTTTAATAAATGTGTGTGAAAATTAATCAAGTTCTGTTTAAAGTTGGTCATTGTCAATCTGCTACTCTAAGCTTACAAGTGGCATTTCTATCGTCTGACCTAACGGCAGAAGATAAACACGCCACGATAAGACCACGAGACATATTGCTGACACTCGCCTACTTCGTTAGAGCGACAAGTCAAATAATCTGATGGTGTGTGTATCGAAGGTCTTACAGTACGCACACCATAGTTCATTTGATAATATCTGCACGATACTGCATTGCATCTGTATGTATAAGCTAAATTAAATGAAATTTGACTTCTGTCAACAGTGCATGAGTCTTCGTGGAAATGAGGCCACATCAAGTTCAGCGCGTCGCCAACAATCGCGAAGACGATTTTTCGTTTTTTGTTGTTGTTTTTCTTTGATTATATTGCCTACGTAGCTGAGTGAGTACTCTCTTCAAATGTCAGGAGTCACATCTGGTGCACTGGTAGGAGTGTGAGAGGCCTGTACTCACCTGAGTTGCGCGCGACAGGTTCACTCGCAGTGGCGGGCGGGGCGGCAGTTGTGCATCATCAGCTCCTGCAACACGAGCAGCGGGCGTCAGGCGCTTTGCTTCACAGGCCGAGCTAAGCTGAGCAGTTTTGATAACGGGCCGCTCCGCTCGTAACAGGCGAGCCTCCGGCCGCCGGCAGCGCACACCCAGCTCACGCCACCACGCGCCTAAAGCAGCGGTGCTGTCAGCCAGTTTATGTGCTGCAAGTGACTGCGATTACCCAGTACAAAAGTCCTCCCTGGTTAGTACCCGGCTTACGAATCAGAGTATACAAAATTTGAAAGGCAAAATATTGCTAGCTGATATCTTCTGTGGCTTGTCAAAAGAATTTGATTGCGCAGTTTACATTTTCGTCTTGGAGAATCTCAGATGTTATGGTCTTAGAGATCTTGCTGTTAACTGGTTTTCATCCTCTCTAACTAAAGGGATGCAGAGTGTTGCGTTAATAAACTCACGGCATGTACACAACAAAACAGCAGCTTCAGAATGAGGAATAATAACTACAGGTCTACCACAGGGATCGATACTGGGCCCGCTCTTGTTTTGTTGTATAAAAATGTTCTTCCTTCATATATTCAAATAATAAAAATTAGAAACTGCACCATCTGCATACAGTCCGGGACATTACGTTAAAACTGTGAAGGCATCGCTGTCTCCTTATTTAGAGTGAGACATCCTCGTTTCCTTTCGTTCTCTGTTTCTCTTTGGCGATCAGGTATTTATCTACACAACGTTAAACTGAGCAAATAGTCTCTGTTGTGAGACTCTTAGCACCTTTAAAGTTCGTGCGCTTTATTGTCTACGTTCATAACTAATACCAAGGCCAATCAGAGCCTTGGAAGTTTCTCGCTGAGGAGTATTGCTTCAAACTGCTTACGGTGATTAAGAAAATGTATACCGTGTCACATTTTCCGTGCTCCACAAAAACTACTGCAGTAGACTGCTGAAAGATTTCTTTGCTGAAAACCAGTCTTGGTTATTTTTGTATCTATTACGACCTAAAAGCCTCTGCTGTTATATTCTGGCAATATATTTTCGCATTATAAAAACTATAGGTTCCCTTTCTTCGTGTGTACTCTCGTTAAAGGAACATCGCGCTTTTAGCAATTACTGATTTTCATTTTTTCTCTTGCCTTCAGATGGTTCAAATGGCTCTGAGCACTATGGGACTTAACAGCTGAGGTCATCAGTCCCCTAGAACTTAGAACTACTTAAACCTAACTAACCTAAGGACATCACACACATCCATGCCCGAGGCAGGATTCGAACCTGCGACCATAGCGGTCTCGCGGTTCCAGACTGACGCGCCTAGAACCGCACGGCCACACCGGCCGGCTTGCCTTCAGATCACCTTATTTTTCACCATACAGTCAGCTGCGATGTCAAGAGGGAGCAGTTTTTTTGGCGGGTCAGCATTATTCGTTAGAACCGTACTGCACGACGGCTGCTGTCGCTGAGTAGAGAAGCCTAACGGAATACAAATTTCATCACCGCAACACTTTCACGCAGACTGACCGCCAGGTCAGGCTTTGGAAGGCGTCATCTACTGTCCATTTCGGATATGAGGCCATCCTCGTTCGCTTTCCCACTCCACTTCCCGTTGGCTGCCTGGTAATTTCTCATGCTCCTTTAATCTGAGCAAATTGTCCCGGGTGTCGGGTGTGATGCTGTTAGAAGTACGTGCGCCTCATTTTCTCCCGAGAACGAGCGCTCACTACTGACCGCCACTCACAAGTAATGATATCTTACAGACTGTGGTTTCGGAAATGCAGAGAGTGGACGAGAAACGAATCCTTTAGATAATTTGAATTTATTTATTTGTAATGACTGGGACTCACATTAACATATTCTGTAAATTTTGCGGTGTTTCTGTATTACAGATGAGTATACAGAATGAAAATGAACACCACCGACATAATTTCGGAGATTATGAGTATTTCATTACACTGCTCAATGAAAGTTTGGAATACTATCGTAAAATGTAGTCTACGATACCAGTGGTCTCACTGATCTGGGCACTTCGTCGTTGTCCAGTTAGAGCCCATACTTGGACGGTGTTCACTACTGGGTTGCTTTGTAGCCGTTTCCCAACCATGTAAACAGTGTCAGCAACAGTTTCATTCAGTTTGTGTTCAGCACTGCAGTAACAAGTCACATAGAGGCATATAACACTTCGATAGAGTCAGGATAATGCCTTTACTTTCAGCAGGTCATACACAGCAAGATGTTACCGGACGGTTACGTGTCACTCAACGTGATGTGTATGAGGTGTGAAGAAAATACAGAGAGACGGTAAATGTGAACGATAGACCTCTCAGTGATCGTCCTTGTATGACAATATAAATGGAGGATCGTTTCCTCCAACTGTGGGCTCACAGGCGCCAAGCATCAATTGTCGGAAATATTGGAAATGACTTCTCCCGGGCAACTCATACTAAACAGTGCGTAGAAGATTGCATCACGGTGGTCTTCATTCTAGAATATCAATGAGAATTTTTGCACTGAACCAACGGAACGAACGCAATCCAAGGACCTGGACTCCTACACATCAACACCGGACCACTGCACAATGGAGTAACGTCATGTTTGCGAAGAAGACCCGAATCGTTCTACGATCGAACACTAGACGTGTTAGGGCTTTGTTGAAGAGTTAGACGACACCGGAAACTCCGATGCGTTCAGCAACTACATCCTTTTGCAGATGGAAGTGTAATTTTCTGGACGGCAATAATAATCGGACTGCGTACACCGCTAATTCTTTTCTACGGCATTTTGACCAGTCCCCGTCGCCTCTAAGGGTTCCTGCAAACCAGTCACAATTGTAAGGCCCTGCAGATGTGAAGTCGATGACAACTTCATCCTAGTTGATGACGATGCAACACCGCACCGTACTCTACCAGTGTCTCTGTATCTTCAAAGATGCAATATCAACCGAATGCACTGTACAGCACAGTCCCCAGAAATGAATGCAATCGAGAATACGTGGGGCCTGCTCGAGGTGCCCATTGCACAGCGTCCGAATCCACCTGACAATCTTCAGGCTCTCACTAAAGCTGCCACTGAGGAATGGGACCGCATATCGCCAGATAAACTTGATGGTCTCATCCAGAGCGTGCCTCGCAGAGTTGAAGAACTCATCCGTGGGCGGGGAGGACAAACTCAATACTAAAGACTGACAATCACCGTGATGAGATAAAGATTTTCACCGTTTTTGTTTCAAGATGTACACTTAGGAGAGAGGCTGCTTTGTTTTGTAATGGTTTTTTGTAACTAATCAAAATTGTGTTTCTGTTCAGAAGGAATTAAGTTTATTTTGTCAATAAGGTATTGTACAAACCTCAATTGATGTACTATATGAAATCATTGTGGTAAACTCTGTGATACTCCAAACTTTTGTTGAGGTATGTATAAATTCGGTGCTTCGTTACAGACTAATAATGTATTTGTGATTTATTCGTTTTGTTACGCCAGTCACCTTTCTTCTCGTTGAAATACCTCCACAACTCGCAGTCGGGAGGACGACGGTTCAGTCCCGCGTCCTGCCACCCTGATTTAGGTTTTCCGTGATTTCCCTACATCGCTTCAGGCAAATGCCGGGATGGTTCCTTTGACAGGGCACGGCCGACTTCCTTCCCCATCCTTCCATAATCCAACGAGACAAGATGACATCGCTGTTTGGTTTTTTCCCCCCAAATCAACCCAACCAGCCTCCACAACAGCGATATATCCTGTGATCTTCAAAACACGGGAGGATCTGGTTTCTCATACGCACTCTTTAATGATGCAAGCATGCTGTGATGTGTTTGCCGTCGCTGCTGGAACAGCCAGAATATGGCTGTTATGTGGCTCTTCCATAGCGTTCAGTGAATCCATTCACGAGGTGCGTATCGGGCAACTCTTCACTGGTAAGTCTACCCACACTGCTTCGTGCAACTGACACTATCGGAAAAAAACACCCCCGAGACTGAATCAAGGGCACGGAATGCAAGCTTAAGGGCGAAGACTGAAATGGAAACTACTGCTGCCAACAGCCAACAACGTGAGTGAAAGCAACAATTTTGTTCCCCACATAGGTCGTAGCGTCGACAACGACACTGTTGAGCAGATACTTTAGTGCAATACAGATACAAAGATAAATGGGAATAAGAATTGAAACTACATGCAGTTACTTTGTAACGATCGACAAGAGGACATGGGTCCTCTATACAAAAATACTCAGAAAATATCCCTGTGCAATCTACGAAATTTTGTCGGTATAATTCGGATTTTCATGTATATGAGAATCTGTCACTCGCCACTTTATTTGGATACCTTGCAACCGCGTTTTAGAATGAACATTCTCACACTTCGTATACAAGTATTTACCCTCATGTCAATCCGTTTCAATCAATATATTACAGATATGATTTGAAAGCGATCAGAAGCGGTAATCTGCCAGCGTCCTGTAACTCTATTTTGATCCACTCTCAACCATGCTGAGAATTGGCATCGAATGTCTGATCCAGAAGACTCTCTATAATTGTCACGTATGGCTACGTAGACGCTAAAGTATTACGATAACAAGCTACCATAATAAAAGAAGGAGCCCCAACTTGAAATGGTTAATTTTTCGGTAAATTACGACAGTTACTAGCTCAGTGACTTGAGCGACACTTGCTGATTTGTACTGATAGCTTCAGATGACACGGTGTATATTCATTTCTGAGGAATAGCATGGCGGTAATAATGATAATGGCAATACTGAAATTGAGCACAGAAATCTTTTTGTTTTTGTGCTACAAGTTCCGCGCGTGATTAGCCGAGCGGTATCAGGCGCTGCAGTCATGGACTGTGAGACTGGTTCCGACGGAGGTTCGAGTCCTCCCTGGGGCATGGGTGTGTTTGTCCTTAGGATAATTTAGGTTAAGTAGTGTGTAAGCTTAGGGACTGATGACCTTAGCAGTTAAGCCCATAAGATTTCACACACATTTGAACATTTGTGCTACAAGGTAATAATAATAACAGTAAACGAGCATTACGCCAACGATTTTTTCTCTTATTGAAGCTTTCAAACCATCTCAGACATCATTTGAAGCCGTGGACCAGCAACTCTACACAAAACGACTACAAAAAGATAAGTAGACTGCTACTTATTAACCCTCGCAAAACAAAGTGGGGCGAGTCTTTATGCTCATCTTTTGAAAAAACTTCAAAAAAATTTTTATTGGTTCTAGTGAATTCTTCTACCAGATTCCATATGTGTTTTAAATTTTTAAGCTAAACTTAACCCAAAAATTTAAGTTTCAGTAGCAGATTTCACTTTCCCCAATGAATGTCCTATTTACTATTTCGAAGCTGAGGGCCTTATTTACACATCAATATCTCTTTAAAAAGTCTGCTGAGAGTATAAGCTAACAACAATGAACGAAACTTCCAGTGTTTAAATTTTTTGTGATGGTAATGAGGTCGGTAGTGCCCGTTATTGAAAGTGCATTGCTATTAGTAAGAGTGCGCTAAAAGGTATTTTCACATTCTCGACCATACTTATATATCAGCGTTTCTTTAAAAGGTATGTTGTTAATATACTATAACAACAATTAACAAAATTTGTTTTTTTATTTTTTTCTAGTATGCACAAGGTACCCGCCCGCCCCTTGGTATTGCACGTTTTGGAAAATGCCTTGATATTTATAGGGGTTAATTTGCAACACCGGGAAGGATAGCAAACAGCGAACATTATAATGCCTACATAGAATATCAGAAAGCATACATGATTACATTTTTGTAGGTGATCTGGAGGTATAAAGGGTGCGAAATTTGCTGAAGGGAAATGCCACTTCTGGCAGCAGCAACGCGTCACGTCATTCTACACTACACTACCCTATGTCAGAGTTCGTCAGTCGCTGCATTTGGCGACTGGAGGTAAGCCAGTTTTTCGGAAACCCATGGCCATATGTTTTGAATAGGTGAGAGATCTGGAGAACATCCTTGCCAGGGCAACAGTGAAACATCTTCTGTATCGAGATACGTCAGGACAGCACAGGCGACATGCGGTCTTGCGTTATCTTGTTGAAAGATAAAGTCACAGAGACCCTGACCACATTAGAAATGTAACGATTGCTGTAGAACTTCACGGCTGTGAGAGCCGAAATGTGTACCCAATGGCAGCCCATACCATCACGCCAGATACTGGATCCTTATGACAACGAGAAATGTAGTCTGGCAATATTTATTCTCCTCGGAACCTCCTCAGACGGGCACGTCCGTCGCGATGCTATGCGGAGAACCAGGACTCGTCTGAGAAAGAGGTCGTGGTGTTACTCCTTTGTCCGGTGTTGTTGTCTAGCGTACCGCTGTCGGTGTGAATCGCTCTGCTGCCGCGCCAATGAAAGTCGTAACAGTGGCTGTCGTGGAGCACAGTCCGCGCAGATAATTACCTCGTGTCGCTACAAACAAGCCCATTTCCTGACTCAGAGAAGGTGACGTGGCTGTACTATCCTGCACGTCCTCTCGGAAGCTAGAAGCGTGAAGCAATCGAAATCATGTATGACGTTCAGTATGGCCCTTTTGAAACCATCTATGCCGTATTCGCTTGACAGTAGTGGAACAGGAACGAATGCGAGCACCATATCGTGGAACGAGAAACCGAAGTCTCTACAAATCGCGACCCTGCGGCTAATTCCGATGTATGTTTGTAGACACTTCTCCTTGTTGCTTGAGGTTAAACACGATGTTTTCACGAACGATAACCATCTAATTGCGAATTCTCAATGAGAATATTTTCTTAGCTGCGGAATGTAGATGGCAAACTTTTTATCTACCTTATGCTGTTACGTTGCAATGCTTATGATTTCCATATCCAAGCACAAAGGACACTTGTTACCAGTTTGACCTTCGCTGCATGTCGCCTACACGCTTTTGCAGTATTATTAGTCAGCAGCGTATCAGTGAAACGCAACCCGCCACTCTTCAAAGAACTGACCTCCCATGTATAAAGCCGGCCGGTGTGGTCAAGCGGTTCTAGGCGCTTCAGTCTGGAATCGTGCGCCCGCTACGGTCGCAGGTTCGAATGCTGCCTCGGGCATGGACGTGTGTGAGGTCCTTAGGTCAGTTAGGTTTAAGTAGTTCTAAGTTCTAGAGGAGCGATGACCTCAGATGTTAAGTCCCATAGTGCTCAGACCCATTCGAACCATGTATAAAACGTCACATACCCCGAACATGTTTCGTACAACGACAAAATTATTTAGGGTAGACTAAATGGTGTATGTCGACGATGTCTGGAAAATGTGTTGCGAGTAGAGTTAACAGTAAAGAAGTAGTAAATTAAACGTAATGCCCGATAAAGCATTTTACTGCACGAACAGCGAAAATGTAATAAGGGACAAACTACTCCTTTCATCATTATGCTGCGGGGGGAGGGGGGGGGTGTCATGTCTCGTGAAGGTTTGAAATTATGTGTAAAGTTCGTTGGAAGTCGCTCAGTTCTCTCATTCTCAAGTAATGGATAAATACAATGTGGGTAATTTACGCGCTGTGAGTTACGCTGCCGTAAGACATACACGAAGTTCCCCACAGTAATAACGGAGTTGTTATGTTAAATTTTTGACATAAAATTCTAGTTGTTAATGAGTAGATTATGATGGCATATTATATTTTTAAACTCGATCTGCCGGCCGCTGTGGCCGAGCGATTCTAGGCGCTTCAGTCCGGAACCGCGCCGCAGCTGCGGTCGCAGGTGCGAATCCTGCCTCGGGCATGGATGTGTGCGATGTCCTCAAGTTAGTTAAGTTTAAGTAGTTCTAAGTCTAGGGGACTGATGACCTCATGTTAAGTCCCATAGTGCTATTTGAACCATTTTTTTAAGCTCGATCTATAGCCGTATGAATCAGTGAAAATGATTTTTGTTGCCCCTGGAAGCCGCTAGATAGGCAACCTGTAACAGGATTGGTGCCACTAGTTAGCCGTTTAGCATGTTCCAGTCGTAGGCGGGTCAATCGGGTCCGACCGACCACCGTATCATCCTCTGTAAATGACGTCATCTGATGCGGTCTGGAAGGGCATGTGGTCGGCACACCGCTCTCCCGGCCGTCGTCGGGTTTCTTGACCTTGGAACCGCTACTAATCGGTGGAGTAGCTCGCGAGGTTGAATACACCCCATATCATGGCGTCCACTACTTAAAATCCCTGGCAATAACAGGAGTCGAACTCGAGTCCCCTGCATGGGAGTCAGCCGCACTGATCACTCAGCTAGGAATGCGAACATCGATTTACGGGAGTTGTTAATTTAAGTGCAGAATGAGGATGAAACTTGGGTAGATCCCAACAACAACAAATCACTTATGTTTCACTTTTAGTGTTAGTTTTAGGTTACCAGGTACAAAAGCAGGAAATGGCGCAACATTTCCCTTGTACTCTGGAAGCGTGAGAGTTGCAGGAGAAAGGTAAGAGTCCAGCTCGCGGAGAGCTTAAAGAGCTGAGCCGAGCTGTGAGTATCCGAGGCGGCACCATGTAATGAGCGGCGTGTAATCTGGCCCCTGCCTGCCGCGCCCGTGACCCCTACTGCGCGGTCACTGGCCGGTAATTGCCTGCGGCTGTGGCGTCCCCCGTGTCTCGCCGGCCCTGTTATTACTGCAGATCAGGGAAAGCCGCGCCGGCGTCTCGGCTGCGGTGTCACACGTCGATAATTTGTGGCCGCAGCGCCGCTGCCGAAACGGGCCTTTTTGTTGACCACTCCGAGCGTTTCGAGAGCAGTGCATCGCGTGTCCGCGTCAGACTGAAGCCAGCACGGCGGCTTAAGTAATTCCCTGTCCTGCCAGCAACGATTAAGCGCTGTCACTGACGCCAGCTACCGACCCCACTCACTGGACCAAAAAAAAAAAAAAAAAAAAAAGCTGAGCGGCGTCCGAAAAACCTGAGAAAAGACACCAAACGCTGCTATTACTACCTGACATGCACCCACCATCTCAATGTTTTGTTATTCATTTTTCCAATTGTCTTTACTATTATGGTCGGCACTTATTGCAGCGTAGGCATTAGTAGCTGCGCGTGCCTGCAAATGTTTCATTCAATTCCGATGCTTTTGCTGTGGCCTTCACTACGAAGACTGGTTTAATGCACCTCTCCATGCTATCCTACCCTGTGCAAGTCTCTTCATCTCCGAATAACCAATCCAACCTACATCGTTCTAAATCTGCTTAGGATATTCCTCTCTTGGTCTCCGTATACGATTTTCATCCCCCCCCCCCCCCCCCCCATATTTCCCTCCAGTATTAAATTGGTGATCCCTTGATGTCGCAGAATGTGTCCTATCAACCTATCCCACGTTGTGCCACAAATTTCTTGTCTCCCCAATTCTATTCAGTATCTCCTCATCAGTTACGTGACCTACTCATTTAATCTTCAACATTGTTCTGTAGCACCACATTTCGAAAGCATCTTTCTCTTCTTGTCTAAACTGGTTATCGTCCATGTTTCACTTCCATACATGTTTACGCTCCAGACAAATACCTTCACAAAAGACTTTGTAACACTTAACTCTATATCCATTGTTAACTAATTTTTCTTCTCCAGAAACCTTTGCTTTCCATTGCCAGTCTACATTTCATATCCTGTCTATTCGGGCATCATCAGTTATTTTGCTTCTCAAACAGCAAAACTTATCTAATAGTTTTAAATATGTTGTTTCCAAATCTAATTCCCTCAGCATCACCCGATTTACTTCGACTATATTCCATTATCGTTGCTTTGGTTTTGTTGATGTTCATCTTACATCATTCTTTTTCTCAGACACTGTCCATTCCGTTCAATTATTCTTTCAAGTCCTTTGCTATCTCTGACAGAAGTACAATGTCATCAGCAAACCTCGAAGTTTTTATGTCTTCTTCTTCGACTTAAAACCCTACTCCAACTTTTTGTTTGGTTTCACTTACTCCTTGCTCCATGTGCATACTGAACATCGTCTGGAATACGCTACCACCCTGTCTTACTCCCTTCTCAAACACTGTTGCCCTATCATGCCCCTGAAGTCTTATAACTGCCATCTGGTTTCTGTAGAAGTCGTAAATAGCCTTTCGATCCCTGTATTTTACCCCTGATACTTACAGAATTTCAGAGTATTTCACTCAATATGAAACTTCCTGGCAGATTAAAACTGTGTGCCCGACCGAGACTCGAACTCGAGACCTTTGCCTTTCGCGGGCAAGTGCTCTACCAACTGAGCTACCGAAGCACGACTCACGCCCGATACTCACAGCTTTACTTCTGCCAGTATAGCGCACACTCCGCTGCAGAGTGAAAATCTCATTCTGGAAATATTTCACTCAACATTGTCAAAAGATTTCTCTAAATATACTAATTCTACAAACGTAGATTTCCCTTTCCTTAACCTATCTTTTGAGATTAGTCGTAGAACCAGTGTAGCCACGTTGTACCCACATTTCTCCGGAATTCAAACTGATCTTCCTCGAGGTCGGCGTCTACCAGTTTTTCCATTCCTCTGTAAGGAATTCGTGTTAGCATTTTATAACCATGCCTTGTTATACTGATAGTACTGTAATTCGCACTTGTCAGCACCTGCTTTCTTTGAACTGGAATTTTATATTCTTGCTGAAGTGTGACGGTATTTCGCCTCTTTCGTATATCTTCCACATCAGATGGAGGGTATTGTCATGGCTGGCTCTCCCAAGGCTGTCAGTAGTTTTGACGAAATGTCGTCTACTCCCGGGGCCTTGTTTCGACTTAGATACTTCAGTGTTCCGTCAAATTCGTCTCGCACTATCATATCTCGCATCTCATGTACGTCTGCGTCCTCTTCCGTTTCTATAATATAACAATTCAGATACTTTTTCGAAACCATTTCCACAGTTCACTTCCAGTTCCTGCAGTGCGGAAGCGTCGGGAATGGCGTTGCTATTTCACTTTCACCTTCGACACAGTCCTGACGGCTAGTGCTAATTGCCGTTCGTTCGCTGCCGAATCCTAAACTGTTTGGTTACTTTCCTCTTAATGAGTTGGCCTTTAAGTGCCTTTACACATACACTGATGAGGCAAAACATTCTGACCACTGCCCTCAGCATGATCGAATGCCGTCTGGTGACGCTGTGCGCACGGCACGCGGCAAGGAAAATACATAAGCAGGGCAGAGACGAATGGGGATTCTATGTCCGCATTATAGCATCCTTCCTTCACCTCTGTCCTACATGTGTCACAGTCAACCACACCTGCTGCCGTATCTTTCACCCCACTGCAGGCCTGCCTCAAGGCCCTGTGTTTCCACACATCCTTTAAATCCTGTGCACTGCAGATATTCCCAAACCGCCACCCCCAGACGGACCTCCTGCAACATGCTGACGACGACGCCCCCCTAGCCACCCACCACACACTTCGAATCTCCGATGCCTCCTACCAGCGCCACCTCAGTCTCTTGCTCGAGTGGTGTAACACGTGGAAACTTCAAGTGAGTCTACAGAATAGCCAAGTCACCATCTTTGGTCGCAACAGTCAGCGTTTCCGTCGACCAGATTTTCATGTCTCCATCTATAGCCGACCCATCCCTCGGACAAACACAGTAAAGTATTTAGTACTAACTCTCGATAGAAAACTAACACGGAACACATATCTCCTTAACTTCCAAAACAAAGCACGGAACCGACTAAAACTACTAACACGCCGTAGCTGGAGTCACAACCTTCTACCATTATTCTCACCTAAAACTTCCTCAGCCATAGCATCCTAACATACGTTATCATTCCCTGGATCTCTCTCACTCCTAAATTTTATATTTGCGAGTCCCTTGAAATCCTGGAAATACATGAACTCCGTCTCGCCTTCCGCATGCGCATACTATCTCCATCTCACATCCTATATCAACTCATCCACTTGTCACACATTCTTCTCTTCCTAAAGCCCCTTCGTATCCGACAAATTAATCGCAAAACTTATCCCGCACCCAATTTCCCATCCAAGAATAACGAATCCATGTATCCTTCTGCGCCACTGCATCCATATTACACCTTCATGCACCATCACGCCTTATCCATCCTCTCCCGCCGGCATTTTAACCAACTCCCACTCCAAAACAATGAAATGCGTCCAGTGATTTACCCAACTTTCCAACCCCAATCACAACGCTCCTCCTCACACCATACTTCCATTGTGTCCTTCCCCCCTTATCCACCTTGCTGACTTCTAGTCGCTGCTTGTGATTCTACAGGCCCCATAGTCATACTCATCATTGCAGCTTCATCATAAAAATGTTGACAAAGGGCACATTGTTATAGTTCGGTGCCTGGAACGAGCATCTCTGGTACGGTGAAGTGAACGACGGCGAAACCACGAGTAGGTGACTTTCACCGATGCAGATGATTCCTTTCCCTTCCCTTCCCTTTCATCATTAGCAAATGGAAAAATAAGGGAGCAAAATCAATCTCGCATCGTCATATGTACCTGTACTCTATTATTGGATGTAACAAAACTATAGTGACGAATTTAGAAAGGTTATATATGGTGCCTTGACGAAAAAACTGAGCACGACTACCCGTGTTCGCAAACGTAACTTAGGTACGATTCAGAGCATTCCAATTGCAGAGGCGGCGCATGCATCTCAGCTACCCATTCGACAGTTAACGTGAATTTCATAATATGACGGAGTACAAGAGAAACTTCTCGCAATTCGCCTTGTCCATGACAAGACTGCTGGATGTCTGGATGGGCTACACTGCTCATTAATCATTGCAGAACCGATTAAAGGCGTTTCATAGTAGCCCGTAGAGCTCCTTATAATGCACGGTGAACTACACACATGAACAGTTACACTCCTGGAAATTGAAATAAGAACACCGTGAATTCATTGTCCCAGGAAGGGGAAAATTTATTGACACATTCCTGGGGTCAGATACATCACATGATCACACTGACAGAACCACAGGCACATAGACACAGGCAACAGAGCATGCACAATGTCGGCACTAGTACAGTGTATATCCACCTTTCGCAGCAATGCAGGCTGCTATTATCCCATGGAGACGATCGTAGAGATGCTGGATGTAGTCCTGTGGAACGGCTTGCCATGCCATTTCCACCTGGCGCCTCAGTTGGACCAGCGTTCGTGCTGGACGTGCAGACCGCGTGAGACGACGCTTCATCCAGTCCCAAACATGCTCAATGGGGGACAGATCCTGAGATCTTGCTGGCGAGGGTAGTTGACTTACACCTTCTAGAGCACGTTGGGTGGCACGGGATACATGCGGACGTGCATTGTCCTGTTGGAACAGCAAGTTCCCTTGCCGGTCTAGGAATGGTAGAACGATGGGTTCGATGACGGTTTGGATGTACCGTGCACTATTCAGTGTCCCCTCGACGATCACCAGTGGTGTACGGCCAGTGTAGGAGATCGCTCCCCACACCATGATGCCGGGTGTTGGCCCTGTGTGCCTCGGTCGTATGCAGTCCTGATTGTGGCGCTCACCTGCACGGCGCCAAACACGCATACGACCATCATTGGCACCAAGGCAGAAGCGGCTCTCATCGCTGAAGACGACACGTCTCCATTCGTCCCTCCATTCACGCCTGTCGCGACACCACTGGAGGCGGGCTGCACGATGTTGGGGCGTGAGCGGAAGACGGCCTAACGGTGTGCGGGACCGTAGCCCAGCTTCATGGAGACGGTTGCGAATGTTCCTCGCCGATACCCCAGGAGCAACAGTGTCCCTAATTTGCTGGGAAGTGGCGGTGCGGTCCCCTACGGCACTGCGTAGGATCCTACGGTCTTGGCGTGCATCCGTGCGTCGCTGCGGTCCGGTCCCAGGTCGACGGGCACGTGCACCTTCCGCCGACCACTGGCGACAACATCGATGTACTGTGGAGACCTCACGCCCCACGTGTTGAGCAATTCGGCGGTACGTCCACCCGGCCTCCCGCATGCCCACTATACGCCCTCGCTCAAAGTCCGTCAGCTGCACATACGGTTCACGTCCACGCTGTCGCGGCATGCTACCAGTGTTAAAGACTGCGATGGAGCTCCGTATGCCACGGCAAACTGGCTGACACTGACGGCGGCGGTGCACAAATGCTGCGCAGCTAGCGCCATTCGACGGCCAACACCGCGGTTCCTGGTGTGTCCGCTGTGCCGTGCGTGTGATCATTGCTTGTACAGCCCTCTCGCAGTGTCCGGAGCAAGTATGGTGGGTCTGACACACCGGTGTCAATGTGTTCTTTTTTCCATTTCCAGGAGTGTATATGAAAGATATCTACCTCGTTCCGCACGCCACTGTCTTACAACAAAAATACTCCAATAAAACTCACGAATACGTGCGCCTAGTTTCTGATGTACAGAATAACTGCTTATTTCAATATTTTTAGCTGTTTTCAATTTTTTATGTTGCAACTCCTCCTTTTTCAGTATTGACTCCAATGAAAATTATTTTAGCCTATAACACCATAATTATATTATCTGTGCCAATGTATACACGGGGTTCAGACAGGCAAAAAACAATTATTTTTTCAGAACTTTCCAAGTCTCCCAAACATATAAGAAGCTCATCTACCTTGTTCTTGAATCTCTTTATGTTGAAACTAAGAGCTTTTACTTTTTGAAAATTAGTATCTATTTAGTGATACTGTTCTGCTCAGGTTTTTGTTTTGTATCTGCCTCTCTATAATCTTACTCTATCCTCAGAAATATGCGTCTCTCAGTCTCCAGTACTTATAATGACGCTTGTGGCCTCCCTTACACTTCCTGTAAGGAGTTGAACTAATTTGCCTTTCCGCCTCCCGTTCAAGTGCAGGCCATGGTTTGCACCCAAATTCCCCTGTTGCAGCAACAACAATGGACTCAGCTCTGTTTACACGGCTGATAGCTGTGTTTACACAGGACCGGCCAATGCGCAGCAAAATCTCAGAAAACCCTAATTTGTGTGCTATTGTCGCTCCTGTTACATGTAGACAATCTTTAGGGCTGTAATTCAAGTCATTAGCCTGGCTGTTTCCTGCTTCTCCTACTATAAGCATCTGATCTTCATCATGAAAATCTTTGTGCAAGGCCCCTACATTTCCTGTCACCTGGCTAACTTTTTCACTATCTTTCACATTACTGGTGACCTGGTATTCTACACTTACCTTTTCCCGTATCACGTGGTCTATCCCTCCCACAACTGCTGCCTTGCAGCAAGATTCTTTTCTTTCTACTTGAGTTTCTTCCAACTGCTGCATCATACCAAGGGTGATCAAAAAGTTTCCGTTCGAAGGTCGTACAATCGAGAATCGTTATGACGGTATGACAGGCAGACAAAATCGCCGTGAGCATTGAAGCAATCATCCCGCCGACGCACAAGTTTGAAGAAACCAGTTTGGTTAAACACCGTGTCCTGCTGCGTGAAGAAGTCCGTAACTGCCTGCTCAACATCCTCGTCCGACAGGAATCGTCGACCCTTCAAGACCTTTTTTAAGGGACCGAAGGCGTGATAAATCGCCTGAGGACAGATGTGGATTATACGGCGGGTGCTTGGATCTATCCTACTCGAGTTGGCGCAACTTATGCGCACATCTGTGATGTGGGGAAGTGCGCTATCATGAAGAAAGAGCACCACTTGTCGCAACATGTCATAACGGTGGTTTTCAGCAGACATTCTCCGATGAATGTCTTCCGGTGTTTGTCCTTGGGCAGCCAAGAAAAGAATAATAGCAAGTTGGTCATCTTTGGACGCATTTGGTAATAACTTCGCCATAATTCACGTTTCCGCATTTACCGCGTGCACACTGGAAAGACACGAATGTCACATTAATCCCTTGCCTTCACGTCGTTGCTTATATACCCGCAACGGAATCGCGCTACGTTGCATATACGCTGCAGCAACGCCCTCAAACGTAAACTTTTTGATCGCCCTTTATATTTTGCTCTAGAACTGCTGAGGCTTTCGGTACCTATTTCAGATAAGTCAAACTAATTGCTTACTATATTTTTTAAAAGTGATTTATGAACTTTTTTCCTGGCGCTTTTTACTTGTTACCCTTTCCCGGCTCTCACTATCTCTTTCTCCCTTCAACATATCTAATTCAAAATACGACACTGTAATGCTACCTGAAGGGTACAAATCGTTTTTCACCTTTCCAAGATGCTGTTGTTTTGCCTATACAATCTACAATTTCATGAGATCCCCTCTTCTCGTACGTTATTACCCTCCTCACTACAAATAGCCCAATGTAACCCACAATCCTTAAATCATCTCATGTTGCTTTCAAGATGACTAATCTACGGCAACATCTACGTGCACTACATATGACGTTAGTTTTACAGTAACAGGAAAAAGAATCGCACTTGAACTACTATGAAGAGAGAAGTGTTGAGTCCTTAGGAACTAATCGTATTTATCCTCTCAAGAGCTGCACAACAAATTAGCGACTGAACGGTTGGTAGACGTGATCACACATTCAAGTAAGGGGAATTTCACCCCGCGTGAAACATAACATCAATTAAACGTAACGCTCTTTAAAAACAATATTATACAGACACCATTATGAAAATTACGAAAGGTATTGCAATTCTTACAGAATTATACTTGAGAGTTCGCAGTGAATAGCCGTTGATGAAGTCACAGTAAGGAGCCATTACGCAGGTCCTACCTCGGCCACAGCTGCGACTGTTCAGCCACAAACGGCATTCGGAACAGTTGCAGGTCGAATCTTATCTGCCGTGTGGTAGCAACGTCACCGAAAATGCACTGAGAACACCTCGGCGGTTACCGAATTCCCGGAAACATACAACTTTTCCTTTTCACATCCTCGAGCTAAGCTAGAAGAAGAAAAGAGCTTTCTTCTCATTGTTTGCAAATTCAAAAGGACGTCTTTGAAAGAGAGCAGTATTCCGTAGCACTTTCTTAAAGTGAACAAAGTCTTTTTCTGAATGAGAAACTCAAGTCTCCTTAAGAGTTTTTTCTGTACTTATAAGTCCTTGTGTAGGAATCGCTGCCAGAAGAAAGTGAGGTAACCTACCACAATTAAAAAAAGAAAGAAAAAACAAGAAAATTCACTTGTATGAGGGAAAATTTCTGTATCATTACATAGATGCGATAGAAACATGATCAGAACAATTTAATTCTACGGAGACAGCATTTTTTACGGTTATATGGGTTCTAATAATGTGACTCGTTTGGTCAGTTCCACGCTACATATCCTGAAGTCCCGTGTTCAAATCACAGCCGGTTCTACGATTTTTTCCTCTCACTTAGCGCCTTTTTTTACCTCTAACCATACTTTGTTAATGTGAAAAATGCCAAGTTACACCGTGGTTTGCAGTTTTTATTAAACTATAGGCCCCTCCTTCTCTCTGTGGCTGACTGGGTAAATCAGTTACAAAGTGAGATGAGGTTGGTTTGATCCGCGGAAGAGCGCCACAGAGACGGTAAAAACAAAGTGGCATACACTTGAACATAGAAGCAGCTTTAAGAGATGATTGAGTGTACCGCCTGTTCCAAAAGTTCGGAAACATGTTTAATTCCTGGCGTATAAGCGATGTCAGCGCGGTAACTACGGTGGCAGCTTGAGCTGACGTCTGTAAACGACAGATGTGCGTTCGACCAGTCGGTTGCTGGCAGGCAGTGTTAAATTGTCGACGTGCGACGGTAGTCAACGCTGTTGTGTCACAGGTCGCAAGGGAGCTTCGAACTGAATGTCTCTCAATCAACTGTCAAGACATTCCCCAGAATGTTTTGAAGAAGAGAAATGTGCGTAATAAGTCAGTCCCGCACACTTCGACTCCCTAACAAAACGCACACAACTTCTTTTGCGGAAAAGATCATAGCGGGTGACGAGACTTGGCGTTGTCAGCACGAATGTACCGCGAGGTGACAAAGTGGAGAATGGGTCTCTGATGGTTCGCAAAGACCGAAGGAGGTGCGAAAGTGACGTTCGAGTTGAACATCATCCCGAACAAGGACCTTTCTGACAGTTTCACATGGTTGTATGATTGTTACGTGTTTCGTACTCAAGTGAGGGGGAGACTATATAGAGTAACTGAAGCACTAAGTCCGCCGTCTTAACTTTTCTTTATACTTTTATTAATCCAGTCTCGGAACTTTTCGACTGGCAGGTGTCCTTACGAGTCGCCCACGTACGAGGTCGGTTCGAGAACATTTTTCCACACAAACGGCATATCTTTTGCCGCTCCCACCCTTCCCTTGTTAGTTTTCACTACTAATTGTGATACGGCCTGTTCAGAAATCTTACAGTTGCGATCCTCTCAGCTTGCCGATCCAAGCGCCAGCTTGTGTCGCTTGGGTTTTAAAGGTGCGCTGTAACTAGTCTACTAATTACAGCGCACACAGAAGTATTTAAAATGTCATTCTTCCGCGTTCCGATTGGAACTAGAAAGCCGTAAGTGGTACAATGAGAGGTAGCCCCTGCCATGCACTTTACAGTGGTTTGCAAACCACACGTGCATATGTATATGTAGAAGAAAAGAGCAGGCCACATCCAGTAAAACCATCCTAGAATGCATTACGGTGTTCAAAACAATCAGAGAGATTGAGGACAGCTTTATTGTCTTAAGCCGTCGGCACTCGGACTGTGCTGTCAAACGTCAACGTGAGCGTGCCGAGTTCAACGTGCTGCTGACAGCTCAGAAGCCGGCCGCCCGGCCGAGTGGTTCTAGGTGCTTCAGTGCGGAACCGCGCTGCTGCTACGGTCACAGCTTAGAATCCTGCCTCGGACATGGATGTGTGCGATGTCCTTAGGTTAGTTATGTTTAAGTAGTTCCAAGTCTAAGGGACTGGTGGTCTCAGATGTTAAGTCCCATAGTGCTTAGAGCCATTTAAATCATTTGAAAGCTCAGAAACGATGCGGCTTGTGCAGGCGGTACGTGTGCTTCAACATGGTATACGTGATTGCAGCGCGCTCCAGCGGTAGCTGTTGGCTGCAAGTGGCTCGCAAATAAAACTGTTTACGAAATGGACGGCCGTAAAATTCCTACGTTAGCCCTATTAAAATGAATTGTCCATACGTTAGTCATTTTGTTCTACATGTACTATACACAAACAAAAACTTGTTTATCCATGGAGAAGTTGTAAGGCTAAAAGAAAAGTACATCATGTCCAGTCAAAAAGGACATCGGCTTATAAAAGTTCCACTACAAATCGTATGATGCGAATTCTCACTTGATCACTGTACCAATCAGCAGTACATCCTCTTTAAAAAAACCTTTATAAGTGAAACGGAAACTTAAAACGAGAAAGTGAAAAATACCTTACCAAGTTGTGCAACCTGCCTTGCAGATAAGGCCAATCGATCAAATTCAATCCTAAGAAAGAGCGCACCGAATTTACATAACAATGAATGTTATAGAATATACTTTTATTAAACTAGTAAGAAAGTATCAGAACTTACTTAAAAAAAGGCGGACGCTAGTAATAAAAATATCTGGACCTTGTGAGGCGCGAACCAGCAACAGATCAACCGTTACCTTGCCATTTTGCGACGCTCCCTTTTTCCTAGCAACTTTTTTGTTATTCCACAAAAACAGTAACAACAATGAAATGACATAAATAAGGTGACAGCTAATCCACCATAACTTTTGAGTGAACATTATCTTGTCTCTTACCGCCTACTGAAAGCTTTAATCGTACACATCGTACACATGTCATTAACGGACATTTAACTATAACAAACTGTATTTCTTACTGATCCTCAGTGTGCTGTTGCCATGAAACGGCATACTTTCATAATACCAAATTACAACAGTTATTTAATCACCAATATGACGTCTCCCCTCATTTTATTACATCAAATCAAACATAGTGATGGAAGCTGAAGAAATGAATTAAAATTTTTGCCACGGCCGGAACTCGAAGCCGTGTCTCTTTCCTTACCATTACACCACCGCAACAAAATCAAGCACAGTGCTGCGGTGGCGCAACGTGCCGGGACCGTAGCTCAGCGTGCTGTCAGAGGGTTAGCTGCCCTCAGTAAGGAAAAAAAATAACAAAAAAAAAACAGAGCGGACGGATCAACTATGAACTTTACGGGTGTCATGGGCCGTACGCCCCGCACTTATGCAACGAACTATATGAGATCAGCAAAAAATAGAAGTTCGAGTCCTTGCTGTGGCACAAATTTTAATTTATTTCTTTAGGTGAAGATGAGACTTAATTGTCTTGGGGAAAATTTAATTACAAATCAAACAATTAACGTCGAGTATTCGAGAGATCCTAATGCTTAGAAACGACATACGACGTATATACATAACGGCTTACGTGAAAGCCAATACGGCGTCTCGCGAATGTGCAATGAAGAGATGGCGTGTAGGTGGCCATCTTCCATCTCACTGCCAAACATTGAAAGGCACATTCACAATATATGTCATGTTAGAAATTGCTCTGCACGTTTCGAAAGTCTACCGAAAGTGTTTTTTCCATGCTGTGACGTCAGAAACTCGGCACGCTCAAAAAAAAAATGGTTCAAATGGCTCTGAGCACTATGGGACTCAACTTCTGAGGTCATTAGTCCCCTAGAACTTAGAACTAGTTAAACCTAACTAACCTAAGGACATCACACACATCCATGCCCGAGGCAGGATTCGAACCTGCGACCGTAGCGGTCTCGCGTTTCCAGACTGCAGCGTCTAGAACCGCACGGCCACATCGGTCGGCCGGCACGCTCAACGTACGCATGCGTGGTCCGTGTGCCGACAGCTTTACTCATACCTCGTTGTCGAAAATCTTATCTGTTGGAATCAGCAAGTACAGAAATAAATACTAATCACTGTTATCGACAAAGTTATCGCCTGTCTTACTGATCGAAACTGAACCTAAACGCGATTGCCCCCTGACGAAATTGTGTTCAAAACGTAGCCACGATCGTCTCGCTTTCCACCTGCCCCGGGTCCGCTACACAGGGTAATCAACCGGCATCGGAAGCAGACGTCTGTCTGTCTGTCTGTGTGTTGACTGTCGACAGCCTCCGGAAGTAGCCACCAGCGAGACGGTGGCCTGCAGACCGCGGAGGCCTGACAGAACAAACAGCTGGCGCTTGCTCACTGGCGACAGTGGCGCCGCAGACACGCTCGACGGCGCGAGGCCTGCAGCTGATGCTTCACGGCTGACTTTCTCGCTAAGTTTACCGCGGGTCGCTCACGCACCTAGCTGCGGTCCGTACTGCCAAAGAAGATGCATGACATTTAAAGTGGACTTGAAAGGCTGCGTCGTCAAGTGTCTACCACAGCCAATCCTGTAACGCAATTTTGCTTACCTTCTCGTGGCGACCAGCGCTTCAGTTTTGCCATTGTTCTAGGCCTTCAGTCAGTGTTGCGGCAGCCTTTGGTACTTTATGGCTGAAAGCTGGCAATATGGCTGCCGTATGCCTGGGAGCCATACGGAATGTAGGAGCGTATGCTGCTAACTGTCTCACAGTCAACTTCACAGGTAATAGATTTAAACTGATGATCAGAATAATATACAAACTAGTGGAAAAGAAAACTGACAGATGAGAGACGCTTCTGGCATTGTGCTTCATAACTGAAGGTAGAATTATTTGACTCTTGCTTGTGCCAAACCTTCACAAAGAGTTGCAGTATCATCAGAGACTCTTATCATTGACATCCTTTCAGCGTGAATTGTAATTCCATTTCTGAATCTCACTTGTGTTTGTTTCATTGCTTCTCCGATATACAGTTCAGACGAGTAAGTGTCCATCCCGCCCTTATGCCCATTTCAATGCGAGAATTCTTTTGGTTTTCCATTCTTATTGTTTCCTCTTGGTTCTTGTACATATTGTATTTTTACCAGTACCATAGACCCGTTTTTCACAGGACTTCAAACATGTTGCGCCACTGTACGTTGTCGAACGCTTTTCCTAGATCGAAAAATCAAAAAAGAATCTTCATTTTAATAATTCTTGGCTCAAATGGCTCTGAGCACTATGGGACTTAACTACTGAAGTCATCAGTCCCCCAGAACTTAGACCTACTTAAACCTAACTAACCTAAGGACATCACACACATCCATGCCCGAGGCAGGATTCGAACCTGCGACGGTAGCGGTCGCTCGGTTCCAGACTGTAGCGCCTAGAACCGCACGGCCACTCCGGCCGGCTCGTAGCGTTTTTGTTTTGCATGTTCCTATTCCGGTTGCTATGGATTTATTTATCGACCGTCATTTTTTATTTGTAGTTGACGTTTGCTATTAGAGTTTACATGTTGTCATCATATCACGTAGAGATAGTGATCGGAATTGTGGATGTTAGAAAATGGAGTACCAAGTGGAGAAATTGGAACATTTTATACATATTCTTTTGTTTGAGTTCAGTGGAGGGCGACAGGAGCGGAGGCAGCCACAAACATTTGCGCCATGTATGGGGATAACGACACTGGACAGAGCACGGCAAGGAGGATCGTTTTGACGTTCGTGATCCTCCACATTGAGGACGACCTTCGGAGCTTACGAACATCGTTTGAACGCATTCATTCACAATGTCGCGTGGTCTCAGGGCGCGTTGCCGCGGTTCGCGCGGCTCCTCTTGTCGGATGTTCGACTCCTACCTCGGGAATGGATGTGTGTGTGTGTGTTGTCCTCAGCGTAAGTTAGTTTAAGTTAGATTAAGTAGTGTGTAAGCCTAGGGACCGATAACTTTAGCAATTTGTTCCCATAGCAACTTACCACCACCAACACAATGATCACGTTCATGTACTTGAGAACTGGTAAATCCGATGAACTGAACGGACTGTCATACCTAAAGGCCCAGGTTCGATTCCCCACTGGGAAGGAGATTTTCTCCGCTCAGGGACTGGGTGTTGTCTTGTCCTTATCGTCATCATTTCATCCTCATCGACAAGAAGTTGCCGAAGTGGCGTCAACTCGAAAGATTGGCCCCAGGCGAACAGTCTGCCCGACGGGAGGCCCTAGCCACACGGAATTTCCATTTCCATTCCACAATCGTTAGGCATTTGCATGTAATGGGGAAGGTTCAAAAATCGGGTATATGGATACCGCATACTCTAAGCGAAAATCACAAAAAATCAGTGCGTGACCATACTTGCATCTTGCTGATCGTCTTCAATTACCTCGTGAACAACACCGACCATTCATATCCTGCCTCGTTACCGGCGACGAGAAATCTGTCCTTATGCTAACATAAGGATAATAAAGGAATTGTTGAGCCCAAATAAAGCAACAGCTCCCCACACAAACACCTGCGCGCGTTGACAAAAGATAACGTTATGCATCTGGTGGAACAACGACGATGTGGTGTACTACGAATTGCTTCCCCGAGGTGTAACGTCACTGCTGACATTTATTGTCGACAAGTGGGACGTCTTGCAGGCGCAGTGCAAGAACAACGATCAGGATGTTAGACGTGTCGTTCCGCCCTAAGACGATTCCGCAATAAGAGTGGGGCATTGTCAGAAGAGAGTATATGCTCCGGGTCCTCTGCAGGCACAGTTCTGCTGCTGTGCGGACAAGTGGTCCATCAAGGTCCATCACTGTGAGGGAGTGAAATGGCACAGCAACGGGAAACGTACTGCAAAGGACAGTACGATTCTCGTTGGAGAGACGTCTAAATTGCACACAGATTTACCGTGAAATTCTGGCGGTATATGGCCCAAATGGAGTGTCGCGTCCAGCCTTTATCAAATGGTGCCAGCAATATTACCAAGGCCTCACAGATGTGGATTATGTTGATAGGGAAGTCCAGGTCTTGCACTATCCGATTCCCAACTTTTCGGCAAGATGAAAAAAACATTTCGAGGGAAAGAGATTTTCCAACGGCGGGGACATTCAGGCAGCGGTTGACGAATGACTCCGTGACCAACGAGCTGATTTCTGTCATGGACTAACTGAACGGTTGGTAGAACGTTCTACACAAACTTGGTGCCTATGTTGAAAAGAGCCGGCCGAAGTGGCCGTGCGGTTAAAGGCGCTGCAGTCTGGAACCGCAAGACCGCTACGGTCGCAGGTTCGAATCCTGCCTCGGGCATGGATGTTTGTGATGTCCTTAGGTTAGTTAGGTTTAACTAGTTCTAAGTTCTAGGGGACTAATGACCTCAGCAGTTGAGTCCCATAGTGCTCAGAGCCATTTTTTTATGTTGAAAAACAGAGTCATGTGTCTGCATCACTCTGAAGTGTAATGCAGCATTCAGTAAAAGTTACTTGGCCTGCCATAATAATCTGAAACTCACTTTTTGAAGTCCCATGTAATCTTGACAAATCGAATTAATCTTTCTGAAACACTCTCTGTATTCCGTACATTATTACAATTACTGCAAAATTTACTGAATCGCATATTAGGGTAAGGAACGAACAATGGTCAGAATAAAATGTCCTGAAGCTTACAGAGGAGAAGGTTTTGCGGGAGAATATGGTAAATCTGAAAGGAGCTGTTAGGAGCTTAACGAAACAGTTTCTGCAAGCATTACCCAAATATGCAGCCATTAGTAGTAGCCGCTTCAGGTCTCCTGGCATCAGACCAACGAAGTGGCTGCTGATAATTCAAGTTGTTGTCGGAGTACTGTGCATGTGGGACACGACTTTCCGGCCGTTCTCCCGAGAACTTTTTCTTCATAATATACGCCGGGATAAAGCCGAACAGTCACGAAAGTGAGACTACATACGCCACAGGACGTGCGAACGTCCGCCGGTCTCCGGGTCCAGCATAGCTGACAGCTAAGACAGCGTCACAACACGCGGACGCCTACTAGGTCAGTCTCTAACAAATTAAAATCGTTGCCACAGTTAGTGTCCAAGTCAGATAACCACCCCTCCGATCACTCTTCCGCAAACGCTCGGAAACGTTACCTCCCATAGATTCTGAGCGAGTCTTTCGCGTGGAGTGTTTTTTAAGAAGCTCCGAGAGCCGCCTCTCTTGCAGGCTGCGTTGTTTTAACGTGGGGCACCTTAAACGGCGGATAAGAATTTAACGAGCAGTTTCGCGAGCGGGTACGTCTACTGACGTACGGCGGCCGCTTTACCGCCGGTGGGAGGACAGTAGCGGCGGCTGCGACCTGTGGCTGGAGTGGATGGCAGGCGGTGGCTTGTTGCACACAGGGCCGCGGCTGCGCGAGAGATGGGCCGCCAGATAGGACCGTGATGGGCTGGGGATGCCTCCGCGTCCCTGTTTCCCGTCTACCGGTGCTACAGCTTCCAGCAACGCGGCCAGAACGCTGCGACTCGCTGTGGCTCCCATAATGGTCGATACTACGCTGCGATCCAACCAATAACTAGAAGCTCCCCTCATTTCGAAAATTTCAGGCGAGCAGCAAGTTTATAACTACCTTGGTACGAATGCGTACCAACTATAGTTCGACTAGTTTCCACGTACTTCGGGTAGTCAACTAGGGTATACCTTTCTGCGACTGTCAGAAGAAAGAGCTGTAAATTACTGAATGACTACCTGTAGTCTTTTCAAAGCACAGCAAAATCGTATACTGCAAAACCTTGGATCTTCCGTTTTTCGTTTCTCCAGACGAGGCCTTGTTGAGCCAGTCAGGGTGTCTACATCGTAACACGATTCTTTCATCAAACAGTTAATGCTGACCGGTGTGCCCAGAAACTGTTTAATCCATATTTGGAACAACTCAAAGAAGCTGGACGATTCCGTGGCTATTTTCACCAAGACGGGACAACAGTACATACCGCAGTGACAACCCTGTCACGAGGGCGTGAAGTGTTGGGTGAGGAGAGGACCATCAGCAGAGGCAATGCAATCTCCTGGCCACCTGGATCGCCTGTTCTCTCTCCCCCTGTATCTTTTACCTGTTGGACAGCCTAAAGGCTCAAATGTACTCAGATAATCTTCACATACTGCGAGAACTACAGCAGAACACTGAAAACGCAGTTGCTCCTATTCCTCAGTCACAGTTGGCAGGCGTGGGTCACAGTTGGATAAATCGAGAATAGGGCTGCAACGACGTCGGCGGTGGCCATTTCCAGCATCTTTTTCGATATTCACCAACGACGGCCAATCCTGCTTATGCTTTATTGGAAACATTTTCCGGGCCACTTTCATTTTGCCCACCCTGCAGAACCAGCAAATCACAGGCAGTTGCGTAAGACAGGACAGAAATCGAAAGACGCACCACTCATACCAGCGATAGAGAAGCAAAGAGAGGGGGGGAGTGGAGGGAAGGAGGGAGAAGGGACAGGAAGGTAGGGGAAAAAAGCTCAGTTTCCCCAAATGTGACCGGAAACAACTGAAAAAATAAAAGGATACTCCTCTTCTACTGATGAGCGCACACTTCGATTTCATATTGCGTGAATTATGACGATGTCAAAGTTGTGAGAGTTTGTTGCTATTGCATTCCTGAAATCAACTGCATAACATGTGTAAGTCTCAAATTTCCTGACGAGTAGTTTTCAAGTTACATATTTCTCTAGATTATGAATTACGATCTGTTGGAAGTTGCCTTTAACCGATGTGCTACCACTGATGTAGACAAATAATACTAATAATTATTATCATTATACAGATATTAAAGCCTTTTAATGTTCTGTATTGTTATTTCTGTTAAAATCGTGGACGTCTGAGGCACTTTAGTAGCGGAGGTGTCGACATATTGTATTAGGGATAGAGGCAAAACAGTAGATCCGTGTCAGTCTGCAGTCTTTTGGAGTATGCTGCTGCAGTAAATGCCGACGTATGTAACAAAAACAACTTTGTGAGTGGCACATGCCAGTGGATGGGGAAGGGAGGGGGGGGTGTGGAGGGGGGAAGAAAGGACAGCGTTGCAGGCAGTACGCAGAATGACTCGAGCCTATGCGATAGACGTAAGTGACTGACACGCCTTGCAAGACTTGTAACAGGCAACACAACGAGCACGTGGAGAGCGAGAAACATTTGTTGTTGGCTGATAGCTGGCCGCTACCAACAGCCACGTTCAAACGTCAGTCACAAGTTACTTCAGTCGAATACTTGTGCTCATTCTAGAAAGTCTCTCAGTGATATGCCTTATGAGAACAACTGAAACGACAGAAGTACAGATCTGTAAACAGACCTGAATCATTTCCACTCTTTACCAGCTTAAGCTAGCAGATAGCTGTGTGCTTAATGACTGTAATGTGTCAGCAAATGACATGATTTCAAATTCGATTACATACACTAATTGTTAACTCAGCGTTTCACTTCTGCTTTTGCAGTAACAGACACACTGAACACAGCGTACTCTGCTCACTAATGTTAACAACGACGAAAATTCAATCAATACCGATCGGTATCAATCGATTTCTATCGATTTACCTAATCCGACCACTATTCACACCTCCACCCTTTCCCCACACGCCCCTGCCACCACTGATTCCTCAAAGAACCGAACTCCCATGTATAAAACAGAAAAGCTAGTTTTTCGCTCATTTGATTGTTTATGACATCATATTCCCCGAACTATTAGTTGTCCAGTGACATAATGTTGCCAGTATAGTCAGTGGTATATGTAGACACTTCCGCAAAATGTGTTGCGAAGTAAAGAAGTAATAATTAAGACGTCATGCCCGCATCAAGCGTCATGCCCGATGCTGAACTTTTACTATATCAAGAGCAAACTTTTTTCCCTTTCGTTATTCTGTAGGACAGTATTACCGAGAAAAAGTTTCAAATTGTGTGTAAAGTTTGTTGTAAGTCATCATGAGCTTTCATACTCAAATACTTGATGAATATAGTCTGGGTGATTTGTGCGCCATGAGTAACCCTGCCCCAAAACGTCTACACAGTTCTTACATTTAATGTTTCCCTTATTGTGTTACACTTTTAATGTAAGATTGTACCTTTTTAATGCGTGATTTCGTTTAATAATTACATGAAATACCGAAATTCAAATTTTTGTTCCCCCCGGAATCCATTAGCTAGGCAACCGGCAACTGGAACAGTTACCTGTTGTAACCGTCTACTAATCTGGATAACCCACCTCTCTAAGAGCAGACAGCGTGCATTTACAATGTGGAGGCGCCAGTCCAAGCCGTTGAAATACTCCTCGTAGAAAATCAGTATTTGGACAGTGAGGTGAGTGAAGGTGCTGGCGAAAATGTCCTAATCACCCAGCCGTGTGCGAATACGTTAAGGTTAATTCACCACCTCTCCTCAATCTGTAGTTAATAGAGGGAAAGTGGCTTTGTCGATGCTGATACGCATGTCTGACATGATTTTCAGAGAGCGCTGATCGTCCCGTGATGTAGCCAGTCAGCAGCCACATCGCATCTCCTGTCAGATCGTGGCCTGACAATTCTAGAGGTACTTAACGCCAGCTCCACACTGTACCTCGGAATAGGTATTTAGTAAAATCATCCCATTAAAGACGAGCTGTTTTATCCACTGGCCAACAATGATCAGACAGAATAGGCATATTATAAGCGAGACGGAACAGTTCAAGTTCCTAGGCGTTCGGATAGATAGTAAGCTGTTGTGGAAAGCCCATGTTCAGGATCTTGTTCAGAAGCTAAATACTGCTTTATTTACCATTAGAACAGTATCTGAAATAAGTGACACTTCAACACGAAAAGTAGTCTACTTGGCATATTTTCATACGCTTATGTCGTATGGTATTATTTTTTGGGGTAATTCTTCTGATTCAAAAAGGGTATTTTTGGCTCAAAAACGGGCTGTTCGCGCTATATGTGGTGTAAGTTCGAGAACCTCTTGTCGACCCCTATTCAAAAATCTGGGAATTCTGACATTGCCCTCACAGCATATATTTTCTTTAATGTCGTTTGTTGTTACCAATATTAGCCTATTCCCAAGAGTTAGCAGCTTTCACTCAGTTAATACTAGGCAGAAATCAAATCTGCATGTAGAATGCACTTCCTTGACTCTTGTGCAGAAAGGAGTGCAGTATTCTGCTGCATCCATTTTCAATAAGCTACCACAAGAACTCAAAAATCTTAGCAGTAACCCAAACTCTTTTAAGTCTAAACTGAAGAGTTTCCTCATGGCTCACTCCTCCTATTCTGTCGAGGAGCTCCTGGAAGAGCTAAAAAATTAAGCAAATTCCAGTGTTACATTGTTGATTTTCTTCATTTAAACTTACGACTTGTCACCTGAATATGTTTTTTTATATTTCATTTTATCTGTTTCTAATATCGTGTTATAATTTCATGTATTGACTCGTTCCATGACCATGGAGACTTCTCCTTAATTTGGTCCCACGGAACAATAAATAAATAAATAAAAATAAATAAATAAATACCCACGGGGAACCAGTGAGTGAGGACAGAGAGTACGAGGCGACCAGGCAATCCTACTGTCGGGGCAAGGCTGCCCCAGATTATAAGCCATTTCCCATGGAAGCAAGCATGCAATATTAGGTTTCAGAGTTCCGTTGACGAAGAGCTCAATAGAGATGGATCAAAAGCTCCTGCAGGACAAGGATAGGGAAGGCAGTTGACAGTGACCTTTTGAAAGAAACCACTCCGGGCATCCCAATTAAACAGTTTAGGAAACAACCTAAAATGGATTTTATCATCAAACAAGATAGATGGTAAGGCTCTGGGCTCGTATTCGAAAAAACGGCAGGCCAAATTCCCCACCAGCGATCAAGATTTTTAATTTTCGTCGGTTCAAATGTTCAAATGTTTTGTGAAATCTTATAGGACTTAACTGCTAAGGTCATCAGACCCTAATCTTACACACTAATTAACCTAAATGATCCTAAGGACAAACACACACACCCATACCCAAGGGAGGACTCGAACCTCCGCCGGGACCAGCCGCACAGTCCATGACTGCAGCGCCTGAGACCACTCGGCTAATCCTGTGCGACTCCGTCGGTTCTCTAAACCTCTGAACCAAAAGCCAGAGTGTTGCCTTTGAAAAGACCACTGTTGATTTGCATCATCATCGTTTCTGTCCGTGCATGAAGAAAGAGAAACTCAATGTAAAATTGCAGCTTGAAAGTATAGAGGGAAGAATGAGCGCGTTCTATGATATTTTCACCTTTGTGAGGTGGCGATCCGTGTGATATGTTTTGTTTTTCTACGAGTGACGCGTAAATGCCAAAGCAAACTTTTGGAGACAACTCATTACGTCATGCGCTTACTTACGATGGTAACTGGCTAGAAATTACTTAGAATGTGAGGGAATGTTTCTGTAAGAACATAGATAGAGCAACCAACACCTCTGTAACACCTTGTGAATCAGTAATGCTACATGTGAATGAATTCTGCCAGGAGAACTGAACAGGAGAAATATTATGGTCATGTTTGTGTCAAGACTGCTTGAATAGGATTTATTTTTATCGCGAAGTTCTACGACGTTTAAGGGAGGACATGAGGAAAAGACGTCCACAGTAGTGGCATGCGAAAACTGGATACGCCACAATGACAATATACGACCGCATACGGCGTACATTATTTAGAGTTTTGTTTTCGAAGAAACCATATAACAGTAGTTCTCCAGCCGCCTTATTCTCCACATTTATGTCTGTCTGATTGACTCGTCTTACCCAATATTAAAAATCAATTTTAAGGAAGGCGAAGATTAAAAACAGTGGCAGAGATTCAAGTCGGATTGCGTATGGTACTAAACACTCATGCAAAGTGATTCTTCACTCCCAAAGGGTTTACAATGAAGGTGATTTTGTAGATGAAGGTCTAAAAGAGACATACTGACTTTATTATAAAAGTTAATGGTGTTGATCGCAGTAAAATGTAATTAAATTCGATGATTACCGGTTTCGATTGACTAGCAACAATCCTCATATCTATGGAAATAAACAGAAAAATTGCCTTTCATTTAATGTGAAAACAATACACGGTGAACATTAATAAAACCGACAAACTGCAGGGACTGATTTCTGACTGGAAGTGGAGGAAAAACTGGTCGTGTTGTAACACCACAACTCTGTGGATGATCATACATATCCTACGTGTTTTACGAAGTTTGTATTATTAATTGTGCTGAATATTATTCTTATAAATATGCTGTCACGTTACAAATGCTATTTGTTATTTAAGAAAGAGTATACGCATGTAATGTTAACATTTACTAAGTAGACACGCTGGTCTAATCAGGGAAAAGATATTTTCAAAGAGTATAATAAACTGTGAATGCATCATCGCTGGGGGTGCGAGCGCGCCCAAAAAGTAGCAGTTCGGAGTCACGAGGAGACGATAGGTGTCGTTGGTTGTGTGTATTCGCCGGGGTGGCCATGCAAAAGTGTGGAGATAAAGTCTGTTTCCGAAGAGCGGAGCAGTGGAAACTGAAATGCTTGTTTTGGCGGATGTTTAATATGGGCAAGCTATGTGTATGGCATTTATTGGGGACAGTCCACATGCAGCAAGAGTAATTCACGTAACTTATTATTGGCTATGGTATGGCAAGAATATCTACCTGTGCCCTATTTTACAGCTAAATGAAGCCGCTCGACAAACCAACGACATCATGAAGTGAAGTAAGATCTAGACTTTTTATAACTAGAAGTGTACTAGGCTGACCAGCGTAGTTGGAATTTTATTGCTTAACTAACATTGTTTCCGCCCTTATTGTCACATAAATATTTTTCCTGGCTCGTTATCCAAATAGTATCTATCATATGCCTATGTACGAATCGAGACAATCAGAAAAAGAACTGAAAACGAAGTAAACATTAATTAATCAAAACATAATTTTTCAACTTATGGAAAATTGCGTAATAATAAAATCTTCGGCTGTAATGTGAACAACATTAGAAACAGAATGATGCAAAAGCCATTATTAATGCATTTGCTAAAAATAGAGTAACTTTCATAATAAAAAAAATTAGTAGTAAAACTTTACGTAACTTGGACATGAATTTCACTGTCAAAGCACAGTTTCTGATTTATAGCTTCTGGCATAATCTATAACTTTTATTACAAAGAAATGTCAGAGCAAATACTAGGTAAATGACAGTCAGTACCAAAGAGTAAATTCAAATAACCTTTCTGCTTGCTACAATTACGACAGTCAGTGTTACGGTGAGTAACGTAACAAAAGTTTCTGTCCACAGCCAGTAAAAATCTTACTTTAATTGAGCTTTGAAAATTAATATAACATGTTGTATGTGTTTCCTATTGGATTATTATTTGACTACTGCGACATGTTGGTATGTGGCCGAGCGGCTCTAGGCGCTTCAGTCCGGAACCGCGCTGCTGCTACGGTCGCAGGTTCGAATCCTGCCTCGGGCATGGATGTGTGTGATGTCCTGAGGTTAGTTAAGTTTAAGTAGTTCTACGTCTAGGGGACTGATGACCTCCGATGTTAAGTCCCATAGTGTTTACAGCCATTTGAACCATTTGAACTTGAAAGTGAGCGTTAGGTACTGTTCCTACTCTATGATTCCAATCACTATTCTTAAGTACGATTGCTTATGAGTATAAAGTTCAGTTTCAATTTAATTATCCTTGTTCCGGTGAGGAACTGGCGACCGTTGGTTGTTTTCATTAATGAAAACTTTGAAAACTTTTTTCCAAATTTTCCACTAACTATAATTAATTAAAAACTAGTTTACGTAATAAAAATATGTAAAGTTAACCGAACAGTTGCGATTCGGTTATAACTTCTTCTACTTCTCTCGGTTTCGCATTATTCTCCAGAGTAGTTGCCTTTTTCCCACAGATTAGGGACTTTAGGTACACGGTCATACAGAAAAGCCTAATGAGCTGGAGAGTCAGGAGGGTTACAGTGTGAACATGTGTCTGGAAATGGACGGTTTGTATGCAACGGCAACAAATCGTCCAGGAACACACTTCAGAGACGCTTCGCATCCAAGTTAAAACACATGTTCGAAGTGGCCTCCACAGAATTGTAAATGATAGGGTTAGTAGCAGTTGTAGTGAGCGATACACAACATCGTACTTTGGGTTACACCTTGTTGGCGGGCCAGTTGCCTGGAGCTTGCACTAAGGTTCGTCTCAATAGCCGGCCACAGGTTCGAATCCTGCCTCGGGCATGGATGTGTGTGATATCCTTAGGTTAGTTAGGTTTAAGTAGATCTAAGTTCTAGGGGACTGATGAGTGATGACGTCAGATGTTAAGTCCCGTAGTGCTCAGAGCCATTTGAACCATTTCGTCTCAATATCCTGTAGAACGCCGTCCTCCAAATCTGTTGTACGCACAGTTCGCCGCCTCGCTGTATGTTCGTCTGTCTGAAGGGAACCATACTCACAAAAATGCCGAAAAAGGGCTTGAAACGTTTTGTGATGTGGTTGCTGTGTGTGAGTGTGCTTGTTATGGTATAGCGGTGCTGCCTCTCGACCGTTTTCATCTATTTGGCGGTACGTAAACATTGTCTCGGCTTGTTCCCGACTTGAATACCGGAGCATTGCGCTGCTTACAGAAGGCTGCGTTAATCACACAGCCTGCAACACACAAGGAACACGCGGTACGTCGTCAAAGGAACTGTCATTAGTCAGCGCCATCTACCGTGGCAACGATGAATTTCCAGGCACATGTTTATAGGACATTTTTTCCTTCATTTCGAGTCAGGAGTCCTTCGGTGCAATTTGTCGGTTTTATTAATGTTTGCTTTAAAAACGTACGTTTTTAGGAAGTTTTAGAACATAAAAAATAGTAATTAACCTACAATGTTTACACTAGAATTGGAACCTAGTTACAGTGTTGACCACAACAACGTCATTAGTTAGCGTAACTTGCCAATATTAAAGGGTTGGTCACAGCGTGACTTTTAGCGTAGAAAATCAGCAGCAGGCTAATCGCCGCGCTTGCTTGCTCGCGTCCGCCGTGGTTTGCCCCTTAAAACTGGCAGGTGGCGCACAAGGACGCTCACTTACAACTTTGAGAAACAAACAGAATTTCAACTTGTAACTGTGCGATCTTGTGCGCTACGGTATTGATTAATATACAGCATGTCCATAAAGTACCTATACAACTTCAAAATTGTAGTACAACGGCAGTTCTTGAAATATTGTAACAAAATTTCTTTTATTCTAGTCACTGTTAACTAAAGTTTTTATATATACTAAAATTTTGTGTTTCAGATACTCTGTTGATGGAAGGAACTGAACCTCTATAAAACGGCAACTCCTCAAAAGAAGCCACAATGTGTGTCCTGGTTTATTGAAACAAAATCGGATGTTCACACTCAACGAAACTTCAATCCGTGCATGACACAAAAATTGTATGGAGACAGGGACAGTGTTGGATAAAGGGAGGAGCGGGCAACCAAGAACATCTGAGGAAAACATCGATCGCGTTTTGAACGTCTTCACTCTTTCACCTACGTAGTCCATCCGCACTGTTACTAGACAGTTGCAACTACCACGTTCAACAGTGCAGAAGGTCCTCCACAAGAACTTACGGTTGTACGCTTACAAAGTGCAGCTGTTACAGACACTTGAGCTAAATGACAAACCTAAATGGACAGAGTTCGCACTCAACATGCTGGAACGCCTTTCGGAGGATGAAGAATTCCTCAAGCGAGTTTGTTTCAGTTACGAGACAACTTTTCATGTTTCTGGGACATTAAACAGACATAATGTGAGAATCTGGGCATCTGAACACCCCCCATGTTACTAGGGAGCTTCACTGGGATAGTCCAAAAGTGAATGTGCGGTGTAGAATCATGTGCAACCGAATAACTGGTCCATTTTTCTTCAACGAGTCAACTGCAGATGATTACCTCGAACTTCTGACCGAATATGTAGCATCACAATTGATTGACTTACAACCAACTATAATTTTCCAGCAAGATGGAGCACCAGCACATTAGGGACTGCATGTTCGTCGGTTCCTTAATGAACCATTTCCAGTCAGATGGATTGGGAGGGATGGGCCAATTCCTTGACCACTGCGTTCGCCAGGTATCACTCCATTGGACTTTTTTTTTTACGTGGGTATGTTGGGTTGTTTGGGGGAAGAGACCAAACAGCGAGGTCATCGGTCTCATCGGATTAGGGAAGGACGGGGAAGGAAGTCGGCCGTGGCCTTTCAAAGGAACCATCCCGGCATTTGCCTGAAGTGATTTAGGATGGCCGGACGCGGGATTGAACCGTCGTCCTCCCGAATACGAGTCCAGTGTGCTAACCACTGCGCCACCTCGCTCGGTATATGGGGGTATGTAAAAGATATCGTGTATCAAACACAGTTACGGGACATTGCTGACTTGAAGCAAAGGATTCGTAATGCCATTGCCACCATTGATGACGCTATGCTACAACCATCATTGCAAGAAATCGAATACTCTCTTGATGTGCTTCGTGCAACTAAAGGCGGCCATACAGAGGTCTATTAAACACTGTCCAAAACACTTTTATAAACACTGATCACAATAAAAGAAATGTTGTTAAAATATTTCAATAACTGCCGTTTTCGTGAACCTTTGCATACCGCTTCGATTTCCTGACAGTGTGAGCTGCCAAGGTTCAAAATCTTCCTCTATCACTTTATGGAGGAGGTCTGCAGTACACACGACGTCGAAGTGCACACCACTCGGTCCCCAGTAACAGAGAGAGTAGGGACGCGGCGTCCCAGGCGGTCTGTGGCAACGGCAGGTAGGCCCGGTGCAGTACAGTTAGCTGATTGACGGCGATAGCGCCTTTCACCGGCGTGTCCCGCGCCCCCGCACTCCCCTGTGATCAGCGACACCGCGCGACCCCCGCTTTTATTTACCGATCCGCTCCGGCGATCATAATGGCGAACCGTTACGCTGGAGGCCGGGCCTTTCTCTTATTCGCTAGGCTTACAAGCGGCGCAGCTTGCCGAAGGTGGAAGCGGAATTTCGGAAACCGATCTCATTAAAAGTCTTTCTGGGTGTACTGCTGCGGCAGCACACGCAGGAGTATATGAATGAAATTGACACCGGCTACGGACACCTACGTATTTATACTGGGAAGCTGATGGTCACTTTCGTGGTTTCCTGTTAACCTGCGAGTCCAGTGCGCCGGCTGTGGCGACGCAAGGCGCGCGGCATTACCCATGCGTCCGTCCAATGACATTCCTTAAATGTAACGTGATGTAATAACTTCCAACTGCACATCTGTAGCTGCGCGAGGACATAAACTCTGGCGAATTTAACACCCGACTGTCGAGAAACATACATTTCTTTTACAATTCTCCGTGAATCTACCATAGTTTTGCGACTCCCGGTACAAAATTTGAACAATTTTGCAGAATTTCGCGAAGAAAACAGTAGCACTCGGGAAAATTCTTATCTTCTAAAAAAATTATTTGCCAATTTGCTCAAAAAATTATGATCGTAATTCTCAACAGCTCCCCAAGAGTTCTAAAGAAAAACTTAATGACATTTTTCGTTCATATAACAGTTAATGAGATATTTGTAGTAATGAGAGATCCATTTTGACAGAAAAACAAACTCGTATAAAGAAAATCAGACAAATTAGTAGATGAGTTTTGCCATCTAGGGAGCAATATAACTGATGATGTTTGAAATAGAGAGAAAATAAAACGTAGACTGGAAATGGCAAAGAAAGCGTTTCTGAAGAAGAGAAATTTGTTTATATCGAGTATAGATTTAAGTGTCAGGAAATCATTTCTGAAAGTATTTGTATGAAGTGTAGCAATGTATGGAAGTAAAACATGGACGGAAACTAGTTTAGACAAGAAGAGAATAGAAGCTTTCGAAAAATGGTGCTACAGAAAAATGCTGGAGATTTGATGGTTAGATCACGTAACTAATGAGGAGGTACTGAATAGAATTGAGGAGAGAAAGAATTTGTGACATAACTTGACTACAAGAAGGTATCGTTTGGTAGGACATGTTCTGAGCCATCAAGGGATCACCAATTTCGTATTGGAGGGCAGCATGGAGGGTAAAAATCGTAGAGGGAGACCAAGAGATGAATACTCTAAGCAGATTCAGAAGGATGTAGGTTGCAGTAGGTACTGGGAGATGAAGAATGTCGCGCAGGATAGAGTGGCATTGAGAGCTGCATCAAACCAGTCTCAGGACTGAAGACCACAACGCCGGCCGGAGTGGCCGAGCGGTTCTAGGCGCTACAGTTTGGAACCGCGCGACCGCTACGGTCGCAGGTTCAAATCCTGCCTCGGGCATGTAAGTGTGTGATGTCCTTAGGTTAGTTAGGTTTAAGTAGTTCTAAGTCTAGGGGCCTGATGACCTCAGAAGTTAAGTCCCATAGTGCTCAGGACCATTTCAACCATTTTTTTGAAGACCACAACAACACAACAGTTCTAATCACAGTTATGGATAACACCCCAAGAGTTTAACGAAACTGAACAATTACATCCCTACTAGGAGTTGGAAAACTTCGTTCTTGGGTAGCAGGACGTCGGAT